>NC_140497.1:19411099-19796099 GCF_964271855.1 Acomys minous | reverse complement strand
GTAGTTAAAGATGGATTTCTATGCCACTGGAAAGCCTGGTGGTATCATTTCAAAAGAACATTCCAAACATTGTGCGCTCTGTCTTCTCCCCATTAACGTTATTTGTATTTTATGTATAAGAGGGCTTTGCCAGCATATTAGTGTACCAAGTGCATGCAGTGTCTACAGAGCCCAAAATATAGGGTTCTTGGCACCGGAGTTTTAAATAGTTGTAAACTGTCACATGGCTGTTGGGAAGGGAACCAAACCTGGGTTCTCTGCAAGAGCTGCAAGCACTTTTAGGAACCAAGACATCTCTCCAACCCCTAGGTGTTACAGCAACTTAATTTTTCCCTTTTTGTACTGCTTTTTCCTGGGGTTTTTCCTCCTTAAGTCTAATTTATAATTTGTTAACTTCCTTACTCTCTCAGGACAGATGATTCAAATTTCTGTAGAAATACCTAGTGTCAATCACCTTCATTGCTTGACCCAAAAATAGAGAGAATTTTCTGTGATTTGTAGAGAAATTCTAGCTAATTAAACATTAATTCTTTTTTAAAGATTTATTTATTATATATACAGTGTTCTGCCTGTATGTATGACTACATGCCAGAAGACAGCACCAGATCTCATTATAGATGGTTGTGAGCCACCATGTGGTTGCTGGGAATTGAACTCAGGACCTTTGGAAGAGCAGCCAGTGTTCTTAACCTCTGAGCCATCTCTCCAGCCCTCAGCATTAATTCTTAACATAGTCTTTCTCCCCTGCAAAGACATATGTCCTGTCTTCTCGGAGCAGCCTTATGGCTACCTCAATTCCTTCCCATTCCTTTCTTAGAGGATGGGTATCATTGACACAGCAGTCTTGAATTTCTCAAGAATCTATTTTTATTGCCGCATACATGACAATAAACATTTATGATGTATGGCATGATGGTTCCCACTGTTAAATGAATACTACAATACAAATTATTAATATATCCACCAGGTTACATAGTTTTCAATTTGGGTGTGCATACTGAAAGCAGATTTCAAATATGCAATACAATAGGATATTCACCAGATCTCCAGAACTTGGCATCCAGCCTAAGTGAACAGCATCTTTGGACTAACTCTTCATCGCCCTCATCAATAGTCCCCAACAGTGAGCATTGTTCTCTGTACTTCTCTGAGTTCCATTTCATAAGATTCCACACACATGTGCTACTACATAGCTTTTGCCTTTCTGTACCTAGTCCGCTCCATTTCATATATTGCCCTGCATGGTCATCCATTAGATTTGCTTCTCTATTTACCTACTCCTCCATCAAGGGTCACTTTGGACATTTGATTACATACCATAACTGTTGTTACAATGATATCATCAATGTGGGACTGAATATATATATATATATTCAATATCTAAAGTCAAGTTTTTATATACACATCTAGGAGTCATATTGCTGCATTAAACAGTAATAACATATTTAACTTTTTCCAAGGCTAGTCAATACTGTTTTCCACAATGACCATACCAACTTCCAACAATGGTTCACACGGTTCCCTTTTATCTGTATTATTTACCATACTTTTTCAGCTTTTTCTTTTTTCAGAATAGCCATACCTTATAGCAGTCATTAGGTAATGTCTCAGTTCTACTCCCATTTTTCATTTCTCTGATAACTCGAGATGTTGACCATCTTTTTAGGTAGATGTTGAGATTTGTAATTCTTTATTCCAAAAATGTTCTTTCTGACATTTTGCCTACTTTAAATTGCATTGTTTATTTTCCAGCTGCTAATTTGTCTTAATTCCTTATATATCATGGACAATAACTTCTTCTCAAATTATACTTTGCAAATATCTCCTCCAGTTCTATAGGTTGTTCTTCCCTCTGCTGGTTGTTTTGCTCAGTGCTGTCTTATTCAGTTTCATTTTTCTTGCCTTTAGTTTGGGGGTCATAGCCAAAGGGAAAAATTTAATAATAATTTTTTTAAAAAACCCTAAGTACTGTCCAAACCAATAATGAGAAGATTTGTCCTGTTTTCTTTTAATATCTTTAAGCTTTCAGTTCTTACATTTAAGTATTTAAAAATCTATCTGAAGCTGACTTGATTAAATGAAACACAGCAAGGATCTACTTTCTTCCTGAGTATGGATATGAAGTTCACCGAGGAGCCCACATTTCCATTCATTATCATTGGCATTTCCGTGTAGAGTCAGCTCAGTGGGAGTGCATGGACTTCCTTCTGAAATCCATATTATTTCATGGATATATATGTCTGTCTTCATGCTGGTGCTATACTGTTTTAATTACTACAGATGAACAGTATGCTTTGAAATGAGATAGTGTGTTATTTTGAGTTAGTTCTTTTTGCCTAGTATTCCTTTGTTTAATTGGAGCCTTTGGTTCGGTCTGTATGAGTTACCTTTCTACTTATGTGATAAACACCATAACCAAGGTAACTTATAGAAGGAAGTTTATAGTGGTCTTGGGGTTTCAAAGGGTTAAAGTCTATTAGGGAAGAGCAGGTCACAGGCAACAGGCAGCTGCAGCAGCAGCTGAGAAATCATTTCAAGAATCATGAAAAGGAAGCACACAGAGCTCACATAAAATAACACAAGTCTTTTGAAACCTCGGTGCTCACTCCCAGTGAAAAACATCCTTAGCAAGGCCACACCCACTAATGCATCCCAAAGAGCTACCAAATGGGGACCAAGTATTCAATGGCCAAGAGGTATGAGGATTGTCTCATTCAAACTACCACACCATCTGAACTTTATTGTTCTCTATTCATATAAAACTAGACACTGAGACTTTAATAGGGATGCTATTGAATTTATACCCTATGTGAGGTAACATGAGCATTTTGAAAATATTCTTTCAATGCATGAAAACATTACCTTTCTGTTTATTTGTGTTGTATTTAATATATTTCATCGATGTGGTATAGACTTCCCTATACAGATCCTTTATTTTTTTGCTAAATATGATTGTCACCTTATAAATTTTGTGGTATTAATTTTTATATAAGAAAGTAATGATGTGTATACCCACAGTCTCTACTAAACTTTCTTTATTTGGCCTAAGGATTTTCCAGTGGTGTCTTTAAAGTTGTTCTATATGAAGATATGTCATCTCCAAACAGATTATTCCACTTCCTTCTTTCTATTTTAGAGGCAGATGCTAATTATCTCCTCGTTTTTAATAACAATATAACATATCATACAACATTTTTCCCTCAAACCTTGCCATACAATCCTCCCTCTCTGTTTTAAACCCATGATCTTTTATCACTAATTGTTATTGCGTGGTGTGGGTGTGTGTGTGTGTGTGTTCACTTTCTTCACTTCTTGATGAGGAGTGAAGATTACAATTAACCTTGAATATAGGACACATGTTTATAAATTGCTGTTAGAGATTATGTTGGCTTAGTTAATTAAGGGTTGTAGAATCATCTCCGATAACCATGACTTCAGTAACACTGAGGACTACACACGATTTCCCTTTTGTTGAGTAGCTCTGAAGTGTAGAGTTAGAGAGCTGTTGGTTACCACTGAGGTATGCATGCCACTACTGCATCCTTAGGACTATTGGGTCCTGCTGATTACTGATGTGGTTCATAGGCATCATAGTTGGATAAGACTGCTGGTTGCCTTACTTCCTCCGAAGCTTTTGTGATTCCTTCTGGCATGACAAAAGCTAGTCCTCAGGGAGGGCACATTCAAGTCAGTTCTAGCTCACATGTCTCTTCTAGAACTGCATTGAATAGACACAATAAAGGGTCATTCTGGTCTTCTTAATGGTCTTAGAAGAAAAACTGTTAAATGTGATTTCTACTGTGTGCTGTGTGTAGTGTGCACACATATAGACTTTGTTGTGCTATGGTTCATTCCCTCTGTACCCTTTTAGTTTTTGTAGTCGCTATTGTTACTCATGAAGGGATGTTGAATCTGTCAAGTGCTGCATCTTTTGAGCCGAACATGGAGCTATTTCATTCATCAGGTTAACGTGATACATTCTTGAAGCTCAGAGATGAATCCCATGTTGATCGTGCATTATTTGTGATGTGCTTTTCAATTCTTTTATTGCCATGCTGTTCAAGGAATCTTACATCTGTAGTTACTTTGCCCACTGTCTATACCTTTCCTATCAGTGTCCTCACCTGTTTTTAGTGTCAGTATAAGCTTAGCTCATGCTTAAATATAAATAGGCAAAGTGATAAGGCCTCCAAGGACAGGGTATCTCTCCAAGAATTGACAAATAATGAGCTTCCTGATACTTATGAATGCACCCTAAGAGGCAAAAACTGAAACGGGAACTCCTGAAGCCAGAGCTGGGGGAATCTTGAAGCGGAGATGGATGGAGAATCCAATAACAGTGGCAGGAGGTACCACAGTGCTGCTGATTTGAGAAGGCGTTTATGGAATAGGTCCCACGAAATCCTCTACTGTGAGTCAGATCTTGGGACTTCTCTAGCAACAGAAAATAGAAGCGTAAGTGGGAGCTACTTTTCCTTGCCTCACACATCGCCAGCTCCACCTGCCAGGGAAAGCTGCAAATAGCTAGTGTTGAGAAGCTTAATCCATTTAACCTTGAGTCATAAAAGAACAGTGGCACAGAATTCGCACAAAAGTACTATTAAAAATGTGTGAAAGGGCAGTAAAACTTTCCAACAGGAGAGAAGTCCCGGGAAAATATTGTCAAGTTGTAGCTGAAGATTTTGCCCAAAATCCCACCATTAAAATGAGTTATGAAGCAATCTCCACAAGAAGGAAGGCTGCAAAGCAGAAAAATAAGAGCTCAAGGGGGAAATGGTCACTCAGCAGTCAGGACTGAAACATGAGCTGACAGAACCGTGAGGGAAGAGAAAAGAAGCGATGGATTAGAGAAATGAAGAGCACTGGAGTGAATGTTAGAACAGCCGCTGTTACCACCAGCAGCTTACACAAGGGGACAACGCATTTAGAAATGAGGAAAACAAACAGAGCGGAAACCAGATTCAGAAACGATGCATAAGACCCAGGAAACTTGATCACTGTCTTTGGGCTCAATGGTTGCGATTTTCATAGAACAGCATTTTCACATTCGTACTACTTAAAAATAAAAAGTGATGAAACAAAGCAATATTTTAAGGTGCAATGGAATGGCTTTTTAAAGATAATAATGTCTTCAATCTACATGTTTAACCCTGAGAAAATTAAGGAGGGCAATAATCTACATGGTGCATACTAAAATTATTGAATGTTAAAGAGAATGAAATATCCATTAATAAAAACACTTCTGCATACAAACAAATGCAGTTCTGAGGTGGTTTGAATGGGAAATGTCCCCCCATAAACCCAGGTATTTGAACATGTGGTCCCCTGCTATTGGCACTGCATAATGGGCTTATGGAACCTTTTGGAAGTACAGCCTTGCTGGACAAGTATATCACTAGGGTTGGGCTCTGAGGGCTTGTACCTCTATTTACTGTACTTCCTTTCTCTGTCTCTCATGTGCAGATGAGATGTGATCTCTCTGCTTCCTGCTTCTGCCAACACACAACGCCTTCTTGGCCATGATGGATGCTGTCCCTCTAGAACCATAAACCAAAGTATGTCCTTTCTTCTTTCTGTTGCTTTTAGTCATGGCATTTATCAGAAAGGTAGCTAATATGCAACCCCTTTGTATCTACATAAAACCACATTTTTCTTTCTATCCCACTACCTAATGCCCAAAGACAGTGAAATACCAGCTAGAAAGAATGAAAGTGAAAAGAGTGTGGATCAAAATGCATACATAAAATACAAAAGCCATACGTGAAAACTACAGGCAAAGAGCTAAAAACAAAACAACTCATAAATTCTTGCTGAAAAATTGGCTAACAAGTATTTTATTCAAACAAAAACAACTGGGGAAAGGTTAGCAAAAGACTTCTGATGAGCAATTAATGTATTTTTAGACAACATACATCAAAATAACTATTAGGATGAAGGCAGAATAGAATGGAAACCCAAAGTGGTTTGATTCCGTGTGAAGTAAATTGCCAGTGTCAGTATCAAGAAAGAAAGGATAACTAACAATGGTAAATCAAACTGAAGGCACAGGTACAAAGGGCAGTAGGAAGACAGAGAGATGCTCAGATGTTCTCGCTGCTTTTGCACAGGACCAGAGTCTAGTTCCTAGCACCCAAAGTCAGAAGGCTCACACCCTCCAATAACTCCAGCTGCAGTGCATCTGAAACCCTTTGCCGGCTACTCAAGGCACTTCATTCACGTGTTCTCACCAAGATACTACCCACACATATCTACATCATTTAAAAAAATAAAAATAAAGACAAACATTTAAAGCAATGTTTGAAAGAATATAACCATAAAAACTGATGAAAATACCATTGAGGTAGTTGGACTAGAAGGGAGTAATAAAGGATTGAAAGGAAGATAGAGGGGCTGGAGAGATGGCTCAGCGGTTAAGAAGGCTGTTCTTCCAGAGGACCTGGGTTCAATTCCCAGCACCCACATGGCAGCTCACAACTGTCTGAAACTCGAGTTCCAAGAGATCCGACACCCTCATACATATACATATATGCACGCAAAACATTGAGGCGCATAAAATAAAAATAACTTAAAAAGAAAGGAAGATAGATAAGAACACATTAGTAAATTATTTGACTTTTTAAATTCACCTAATAGACAGCTAGTAGATATTAAGTATTAATATGATAATAATGACCTCATAATGCAAACATTTTAATATCAGTGACTTTTAAAATACATGGATATGATGCACAACACATATATATCTTTACATAAGGGAAAATCAGGAAATACATACAAAAATCAATATATATAGGGACCTCCCTCAAAATCAATGAATAAGGTTTTCCTGAAAGGGACATTTTTTTCCAATTATGAATATTATACAAAATTTTTTGTATGCACAAAGAAAAAAATTCAGATCCTTTAAATAAATTGCACTCCAACTCCAAATCTTCCCCATAATCTGTTCTTGATTTTGCTGTATCTTTACACTACCATTATGTTTCTTTTCCAAACACTTAAACTTCTTAAAGGAGTAATAAATATTACATGAGTAATGGCATGAGATAAATTACATAAGCCTTTTCTGCTTCCTCACCATTTCTACTGCCCACATAAATATTTGCAGTTGATCTCAAGGTCACCAATGATCTCATGAGGACAAAGCTATGAAGATTAATGTTACTGATATACACCTACTTTTGCTTGATAACTGCATAAAATGCCTTGGCTAAATCAAGTGCTGGTGAATTCCCTACACACACACACACACACACACACACACACACACACACACACACACACAAATACCACACTGCACAAGAATTTTGCTATGTAGTTCAAGGTGACCTTGAATGTACAATCCTCCTGCCTCAGTCTCACAAGTTCAAGTATTACAAGCATAGGCCCACCACACCTGGCTGTCTTGTATTTCATTGATGATTTAAAAAAAAAAAAAAAGAGCAAGAATGAATTTTTTTAGCAAATAATCACGTTCTATTTTTGTTTGTTATTTTGATTTTGAATAGTATGTAAAAATGATGTTAAATTTAAATCTTTTTTATTTCTGACTTTTTACTGTTACTTTAAAAAAAATTCTTTTGACAACTTTATGCGATGAATTTTGAGCGTACTTATCCCCTTCCCGTTCCCGAGGATGTTCTTAGATCTACCGCTACCTCCAGAAACACTTCATATGTCATTTTTTGGTTTTTGTTTTGTTATTCCTTTATAATCCACTGACTCTAATTCGCCCCACCCGAATGCCGCTGAGTGTAATAAGATCATTGTCAACTTCTTAGATCCCACACTTTAAAGAAAACTGACTTCTCTTCCCCCAGGATCCGTCAACAGTCCACAGATCCTCAATTAAGAGAATTAAGAGTGGAGGCTCACGAGCCCTCTTCCCCCGTCCACACTAGGACGTTGTTTACTGGCTTTATCTGGTGTGAGTGGTACATAGGCAACAGCAGCTACTATGAGCTCATGAGCGCAGCAGTCAGCTCTGTCATATTCAGAAGACGCTGTTTCACATGGCCTCCATGACCTCTAGTTCTCACAACCTCCTTTCTCCCCACCCCTTTTCCTAAATGATTTCTGAACCTTGAGGTGAGAGGGTGCTGTAGATGACCCATTTGAACCTGAGCTCTCCAAAGTCACCTCTTCTCTTTTCTTTGGCCAGTTGTTAAGTTTCTGCATTAGCCACTGACCAGAGCATGAAGTGACTCATGCAATGAGGTCTGGGAGATATACAGATTTATGGATGGAGAGAGACAGACTTCGAGGGCAGTTGGATAGTATGGCCATATAGCAGGGTAATAGCAGTGGGTCCAACCCTTGGGCCTGTGAGCTCCTCAACCTTCAGTTCTTACGCAGAGTGACCGACTTGCATGGGCAATTGAGCTGCATGTTTCCCGGGGCTCCCTCTAGTTTCTATGCTCACTCCACACCCGGAGATGCAGCCAGCCCTGGTTCTCACAGCACACTAGCACTCTTGCAGACTCCTCATTCCTCTCTCCCAGATTCTCTTCTCACATCCCCAACACCCAAACGCCTACCAGATTAAGAGACGTTCCTCACTGAATGAATGAGCAAAGTCATTAATATGTATTGGCCTCGTTTGCTTAAAGCCAGCTCTGTTCTTCCGATTTAGAGTGATCAAAAAGAACCTGAAGTTGTATTTTGTTTGAAGTGAAAGGGAAACATTCATCTTCTTGACAGAACTGAAAGAGAATATATTTTTAAAATAAAAATTAATACATGACATGGAAAGTGGCCATTGTCTTCCTTTCAGGGACAGATCTGGCTTCGTTATGTTAATTCTAGAGCTTAGGAACAGAGGACTGGCTTCAACTGCCCAGTAATCTATAGGAAAATTGAACAGTCCGGTTTTACAGATACTGACTCTATTAAATGCAAAATCTGTACATTAAATTGAATATCACAAGAGAATTAACAGTGTTTCTAAACTTTTCTTGCATCGTAAAGCCAAGGTCCTCTTGCACGAGGTGTGTGTGCAGTGTAACAGGATTGCATGAGTGGAAAGTCTCCAGCACGTTTGTTCAACAACTTGTATGGAGCTCTACCAGCATTCAAAAGAGAAATCTTTAACTCAACTCAGGCAAATCAAGGAACCATTTTTATCTGGCAAAAGCATTCACAAAGAAAGAAGAGCAAGTAACCAGAAAGTAAGCAGGCCGTTAATGAAAACATATAGAATAACACACGCATTGCTTCCTGCAAAGAACTTTCACTCTGTATCTCTCAGGTACAACTCGCGCACGCTCACGCGCGCGCGCGTGTGTGTGTATGTGTGTGTGTGTGTGTGTGTGTGTGTGTATGTGTGTGTGTGTGTGTATGTGTGTGTGTGTGTATGTGTATGTGTGTGTGTGTGTATGTGTGTGTGTGTGTGTGTGTGTGTGTGTACATACTTGTGTGCATACATACTCATTTACTTATAATCTCAAGGTAGGCTAAAGAGAAATAAGGCTAACCCCCCAAAAATTAATCAAGCCAAATTTCTTCAAATACACTTTATGTTGTAAATTGATTTCAAAATTGCATGGGTATCATTTGTAATTATAAAACAAAATTAAAATTTATAAAATGGTCCTAGAAATAAAATACAGGGAAATAACCATAATTATTAATTGGTAGGAGGTTGGGCACTGGAAATGAAACCCTGAGTGTGCCTTACATATGTCAAAAAGGTTCTCAATTGCTGAGTGACGCCCCAAGCCCAGTAATTCAGTCATTGGCATAGCCATTTGGAAAGGGAATCCTGCTTCAAATGACTTCAACAGCTATTAATTTGCTGCATAGCCATAGTGAGCTAGGTCCTAAGGGAAACAAACCATGAAATTAAAAATTATCTGTTTTCAGTAATCATATCATTGCTGATACTCTATTGCTATTATGAGGCCATGTATGTGCTGAGAAATAAACCTAATGAAAAATTACCTTAGTAATACTACACACTGAGATTTTGGCATAGGATGCAACAAAAATCTAGTGTGAAAGCAATAATGCTAAGCACAGGACAGAGTACCAGAATTAGCTCATCAAGTATTTAACTTAGGATGAACATGGATTCACTTCACAGGGCTTGCATTGTGTTTAAAGTCTTAACTTTAAATATATATATATATATATATATATATATATATATATATATATATATATATATATAGCAATAAAAATATATATTTATTTATTTAGCAAGCTTTGGTGTTAGTTTTTGTCTTGCCCAGCCCATCTCTTTCTCTTCCAAAGCCTTTACCCAAAGAATTCCCTCCTCCTTGGGAAAGCATTATTTACTAGCAAACTAACTTCTCACTTCAGGTAGAGTAATACATTTCATGTGCCCCATGCCACTGATGACCGCAGTGATCATCTCACTGCTGTTATGGCTGTGAATGCCAGCTACCATGTTAGTCTACAAATACTGGTATATGAGATGTATACTTTTCCATAATGTCATTCTTCCTTATTATAATTTCATCCCAATACAATGAGATAATTTGGTTTGCTTTGGCAATTCCCAAATCTGTTAGACACTCAATTGATATTTATTCCATGGAGTACGTTGGGTGAACAGAGGAAGAGAGACAGGTGATTACATGAGTGATGGATGCGTGGAAGGATAGATGGATGTATGAATGACCAGTAAGTAAATGGTTATAACTATGATCAGAACATAATTTATAACATGTGTGTACCTCTGGCCACATATTATGGTGCTCCAGTGAATATTTGAGTTAATATTTTTATGAGCGGGTATGTAGAAGCTCTGTAGGTAACGTGGCTCTGTAAAACATTAGCTTGTCTGTGTGTTAAGTCAGGCTACAGTACAAATAAATGCTGGTACCATCCTTATTCAGGAAACTAAGACTATGGAATGGACACTGGGTTGACTTTGGAGGCCCAGCGTGATTTGCTCAGCATGTCATCTTCTTTACACCTCATCACCTCCATCAGCCGGTCCACTTGAAATATAAGCTTCTCTAGGCTGAAGATGAGAAGTTGGTTGGCTCACACCCTGCATCCTCTACTCTGTCCCTCTACTCTGTAAGCATCCAGCCTCAACACCGCTTTGACATATTTTGAGCCATTCTGATATCTGGTTGCATTAAGGCAGCTTCCGGAGGAAATCTGTGTTCTAGAAGAGAGGCATTTGGCTTGTACCTTAAGTGAGGGTTTGTGTGGTTGTCTCGTTTTTGTTTTTCTTTTTGAGACAAAATGGGCTTCACTATTTAGCCCTGGGTGACCTTGAATTTAAGATTCTCAAGTCTCCGTCTCCTGTGCTAGGATCATTAGTATACCTCACCATGTCTATTCAAAGCCAAAAATAATTGTCCATAGGTTTTAGACTTGTGTGTGTGTGTGTGTGTGTGTGTGTGTGTGTGTGTGTGTGTATGCATGTGCATGTGTGTGTGTGTGTGCATGTGTGTGTGTCTGTGATCATGCATGTCGATATTGCATGTAAGACTCGGCTCATTTTACCAGGATGAGTTCACTAAGGGGAGAAGAGCATGGGCTCCCCACTGATATTCTTCTGTAGTTGAAGCTCCAGACATGACATTCCATGTGACCTTTCCACGGAGCACCTCCTTGGACATTGGCTTCTCTTCTGCCTATCAAGCAAACAAGAGGCTGTGATGGGGTGTTCAGACAACTTGGCCTCCAGAAGTGTGGAGAGCTGAAACGACCCTGAGTGAGTATAAATTTTTGAACAAGGACCCCCCAAGGCCTTAGACCCATGGAGCTTTGCAAAGCCTTCCTCAGGACAAGCTGGAAAGTGGCCCTTCCAGAAGTCTGTGCAAAAAGTAACAACTGCAACTTTCTCCTTCTGCATGACTGCAACATTCAATTGCTCCCCTACTGATGCCTATTAAAACTAGATAACTTTTTATCCCTGTGGCGTGGCAATGTACTCACAGCAGTTCCAGTTGTTCTATAGTTGGTGCCCTCCACCAGTGTGAGCTCAACCCACTTAAAACCAGATTTTCTGTATGTGTGTCTCTGTCTTTCTGTCCTTTTTTTCATTTCCTCTTCACTTCTACCAGGTGTCCAGGACCATGTCTTGCTAGGCCCAGCTGGAGAGAGCAGAGCACCACACCAGTTCTTTGCAGGTACTACCTGAAAATGCCTGCTGGAAATTTGAGAAGTTATGTTGCCATGTTGTCTGTGAAGGAATTCTATAAATACCCTAGGAAGATGACCTAGGAAGAATAATACCCACTTGCTTGAAGAAAGACTCCCACTCCCACCTGTCCCAGCTGGTCCTTGGTCTAAACCACTGGGTGGGGATGCCTTGTAGGCTACTTAGTCTCTTCTTAGTAGCCTGCTATCCTTCCTCTGAGTGCCACTGGGCCTCCCCATCAAGGGAACATGGTCAAATATGGGACTCTAGGTAAGAGACGTATGGGAGAATGGGGAAATAGAAAGATCCAGAAGGTCCTAGAAACCTACAAGAAGAACATTATGAGGGGCGGATCTGGGCCCAGGGGTTCTGCTCAAACTATGGCACCAACCAAGGACAATACATGCAGTAAACATCGAACCCCTACCCAGATCTAGCCAATGGACAGGACATTCTCCACAGTTGAGTGGAGAGCAGGGACTGAATTTTGTTTTGTTTTTCGAGACAGGGTTTCTGTGTGTATCCTTGGCTGTCCTGGAGCTCACTCTGTAAACCAGGCTGGTCTCGAACTAACAGAGATCCGAGTACCTCTGCTTCCTGAGTACTGGGATTAAAAGCGTGTACCACCACCACCCAGGCAGGTCTTCTAATTTGTAAGCAACTTGTTGTGGATGCACCAAAATATAATGTACAACTATTAATTTTTTCCATTTCCACAAAAATCATCCTCACATACAATATTGTATTTTAAGTTTATTAAAAAGAAAACAGGGCTGGGCATGGTGGCACACGCCTTTAATCCCAGCAATCAAGAGGCAGAGGCAGGTGGATCTCTGTGAATTTGAGGCCAGTCTGGTCTACAAAGTGAGTCCAGGACAGACAAGGATAACACAGAGAGACCCTCTTTCAAAAAAACCAAAAAAGAAAACACACACTCACACACACACACAAAACAAATTATTCCCTTCTTAGCTAACTGTAATGATTTAAAACCATTCTTCATTCTTTCCTAGTACTAAACTGTGTACTTATCTCACAGATACCCAAATTTGCTGACTGCCAAGCTGAACTCAACTTTCAGAGTTGATCTGTGAGACTGTAACTATAGGAATTTATGTTCTTATGTTTCCATAGAATGCTTAAACCCAGGCTCCATGCTATGCTTCCAGTAATGCCTTGATCTTTGTAGAATTCTTCATTAACTTATTTATATAAATAAGAATTTTATTTTATTCTTTAGCATGCCATACATGAATACTATAGTAACATGATTTCCACCCTTCCTCTCCCTCCTCTGATTCCTCCTGTGTCCCCACAACTCTCTCTCAAATTCATGACCTGCTATTCTATAATTATTACATGTACTATATATGAATGAAATCTATTTATCTACATCTATAATATATAAATGCACATATACATATATACATACACACACTACTATTGCCACGTTCCTATAGATTCTTCCCTGTCTCAAATAGAATGTAAATTATTATATTGGACAATTACTTCCAAAGCATAGCACTTCATATAAAATTCATATTTAATAAGTATTTTCAGTATAACAATTAATAAATGATACAAACTCAAAGTTGCCAAGTGTTTGATTTCTTTAATTTTCTGGTTATTGCCTCATGTCTGGTCTAATACCTAGCCTTTTAATCAATTGTTCAGGAAAAGTAAAGTGCTATGAAATTGGTGCTTAAAAGGAAGACTTGCACAGTGCCTGCTGTCATTGCAGTCTACCCTCTATATGATGCACAGGCATAAACACAGTTTTCACTGTGTTGCAGTCATTTCTGGCACTGCTGACATGTGAAGACATTTTCTATCGAAGAACTTACAACTGTGATGTAAGCAGCAGGCTGTTACCTCAATTCAAATAGAGCCCACCCCTATTCCCACTATTAGGAACCTCTCCTGGAGTAACCCTACAGTAGCCAAATGCATCTACTCAACAGTTATCCACTTGGTTCCTTCCTGCTCTTTTCTCTTGCTTGGATCATTCATCATTTTGACAAGCTTTACACCAGCACTTGTGTCTATTCACCAGAGACGCATGCACACTCATGAATTATTTTGTCAGAACTTTGCCCTCATGTCTTATTTGAATCATGATAATGAGATCATGAAGGGAAATATACAAAACACATCAGTTGGGACCAATACAAAAAGGCAGTACTAAGTGATGACTTGACTCAAAGTAGGCATTTGAGACCCTAGTTACTTTGAAGTCCTAATTCAAATTCTCACTGAGACAAAGTTTACCCATTCCTCTCTCTAAAAAGAGAAGGGAAGAGAAAGAGCATAGGTAAAGAGTTGCCCCTCTCTCATATACACACATCATACTGTAATACATATATAGAAATACTAACACACACACACACTTACACACACAGAGTGAATTTTGATAGGCAGTCAGTAGACTTATATTTTGTTGGATTCTTCAGTTCTTTGAGTACCTTGGAACGCTTGGCAGTCATTTAATTATATGGCTGGTAATTCAATAGCTGTATTCACAGAGAAAAAAATATCACCAAGCAGATGTCTTCTACTCAAGGAAAGTCATATTTGTTCTGTAGATTAAAAGCAATTGTGTTAGGTTAACTCTAAGGTGCAAAGTGAGTGGAATTGTGTAGCTTCTGTGCTGTTGCTCAAACTATGTTTCGTCTACACCACAAATAGTGTATTTTGTTTCTGAAGTATTGTCCAACTTGGTAGTGCTAAAGCTCTTTGCCTACAAAGACAGTATGCTAGCTGGATACGTGAAATGTGCAGATCCCTTTCACAGCCACTGTGCTCCCCTCCCTTTCTTCTCTTGGTTCTTGATGTGTAGTTCACACTTTCGAGAAGTGGAAACGTCTTCCACAAAGACTCACACATAATACAACATATTTAAAATTTTTTTAACCAGCTGGCTCTGCTTTGACTTGTTTCTTTGCATTTGAAGTTCTGTCCTTAAATTTATTTTTGTGTTCATGTCTTAATTGTGTCATTGCTATTGTGAAGACCCCTCCCCCTAGATGATTGTGCTGTTGCCTGTTTTGTGCTTAAAAAAATAGAACAAACTGGTTAAATTTTCAAAACTTTTTCTGTACTTTATAAACTGCAAGGGTGGTATATAAGAAAAGATGTAGCCCAGTTAAGAGCACTAACCCCCAACTGTGTTTATTCTTTGACATACTGTTCCAACAATTAACAACCCAATTGCTTCAATCTTAAATATGATACCGACAATGACCTGAGGAACAAAACAAGAACATATAAGTAGCTTATACTTGTATTAAAATTGTGAATAATATCATTGTAGTGTAAAGTGCTTTTGTGGAAATGCACTTATGTTTCATGTTAATGGATATAATTGATATAAGTATACTTTTACATAAAATGATAATTAACTTGAGATCACATAAAAAGGATTCATGTGTCCCCTAAGAAATTTAGTACCAATTTGGAAAGCACTACAGCCTACTGTTTTCAATGGAAGGATAACATATATTTTTGATTGGCCATTATAAGAAATTTTTTTTAATAATGCAATTATTTTTCAGCTTAAAATCATTTTATGCATGCATTTGTGGTAGTTTTCTAATATTGGAGTTATTCATGACTTAACAACAAAGACAGGGGATATGTGAAGTGAGGAGCTTGTCAAGTTCCAAAATGACCAGGATAGACAACCCTGTTAGACAATTAGACCCACTAGACACCGCTGATTACTTAGAGGACACAGCCTGGCATGAACAATGCCATTAGTTTGTATTGGTGATGTCTTGTATAGAGTCCTGAAGGTCTTCCTCTTCTCTTCATCTATGATATCACGTCAAACCATGCCTGTAAATTGGTCTACCAATCAGAGCTCTTTCATGAGCACTGGGTGCCATTCTCACAGTGAGGGATATACTTATTGATTTATCCATTCTTATTATTTCATGGCGGTACGTGAATATTATATTGGTCTGTTTCATAATGGCTTGCTATTACAAGGCATCCAATTCCATTCAGTCAAGTTACTAGTAATAAATTCTTACATTTGGGTAATATGTGGCCTTGTTTGACCCTGACTAATAGAGCAGAGATTATCACTGCACCCATGCCATAAATTAAATGTCAGCTTATCACCTCCAAATTTATCAAAATAGTTGTTTCTCCTCATGCTAGCTAACAAGAATCAAGTCAAAATGTTAATTTTTTAAAAACTCATCATATTGTTTTCAATGTTTTTTTAAAACTTTAGGTCTATGTTGCCTATTGTAGATATAGCCATCCCTATGTCTTCTAGTTTTTCTGTTGCATAAAAAAAGTGCTATGCTTTGCACTTTCAACTTATTTGAGCATTTAATTCTTTTTATTTTATTTTATTTTTATTTTATTTTTTATTTTTTATTTTTTTTAGACAGGGTTTCTCTGTGTGGCCCTGGATATCCTGAACCAGCTTTATGGACCAGTCTGGCCCTGAACTCACAGTGATCCACCTGCCTCTGCTTCCTGAGTGTGAGCATTTAATTATAAATGGATGTCTTGTAGGCTATCTTCACTTTCATAGCTCTAGGTCTGGGCTTGAATTCATTCACACGTGAAGCATTTACTGGCAAGACACTCACTGTCTCATTGTTTTATCTACTACAGCTTTATCTTCTGAGTTCTACTAGTTTCTTTTTTTTTTAATTTAATTAATTTATTCAGATTACATCTTTGTTGTTATCTCATCCCTTGTAACCTCCCATTCCTCCCTCCCTCCCTCTTTCACCCTATTCTCCTCCCCTATGTCTGTGACTGAGGGGGACCTCCTTCTCCACTATATGGTTACAGGCTATCAAGTCTCATCTTTGAGTAAATTCACAAATTTTTTCAATAGTCTCCTTTGTTATGTAAAGCCCTGAAAGCAGTCAGTCTCCACGGACTTGTTTTTATTATTATAGGTCATGGTTTTCTGTTTGTTTTCATAGTCTATGAGTTTGGACATTTATATAACAGTAATATTAATTCTAGACTATGGGTTTCCCCCCATGTTTTGTTGTGTTCAGTGTCTTGTCTTGAATTAAGCTAGGGGATCTGCCCTCTACCTAATACAGGTAAGGTTTCTCCTCACTTTGTTTGTCTGGTTCCCTGGGGTTTGCCTTTGGTCTGCGTTCCCATTCATTCCTATCAAGTTTACCACTAAGGGCTGATAAGGCTCCCGCATTTCACCGTTGGGACAAAGCTGTCAAGACTTTTGATGGTTCTTGTGCAGATAAAATTATTATCCTCACATATAAAGCTCTGTGTGTGTGTGGGGGGGGTATGCTGTATGAAAGTAGTGTCAGACGAGGACAGACTTTCTAACTTTTATCCTTACACTCGCCTCAATTTTTCTTCTTCTGTTATCTCTCCTTCCCCATTTCAGCTCCCTGAAATGACTCATTTTATCTAATTTTAAGCTTTGCTTTTTAAAGGCAGGACTCACAGACACTTAGTGACCACATAGGCAAAAGTTTGTCTTCTGCAGCAGCGGGAGAATTCTCTGAAGTACTTTTTGCTTTTTACAGGCCACCGAGGTAAGTTAGATAAGACGTTCCCAGTGTAGATTGTATTCTGTTTTATTTGTTAGTTCTACTTGTAGAAATTATGCCATGCTTCTATTTTCATTTGCTTTGGGCAGCCATGTTAACCACA
This sequence comes from Acomys minous, assembly GCF_964271855.1. Lineage (NCBI taxonomy): Eukaryota > Metazoa > Chordata > Mammalia > Rodentia > Muridae > Acomys > Acomys minous. Next base: position 19,778,323 of record NC_140497.1, on the reverse strand, counting down.
CATACTTTCTGAACAAAGCAATGTGCTGGTTTGAATAGACAGCCCATCTAATAATTTTGTCCTGAATTCTGGGGTCATTGAAAAGTACAGGGCATGCTCCTAGTGAAAGACAGCTGTGCAGCCTTCCTGAGTGAAATGGTCTACATAGTTCTTTTATTTATTTTTATTTTTTGTCTCTTACCTTATTTTGCTCCATGTTTTTATTATTATTATTTAAATACATTTAAAAGGCTTATTTTATGGTGGGAAAAGGAGAGTTTATTTTGCTTTTACTTGCATGTTACTGTTTATCATCTTATCATCAAAGCTATTTAGGGCAGGAATTCAAACAGGGCAGGAACCAGGAGACAGGAACTTGTCCAATGGTCATGGAGAAATACTGCTTACTGGCTTGTTGATGATGGCTCAACTCAGTCTGCTCTCTTTCTTTTTTAATTAAAATAGATTTTTCCACACAATATATTCTAATAATGGCTTCTTCTCCCCTTCCCTTTCCCAGATGCACCCTACTTCCCATGTACCCCTATACATTCTTCTCTTTTACTTTCTCATTACAATATAAATGAGTATCTTTACAAAGCAAAATAAAATAAAGTAAAAAACAAACCAGACTAAAATAAAGTGGAAACCTAACCTTATAGAAGCTACTTGAAATATTCATATATGTAAAATAAATATAAAAGGAAACACCAAATAACTTGGGAGACAAAACCCTAACTAGACATTTCTCACCACCAAGTGAAACCTCTGATGGCTAGGCTGGGTTATATCTAATCAAGTAATGACAAAAGGGGTTTCATGGAAACTCCCAAACAACCTAGGCTGTTGCCAAGGCTACAAACTGATGCTAAGGCCCTATTGCTGAAGATAATATGCATATAACTCATTGAACATGGAGAAGTCAAGCTGGTGCCTCCAGAGACCTCTCCCCCTGTTGATTGGTGTTCATAGTACTGGAAGCTACTTTGCACACTACCAGAGGAAAAAGGTAAACACCAACCCATCTGCAATCCTATAGTCTACAATGGTGACCAGCCTGTAAGATATGCTAGTACAATAGTGGCACAAAAATTATGGGAGTAATCAATGACCATCTGATTGGAATTAAGGCACACTCCATGAAACGTAACTCATGCATGACACTGCCTGGGTATCAAAAACCCTGAGACCAGAAAGGCCATAGATCTAGGAGAAAACCAAAACACGACTACTTGGCTAAAAGAAGGTACCAATAAAATGAGTCCTCATGACACTTTGCTATACCAATAGATCAGTGCCTTGCTCAGCCAATACCATAGAAGAAATACTTAAAAAATAATAATAGGAACAAATACAGAGACCCACAACTGGACCATGTGCAGAGTGACAGACCTTCGAACACTCAATCGTAAATGGAATATCTCCATCAAATCCCTCCCCTCAGAGATCAGGGAACTCTGTGGAAGAGTAGACGGAAGTGTTGTAAGAGTAAAATGGGAGGAAGACAACATGGAGAGAATGTCTTCCATACACAACAGGACCGACACACATATGAATTCAGACTGTGGCAGCATGCAGAAGCCCTGCAGAGGTCTAAGCTAGATGGGATCCCCTCTATGTAGAATCTATATGAAGCTCATGTTTGTGTTATTATTTAGTTTGTTGATCTATTGATTACCAATTACAGCTTATTTCCCATCATTTATTATACTAGATTATAAACTTGTGTCTTGTTTTATATGAAAAAAAAAAAGCTTTCAGTGCAAGGATCAGCTCTCTAGAAAAGATACAGTACTCTTGTGTGTCCTGGGACTCTGCACATGAAGAACCAGTTACCCTCATGTTTTTATTTCTCTGTAATTATACAGGTAATTTTCAGCCCCGGATTTTATTTTATATTCAAAAGATACTGCTTTACATTTCCTAGAAGCTTTGAAGAATATATGTATTTATTTATTTGTGTATGTCTGTGTGTGTCTGTGTGTGTGTGTGGGTGTGTGTGTGTACCACCAGCACGTGTGGAGGTCAGAGGATAACTTTCAGGAGTCGATTCTACCATGTGGGTCCCAAGGAACAAAATGACTCAGGTCATTAGGCTGAATGGCAAGTGCCTTTGCCTACTGTGGCATCTTGCCTACCCCTTAGAAACTCCTTTAAAATCTAAACCGAAGGCCAAACCAGAACAGTCATTACCCAATGACTCCTAACTGAGAAGTATAATTGCCTAGTTCATTGTCTTATTAACTTTATTTCATTCTTTTATTTTCTCTTTTATTTGTTTGTTTCTTTGTTTATATGTGTGTGCTTGCCCGTGCCCTGCCATGGCAAATGTGTGTATGTCAGCTGATAACCTTGGGAGTTGTTCTTTCATCTCACCACATAGAACCAGAGGATGAAACTTAGGTCCTCAGACTTGGAGGATGGCAGCAACTTTCCCCTCTGACTCATATCCCTGGTGCTGAATTTTTCCCTTTTTTCTAAGTCTCAGGTCAACATGCACATCTGAACTCAAATTCCTTTCTTCAGAAGACCCCCATATTTGTCCATCCATACAGAGGTAGCAGTGACACTCGAGCCTGTAGGTTACAGGCTTCTTTAAATTCTCTAGGACATTCATAGCTTCAAAGTAATCTTGCTCTTCTGGTCTCAGGACTTTATATTTGGTCTATGTATTCTCTCCTTAATTTTAGAGAACCTTGACAGTATACTGAAAAACTAAAGAACAAAAAACTTTGGTAATATTTTATATGGCTTTCCTAAGTTTTTTCTTCAGCTACTAAAAAAAAAAAAAATCAATGTCTTTAGATTATATTTAAGGATCTTTAAAGATGAATTTTGGAATGTTCTTTTTCCCTTCCTCCCTCCTTCTTTTTCCCTCCCCTCTCTTTTTCCTTGCCTCCCCCTCTCCTTCTCTCCCTCCCTCCCTCTCACCCTTCCTTCCTTCCTTCCTTCCTTCCTTTTATGTTCTGTCTGTCTTTCTTTCTTGACAGGGCCTCACTCTGTAATCCAAGCTAGCCTGGAACTCACTACGTAGCTTTGGCTAGCCTCAAACATGTAGCCGATTCTTAGTTTCAGTTTCCCAAATGCTGTAATTACAGGCATGAGCCAACATACCTGGGAAAGTTCTGGAATTTTCTAAGTAGAAAAGTCATACAAACATAGCTCATATTTGTTCGCTGGTCCCGTTTTTGCTAAGTATAATTTCTTCAACAATCTATTACACTGGTCGAGTCATCCAGAATCTTGTTAAATAATTAGAGATTGCATTTTGGTCCATTCTCAGTTCTAATGAGAACGATGTCTGTTTCTGTCTTTGGCTTTGGCTCTATGTTTGGAATAACTGTCAATCATGAGATTGTCCTACTTTTATAGTTAGAGTAATTTTTAGTCATAAATAAATGCGAAATATTACACATTTTTTTTCTCTTGGGACTACAGCTAGGATGTAAAAGTTAAACCTCTTTTCCTTATTGATCATGTGGCACCTGTTTTATGTTAAAAGTTGGGGTCTCCTTCTACCAGAAGAAGCAGTCATAGAATATCAACCCAAGCCACAGTTTGCAGTTTCAAGGGAAACATAACTCTTACCACTACTGTATGAAGCAAGCCTTGTTTTTTTCCCCAAAGAGAGAAGAGAGCAGGATCTCTCCCCTTCAAGATACAATGAAGTATCTTGAGTTCTTGTCCATCAGAAGATGAGACTGGGACCAAAGCTCATATGACAGCTTTGTCTGATCATAACACAAAAGCATAGGTGAAGCCTTTAACAGGAAATGATACAGTAACATAAGGCAAGACAGCCAGAACACATGGCGATAGTGCCTTTTCCCTCCGTGAGGAGATGTCTCAGGTCTGAGAAGATAGTACACACAAAATTGGTTTCTATCAGTTTTTAAGTATTGAACTATTTTGCATTCTGAAAATTCAGCTGTTGCTACAAGGGACTAAATGCTATGGCCCCTGGTCACCCATCAATATGTTGCAATTCAGTCTCTGTAATGTGAACGGATGAAGAGATGAAGTCTTAGGGAGACAGAACTGAATGATATAAAGTTGGGGCTCCCCGTGGGTGGGATTTCAATCGCGTTAAGAGTCCCGAGACAATGTCCTCCTCCGTCCACCACGTGAAGACAGAACAAGAGACACTATCTGTATTGAATAAGCATGAGATCATCAACTCAATGATCTTACGAGATCAATGCCTCGATCTGTTCTCTCCAGTCTCCAGAACTGTAAGATACATTTTTTGGTTGCTTAGCAGCACCTTGTAACGGATGCTGAGACTCACAGGCAAACATTGGGTGAAGCATAGGGAGTCTTATAGGGTGAAGGATAAAAGGATCCAGAGGTGTCTAGAGCCAACAAACAAGGGCCCATAATGTCTGTGGAGTCTGAAACACCAACCAAGGACCATGCATGGACTGGACCTAAATCCTCTACATAGATGTAGCCAACGGGCAGCTCAGGCTTCATGTGGGCCCACTAGGAAGGGGAGTAGGGGCTGTCTCTGGCATGGACTCTGTTGCCTGCTTTTCAATCACTTCCCCCTGGCGAGACTGCCTGCCAGGACACAGGGAAAGAGAAGGAAGTCCTAACTCGGAGCTCCACAACTCCGCAACTCCGTCCTAATGCAACTTGATGAGCTGGGGTGGGTGGGTAGAGGAGCCCCCCTTTTCTGAGGAATCGGGGAGGGGCATGGAGGAGGGAGAGGGCTGCAACCAGGATGTAAAGTGAGTAAATAAATTAATAAAAAATAAACTATGTAACACATGGTATTTTTTATAGTAGTCTGAACTTAAAACGCTCACACACACACATGCACGCACGCACATGCACACGTGCACACCTGTGTTTGATGTATTTACTTCAATTAAAGTTACATTTCTATATTCTTTGATATATGTTGTACATCTAAGTATTTGAATTTCGCTCCTTTTATCATTTAAATTTTTTTCTTAGGATTTTTGAGAAACTTACAAATTTAAACAAGTATCTACTCTTTTTTTTTTTTTTTCTGGAAGAAAAACAACTACTTGAGTTTCCCCAGTTAAATTAGTAGTCATGTGAGGTATGAAAGTATTTGACTCTTGTCCCATTTTTAACTTACCCCTATAAACAGTGAATATCTAGCCATGTGAAACGGTACACACCTTTAATCCAGAACTCAGGAGGCAGAAGTAGGCAGATCCAGGGTTCTTGTAAGTTTGAGGTTGGCCTGGTCTACATCCAAGATAGCTAGAGCTGCATGATGAAATTCTGGGTAAAAACACAAACACACACACAAAAATCAAGCAAACAAAAAACAAAAACAAAACAAAAAGCCTCAGTGAAAGTCCTGTGAGGATTATATTGATCTGTTTAATTTTAGGTTTATAAAATAAAATTTTGAAATTGTAGACACAATATAATACATATGACCCAAACTTTTGTGCACATTTGTAGTACATATCCCAATCAGTAAAATTAGGTTACCATTTCCTTATATTGTCTTTATTGCCAAATTATATTTTATTATCAATAAAATAGCATAACATTTTAATATAATTGTTTTCCCAGCTATAATTATGAAATATAATTTAACAAATTAAATCTGTCACTTTTCATGTGTATATTTTCTTGAGTGTTTTGATAATTAAAAAATTTGTAAAATAAGAAACATGTCTGTGTTTGAAAAAGCAACTTTTTTGTTGTATGAATTGCAAAAAATTCCCTACCTGAACATAATTTGATATGATATTTTATATAACTTCTAAAAGATCCATTGGATTAGACTTAACTTCTGTATTAAAAAACAACAAGCATAGCATAGCAGAGTAATTTCTCACAATTTGAACAGACCCAGAAATTCATGACTTAACTCAAACCCTTTCCCACTGATTTTCTAATTCATTGTTCCTACTTCATGACCAAACTTGACCTTTATTTTCACATCAAGGGTTACATTCGCTATTTTTAAAAGTTCATGTATGTACCTGTATGTGAAACACACAACCCATTGTTGTACAGACTCAATCATTTTTTATTTATTTTAATGAATACTAAATAGATCAATTTTCAATTGCTTTTCTTCCTTTTTTTATCTGTCCTTTAACACAATGCCATTCTTCTGCCTTACCCACTCCCTGTAGTGTTTAATATGGAGTTTTGGTGACCATCTCTCTTCTGTCTGTGTGGGACTCTATTTTCCATTTGCTGAAGGCAGTATCTTATGGCACATCATCCTGTTTGGATTGTGCACTTCCGTTGTCTTATGGCTCTCATCATTTAGTTGAGATTGTTTCCCTTTTTTCTTTGCTTTTGCCATTTCTTTAAAAATATTTTTCATTGTTCATTTTTTTCACCCAACAGCCTTACTTGATGTCTTAGATGTGTTTCCCTTTTCTATGTTCTGTACTTATGTTTTCAGCAGCTTTTGTAAATTTTCAATGAGGTCCATTGATTATGGAAACATTTCTATCATCTCTTCAAACATGACACATTTTTTTATTCCTAGTTTTAACTTACATTAAAATTCTAAATATCCTTCTGTTGTTTTTTTTTTTTTCATGCAATCATTCTGCCTATTACTCAGGGTCTTTCATTCCCGTCACTTATCTTATCTTGCCATTAAATCAATTCATAATTATAACTATTGTTTTTGGGGTTTTTTTGTTTTTTTGTTTTTTTGTTTTTTTTTGGTTTTTCGAGACAGGGTTTCTCTGTGTAGCCTTGGCTGTTCTGGACTCACTCTGTACACCAGGCTGGCCTTGAACTCACAGCGATCTGCCTGCCTCTGCCTCCCAAGTGCTGGGATTAAAGGCGTGCGCTACCACGCCCGGCTAACTATTGTATTTTTAAACCTTGAATATAGACATATGAAAATTATATATTTCTAGTTCATTGTTAGAATTTTTCCATAACTTGATGTAAGGCATAAAATATTAATTATATTAATAACATGTTAATTTGCATTTGATAAAGAGTCTTAACCTCTTATTAGTGAAAAGTACTTTAGCCTTTTTACTTTAGGTTTAGTTGGATACACTTCATTGGTGGTTGTTTTATACACGTACTGTGATGACATCACTCCATGGGCTTTAGAGATCCATGTAAGGACAATGAAAATAATCTGGTTTTAGCTCTTATTTTCAAGGTGACATGTGTTTTGGAAAGAGCTTGATTAATCCATTACATTGTTGTAGTACAATGATGTGTCAAAATGTGGTTCTTTTGCTCTGTTTTTATCTAGTAATTTGAGCACACTCTCAGCAGTACAAATATCTCAGCTTTAATATTAGATGTTTACCACTTCTATACTCTAAAATTCATTTCTCTAAAATTCCCTTTTCTTTAGCTCCTTGGATGTGTTTCAGAGCATCTTAATAATTTATTCCCAAAGCTTCTTAGTTCTCTTACATGTGTGAAACTACACTTGCATTTTTCTGTGTTTTAATGTCTTGATCAGTATTAACTATTTCTCTCTTCATTTTTGATAGTTTTGAGCGTTGTGATATTTCAATATATTCAATGATGACATTATCCATTCTCAAGATTTCTAAATTTTTCCTAGTGTTCATGTTTGTTTCATTTCATTTTTTTTTTTTAGCTTTAGTTTATTCGTCTTTTAATGAACGTAGTTCTTCATTTTTTGAGTATTTCAAGTAAATCTTCTGAGGTCTGTTTTCTCTTCTGGTGTGAATTGACATGCAAGTGCTGGTTTTATTTTGACCTATTTCTAAGTGGCATATGGAAGTGTCCTAGAATATTGATTAGCATGGTTAGTTTGAGGTATGAAACTCCTTTTAAATGACCCCACTTCTAATCGTTCCGACCTTACGTGACTTTCTCCTCTGTGAAGATTAGCAGTTGCCTCCATCTGATGCCAGGGCCCCACATCTAAAACTACGCCTTGTATGGGTCTTTCAGGACTGCCATGTTGTTATACTGCTGCAGGCCATTGTACTTGCACCTTAAAGCAGTGTGACATTAGTGTCCCCTTCCAGTGACAAAGTGGTAACCTTCTGACTCTTGTTTCCCTAGCTATCAGGCTCCACTCCCAACCAGAATTATTCCAGCCCTAGTCTCTGTTTAGAGGCAGAGGACTGGCTTTGATTTGGCATCTGGTGTAGGGCCATTTATTCCCAGTGGCATTGCACGACTCAGATTCTCACCTTCTGCCTGCCAGAGTCCAGAAGGCCTAAGGATTATCCACTATTTAGAAGTTGCTTTCTCAATAATGCACAGAACTAGTCATCTTGGTTTTGAGTCAGATAACAAATGCTAAAAGTTATTTTTCTATGTGTTCTCTATCATTCCTCCATGTTAAAAGTAGAAGTCTCCATATGCTAAGGAATAGAGTTACTGCATCATGTTGGTCAGAAGTTATATCTCTCTACCCAGAGTTTTAAAAGATATATTCAAATATCTCAGTTCTCTTGGCTTATATCTACAAAAGCACACATCAGTTGTGCACACATATCTGTATCGATGACTTTTTATTTATATAAAATAAATGATAGATATATCAAGTATATATACATACATACATGTATACATACACACACCTATGTATGTATACATGTATTTATGTATATATTATACACACACACACACATATATATGTGATAGTAAGTAAAGAGTTTTCTCTTCTCAGCACAGAATACACTGTCAATAGTTTAATTCTATGAGAATCAAAACGCTTTCTGTGTGCGTTATTTTCTCTCTGGACACTAGTGACCACAGTCTTGCAGTGACCCCTATCACCTCTACTCTGGAGCCAGACTACCTGTCTGTAAAGCAGGTACTTCTATTGGGATTAAGAAATCTTTATATCCAACAAGATGAGCAGATTATGAGCAGAAAATTCAAATGAAAGTCTCTTAGTTTTGATTTTCAGTAAAATGCTAGTTAACATGCGCAGTAGATTTTTTTCTTTCAAAATGTATGCCAGATATTTACTAATGAATGCTTTTCAAATCTGTTGCCTGAGTGTTGAAGACATAGGAAATTGCATTTTTCCCAATATACCTATTATACCTATGGAGAAAGAGGAACAGGTATAGGCTAGAGGCCAAAAACATAGATGAATAAAATAATAGCTTTATTTTAAAAACTGGGAAAAGTTCTGTTTGATAAACTGGCATCTTTCACTTGCAAATCTTTAATTATTAATTGTGTAACAGAGAGGTATTAAGTATCACTTTAAAGCGTCTATGAAGGATGTTCTCTGGGTTTCAGGGAGTACTTTGTAATATCTTAATTCAGAATAGAAATCAACTGAAAAGAACAGAAGTGGGAAAAGAAAAGCATAACTAAATGGGAAGATATATATATGGAATGGGATGCATATGGAAAAGGTTGTAAGTGGGATGGGGTGTATACGGAGAGAGATGTGTATCACCTGTGCCTTTTATTTATACTCCAGGGACCCTATCATGTCCTTCTCTTGGTACTTTCCAGATGGCATTCTTAAAAGTGCAAGTAGCAAGTACATTATTTAATGTATTTTATTTGAAAATATTACTGTATTTTATTCCAAAGTTCAGATGTACTTATTTATGTTTAATTGTTATTTATAATGCTCTCTCTTTTGCTTATTCATCTTAAACAAGCCATGCATTCTTCTTTTTTTTTCACATTGGATGTTCAATGTGCCAGAGTGCCCTTTCTGGTACACATCATTTCTTCAGTCCTTGGTCTAGAGTAAGATGGGCAGATTTACCATAAAGACACATTCACTGGGCCTCTCTATGCTTATACACTGGAAATTGGACACCTAACTTTGCTTCCCTCCCAATAGCTTGCTTTGATTGGTTGACTTCAGGCAATAACTCCTAGGTTGCATGCTATTAATGAAGGCATGAGCACCTTCGAATGTGACCTTAATCAGATTTTCACATTTTTCTCATGTGTTTGTGTTTTAGAGCAAAACCTGCAGGGCCATCATCTCCCTAGACTGTCATCCTTATACCTGGAGACAACTGTTTGGCTATGGGAGGACTTAGGAAGCCATGTAATGTTTAGCTCATCGTGTCCTGTTTAATTATCTTTGACTTGTTAACAGAATGGTAATAATTGATACATTTTATTACTTGTCTTCCATTATCCTGAGCATCCACCAGGAGACATAGGGCCAATGCAGCAGATGGAGAGAGACTGAGAAAAGAGTAAGTGAATGAATGGGTGATACCCCAAGGTGAAATGGAGAAGGAGCAGAAAGAGAACCCAGGTGAAAGGACCCAACATGAACACATACATCAACCAGCGTCATCTGCTTCCGTTTAACAGTGAGCATCCTGCTCATTTTCCTTCCAGTAAGTAATGATGTCAGCCGTTCCTCCCGACCTGCCACAAAGGCCACCAAGTGATGAGATGCGGAAACCGTTGCATTTCTGATACAAAAGGCCAAAGTCACATCACTCAAAGTTTGCCTGTTGGTCTGACATCAAAGGCTGCATCTATTACGAGCTAACACACATATTGTCTTTTCCAATCAAAGTTTATTATTTTGAAAGCACTAACACATTAATCTTACTGCCAGAGACTTGTGTGCTTGTTATTCTTTTTAAGTTCTTTCCGTTCGTCTGTGTCAGCTGCGAGAGAGGAATCTCTGGGAGGCTGGTGCTCAGGGAAGATTCCCCGAGTTCAAGTAGGAAGGCGCATGTGCAGTGTCAGGAAAAAAACCTTTTTTAGCTGGAGTCTTATCTTGGTGCCCTGCTGCCCTTTTTAAACAAATGTATTGGATTTTCGCACTTTATTGCTGCTTCATAGCCCACTCTCTAAAATAGACTTCTCTAATTTTGTCTGTGTGAGAGAGGGCTTACTTAACAAACGACCCCATATTGCCTTTTACAGGGAAGGTTGTTAACCTGGATTATTGTACACAGACAGAACATCCCATGTGAACTGCTCACAGCTTTTAACACCCGTTTCTCCCCTCTGCTTTCCAGCATGTTCATGAATCAGGTGTAGGGCTGTGAGCGCACAGGGCTAAATAAATGGCAGCATGCTCAAGGTAAGTTGCTTGTATTTCTGAAATGTGCCTCTCTGATTGAACAAGACTGTCCTGGGAAATGACTGGCATGCCGCACTCCCAGAGGAAATGTGTAAAATATCTCGTTTAATTGTATTGCCAAGTTCACCGATTGAAGTTGCCAGCTGTTGCCCTTTCGTCCGGTTGATTTTTAGTCTCCCCACACTTATTAGCATAATTGTATGATTAATAGAGACAATGGCTTTTATCACAAATATCAGCAGTTGTAGAACTAGAAATAGATATTAGTTGGGTCTTCGGAAGCAGTGGGCATGTTCAAGGGAGAAGCTGTAATATTGTATCACAAATGTAGGTAGATAACTGGTCCTTGACCCATGCCCAAGAGAAGTACCTTATTTTAAACCCTCAGAAAGATTAATTTTAATGACCATTAAAGCTAAAATTGCCTGCTAAGCCTATAGATTAGGTAAATTCTAGCACAGATATATATTGTATAGTATTGTCAGCTCTTCTTGCAGGGAGTCTTACAGTGGTCTTTAGCCTCTTTTGCTCTTCAGCTACATCTGTGTTCTGTGCCCAGAGGTCTTGATCTCACTGCCCTCAGCATCTTGCTTCTGTTTGTGTTTTAAGTGAGTCACTTGCTGATCATAAGAGAGTGCTATCTACTCTTTCAAGCAGCCAAGAAATTGCACTTTTGTTTTGAATGCTTTCGTGTCAAAAGTCATTTTTTTCTTTTCTTTGATTACTAATGTTATTTCTCTGTAATCTGCATTAAAAATATAACCCCCAAACCCATTTTCACAAAGAATAAAGTCACCTCCATAACTTTAATAATTTCTTAGGATTCCAAGAACGAAGGCCACATCCTTGGCAAGCCTTTTCCTGCAACCTTCGCATCTTCTTTCTGCATGAATTCAGAGAGGCTTCGCTTACACAGGTGAATATTCCTACCTTTTTCACTTTCCTCACAGATTTGCTATTTATAACAAGCGGATTGGTTAGGTAATGTTTTCCCAGATGCACACAGAACTCTTCCTAACGTGCTGAGAAATGTTTGTCAGCTTGACACAAACTCCACCGGGGAAGAAGGAACTCCTGTTGAAGGATTGCCTCCCTCGTGCTTAAGTTCTTGTGAGTGAGATGGATACCTTCATACAAGCGGCCTTACCTCCATCTTTAGGTGCTAAGATGGTAACAGGTAACAGGGCACATACAAGAAACGGGTCCTCAGTAGATACTGAATCTGCCTTCATTTTAATCTTGGGTTTTCTATCACTCTTAGCTGTGAGAAATACATTTCCACTATTTGGAAGCTAATCACTGTTCAGCATTTTGTTACAGCAGCTTGTCCCTACTAAGACAGACTGGGTTATAGTTAATACTATAGCTTAGCTACAATGCAAAATAATCTCTCCGGCACATACACGGTGTATTTCTTAAGCAATTATTCCAACTTCAGAAGACATAACTTAATTTTTCAATGCACTTGGGTAACTTTTTTTTTTTCAAAATCATGATAGGCCAGAGTTAGACATTGACGATTTTTAAATCAATTGGTTGCCAAATTTAGTCAAACACCATCAGTTTGCAGTAGAGAAAACAGGAGGGCTGATTTACCCTAAACCAGCTGGCTAAGCTAAATCTCGAAAGCATGAGGCTATGTCCCTTTGTGCCCAGATTCTCTGGCTATTTGTCTTCTGCCTCTTCTCTCTCATCTTTTTTGTTTTTGTTTTACTGTGTGTGTGTAAACATGTGGTGTGTGTCCATGTGTGCACATACACACACAGGCACAAGGTGGTTTAAGGCATGCTTGTAGATGTCAGAGAACACCTTTTGATACTAGGTGCTCTCCTTCTACGGCTGGATCCCTGAGTCAAGCTCAACCGGACAAGCTTAGGCTGCAAGCACTTTTACCCATGATTCATCTCACCAGGCCCAGTTTCTCACGTTCTATGCTGTTGCTATTCGGACAGCATTAGTTCTAATGCAGGGTGACAACTGCTCACCTGTTTTGTACAAATAGGTATGGTTAGCTATACAAGTGGAACAGCTGTAGATGTTTTAAAGCAGTGGGAGAGTTAGATCTATACAGGAACTTCCTGGGTATAGCATGAATATTATGTAGTATATCATATAGGGCGTGCAACACTTCAGGTAACACTGAAGGTGCAACATCTGCTTAGGCAATAATTAAATAAACCTCCTTGGTCAGACGTGCCTGTGGCTTGCACTGTGAATTTAGAATTACACAAAATGGATCTTGTTCTTGATGTTCTGCAGCCACTTACTTACATTGGCCTTGGACAATTTACTTCTAAAGTCAAACTCACTCACTGTCTTTAAATTCTTATAGTGACAATATATCTGCCTTGTAGAATCTCCTTTAAGAACATGTATAAAGACCCGTTCCTTGAGACTACAATTTGTTCAAAGATAATTTGTTTTTTTGTTTGGTTTTGTTTTTCAAGACAGAGTCTCTCTGTGTTAGCTTTGGTTGTCCTGGGCTAGTTTTGTAGACCAGGCTGGGCTCGAACTCACAGTGATCTGCCTGCCTCTGCCTCCTGAGTGCTGGGATTAAAGGTGTGCGGCACCAAGCCTGGCGATAATTTCTTTTTCTACTCCTTCATTCATTTTTTTTTTTGCTAGAACTATTAATGTCAAATTAGCTTATCTATTTTTCAGATTCCCAAAATAAGTTGATTTTACTTTTGCTCCCTGTGGGGACACTAGTGAGAATTAACTTTGGTCATAGAATCTTGGAAATATAACTGTCTTCCTTCCTTCCTTTTTAAACAGAAATACTCATTTGTAATCTGACTGCCACATTGAGGCATACAGCAAGGCAGGCAATGAATGAGTGGTTTCTGCGAGACAGGTGAAGCATATTTTGTAGATTAATTCTCAATTCACCTTCTTAGAAGAAAAGGACAAACCCCTCATTTACCAAGATTCTAAAGAGATTTCCGGACAAGTCCCTAGCCAGGCCTCACATCAGTCTTTGCTTTTGAAGTATCCATTCCCCAGAGTTTGGGTTTCTTGACCAGGACCCAAACCTGTTATTGAACTGCAAGAGCTCTGTAGGAAAAATCATCCGCTGCTTCCGCTGACATTCACAAGCCTGGTGTCCGCAGAGAGGGAAGGTCTCGGTGCTTATCAGGTAATCAATCTTTGTCTATCATTCTCTTTGTCTTTAGGAGAAAGTGAGTTAGAGCAATGACCTCATCCATGATAATTACCCCACCTTAAACTGTTTGTTCTCCATAGAGAGGGGTTTGAAAGAAGGTAGCACTTTGGCAAGATAAGTTTTGTTGTTGTTGTTGTTGGGTGCGTGCGTGCGTGCGTGCGTGTGTGTGTGTGTGTGTGTGTGTGTGTGTGTGTGTGTGTGTGTAGGAATACTGAGCTTGGTAGCCACTAGGGAACAAGTTGCCAATCCTGTCTGTCAAGGCATGGTTTCCTTCTCTATTGAGACTACCCAGGAAGTGAGGACCCAGGTTTCTCACCAGCTGAGTCCTGGGAGCCCTTTGATGCACAGTAAATAAACCAAGGCCTGACTGTAGAGCCCTTGGACAGGAAGCCAACTAACTGTCTTGGGGAAGGGGATTGTATGCCTGAAACAAGTAAGCCGGGATAAGGGGCAACTTTGAGGTCCTTCGATTCGATTCAGTTAAAGATGTAACAAAGTAATAAAGGAGCCAGGGAGATAGGGAGTAAACACTTAAGCAAGTGCTTTGTTCTTTGAAGACTTTGAGCATCTCTCCCTCCCCTTCCTCCTCCTCCTCTTCTTCTTCTCTCTCTCTCTCTCTCTCTCTCTCTCTCTCTCTCTCTCTCTCTCTCTCTCTCTCTCTCTCTCTCTCCCCCCCCCCTCCCACTGCCCGCCCCCCCCCCCGCCGTCCCCCTCTACTTATTAGGAAGGCGATTTCCAGGGATTGGAAGTAATAAGAGACACGCAGTGAGGAAACTTCAGAGAACTTCGGAAATTCCAGAATGACAGGAATAAACACAGAAAGGGAAATGAGTTTTCGCATTATTAAAACAAAACAAAACAAAAAAAAACTTGATCCCACACATCCTCTGGCACCCTCGACTCATTCTCCACTTCTTTAATTTTCACACTTGGGCATAATTAGCATAGTAATATTTTATGGTGTTATTCTTCTTGTTTTATCCATCTTTCTCCCCCGCCCCCCGCCCCCCGCCTACCCCCCTCCGACTGCTGGTAAAACGTAGAAGCGGGAGAGTCAAAACTCAAAGTTGAGCAAAACCGTGCTTTCTTGGAAGCCACTGCCTGGCTCAGAGTTAGTAAGCAGGACGCCCACATCTTGCCGCTGGAGGCCGGGCTGCTCGGCACAGCTTGCGGACGCGCGTCCTCGCCTCGGGCCGCTGGGCTCGGGGCGCGCAGCTTTGCCGCACGCGCCTAGCCTCTGCAGCGGGGAGGCGGTGCCCGCACGTGCGGCGGCTGCGGGCTCACCTGCGCGGCCCGCGCCCGGCCCCGCCCTCCGCCCCGCCCCGGCGCATATCATTGGCCGCTGCTCCGAGGGGAGGAGCAAGGGCGGCCTAGGGCCTCATTAACAATGCGGTCTCCAGGCTCAGCTTGGTAGTCCCGGACCCGGAGCACAGCCGGGCTGCGGGCCGCACAGCGAGGAGGGCGGGCGGCGCCGCGGGAAGCGATGGGGACGCGCGCTCCGTCCCTCAGCCCATCTGGTATCCCCGCTCGGCTGCTGTAGGGAGCGGCGGTGGAGAAGAGAGACTCGCCACAGACCACCACCCCCGGGGGAAACCTTCTGGGGTTGGTCCCCTGCCGTCGTGCCTCGTGGACTCCTTGGGCGTGGAAGAGGAGCGAATCCAGAGCGGAGCTCGGAACATGGGGACAGCGGCTGCAGGCGGCGGCTGCGGGGGTTGCCGGTGGCTCCCGTGGCTAGGACTCTGTTTCTGGGCGGTAGGGGCCGCGGCAGCACGAGGTAAGCACTGGGTAGACGGCGGTGCGTTAGGGAGCGGACGGTGGAGGAGCTAGACTCGCACCTTCTACAGGAGCTTCCCAAGTTGTGCTCGCTTCTCTCCGCGCGCTGAGCTCGACTCGGTGGGAACCGGGTGAAAGAGCTCCAGGGGACCACTGCCTTCCAACCCAAGTTTGTTATCTGCAGCAATCCTACAGGTTGCTCTGACCCGGGCCCCTACCCTTAAGTGTCAGCACTTGGTGGGTTTTCCTTCTTTCCACCCTTCCACCTCGACCTCCCAATTGCTGCAGATTGGATAACTCGTCTTCACTTGATCCTCTCTCGCTTCTCCACTTTCCTTCTTGGGCGAGCCGGTCCCTGGGTGGGCGCCCACGGTGATGTTTGGGAGTACATAGGGAAAGAAGGAAGCGAGTGGGCTCCGGTAGAGACTGCGCCTTTTCCCCCTTGAAGGAAAGCATCCAAGCTTGGTCACTTCGCTCTGCGCCAAGCCCCTTGGGCGACCCTAGACCTGGCTCTAAACCAGCGCTGGCTTTGCTTCACAGAGACCACATGGGTGTAGGAGCTCTTGCGGGGAGCAGTGTGTACCCCGGGGTTTAACTGTGCCTGCAGTGCCCAGCCGATTAAGCAGTTGGCTAGAGGCTGCACTCAGGGCGATTCTACTCCCTACCCGGTGCTTACTCCAGCTAGGAAGCACGGACCCTACTGAGCAGCTGGGAAATCTCTGCTTCTAATAAGCTCAGAACCTCCACCTCCCCCCACCCCCTTTTTTTCCCCCAGTCTGGATCCGCTGCCCTCCAGCAGAGCATCAACTTAAAGATAAACCCCACGGACCTGTTTTGAAGCTGATCACAGGCAGTTTCAGACAGCCCCAGTGGCGTGGCTACCTTTGAGATAAGCCAGAAGCTTCTCATTACCTGCCCCCTCTTTTTTTACCTTTCTTTTTTGCTGCGTGACATCCAGCAGGCTTAGAATATGTAATTGCATTAAATGATTTACCTAACGCTTGTCTAGCAAGAGGTGGCACCGAGCTAACCACCTCACCCTCTGTTCTGTCCCTTGAACATATTCCTGATAGCTGCAAGGCCTTTGGAAGGGTTGACAAGGATCCCAAGAACCGGTATAATCTCATTTTTATAGACGCTAACCGGTGTTAAGTGTAGTGTTAGTGCCTGGAAAGGGGAATTAAAAGGGTGGATAGAGGTTTTCAGCTGTGTGATCCTATTCCGTGCCTATTTGCATTTCATTTCCTGAACTTTTTTTTTTAATGGAGCAGGCTTTCTATTTAAGAAATGGGTAAGGCTTTAAAAATGAGCTTTTGTGATTCCCACGTACTGTTAACAGTAAGGCATGCTTCCTTGTTGGAAAAGCACGGGCTTCAGCCATTTAATTTACTACGGAGAACTGGAGACTGCCTAGCTGCTAAGTCAACTCTGACTGTTTTGTTTTTTTTAATACTATGGGGGGGGGGGAGAGTGCCTTTCCCCCTCTCTCCTACATGAGGATTGAAATGTCTGAGTTTCTACTTACTAGTCACAGCATGGGATAACTCCTGGTGACTGACTTCAGGTACTGACCCTTGGAGTTGTCTTTTAAGTCGGCACAAAACAAGAGGTGGGGACATGCCAGCAGCCTCTTGGATGGAGTTTTGCTGGCTGTGAAACCAAGGCTAGCACCTCTTGTCTGCAAGCTGTTCTGTAAAGGTCTCCTGGAAAACATACCATACACTCTGCAGGCTTATTTACAACAAATGTCTTGCACAGATCATAGAGCTGCTCAAGACACATGGAGCAGTAGATCTGAGTAATGCCTCTCTTGTCGTGTTTCCATTCACCTTTAGCAGCTTCTGGAGATGCTTCAAGAAATGAGCATTAAACAGGCTACCAAAACAGTGAATCCTCTTGCACCTGGCTTTGGACAGGTGGGCACAATAGATGTTTTCAAACCAAAGATGTTTTCTGTATTAAGTTCTGTCATTTCAGCAAGGTATGGTGCATTAAAACCAGGATGCTGTGGACTTGCGCAGCATCCTTGCTTAGTCCTCTCACTGTACTGTGTATGGCTGCTTGGGTCTATAGTTAATTTCGGTATTTTCAGTTGAACAGTCTATATTCCTGAAGACTTTTTCCTTTTCTGGTGCTGGGGGGCTGGTCCCAGTGCCTGGTAGATGCTGGGCAAGTACTCTCTCATTGGCACATAACTGTAGCCCATTAAAGGTTTCTTTTGTGCATTTGATCCAAAATACTGTAATAAGTCAACAGGATGTGTATATGCACACACACACACACACACACACACATACACGTAAATATGAATGATTATACTATATAGTGGTATTGTGTTGTGAGATCATCATTGTCCTTACAGTATTTACCACATATCCGTTTCCATGACTATGGTACCCTATTCTTTCCCTTTAATGTTGCTTTGCTTCCATGCCTAATATAAAAGCACCTGAAAAGCTGAGGGTAATTTTGGATGACCGATTTCAAATACACTCAGTGAAGAATACACTTGGGACTAGGCTCTGCTGAAGGAAGTCGCCCCAACACAGGTGTCATTCTTTTTCTGCCTTCCTAAGCAGCGCTTATGCCTTCAGAGAACAAGTTTTATCCCTGTAGGTAAAGTATAAGGATCAAACTCCGCTACCGTAATTATTGTAGGGTTTGACACTTTACAACTCAGACAAAGGATGTTTAATGTGACTTGTGACCTGCCAAGTGCTAATTGAATCCACATTATGTCATACTGATTTTGCTTTATTCTTATAAGAGAATGATAGTGACGCACTAGATACTGTGCAGGAGAGATCATGCCTTTAAGCGGGCTAGAGGATGCCATATGCCTCTGGGAGCTAGAGGGATACACCAGTGGCACACATTTAAGTTATAGGCACCGAGGGCCATGTGACTTGCACATGCTCACATACACTTTTCTCCATGCCTCATACCTGTTGGCATTTTCCTACTGTTCGCTGAGAATGTCTCCTTTTTTCTGTCTCTCCGTGTTGTGTTCCTGTGTTTTAATAATGTAACCTACTCATAAGACTGAAGGTGAAGAGACCCTCCCGTCTAGACTTCCTACCAGGCCTTTTCTGATTCAAAGGTTGCGCTCTTGGCTGGAGGAGACTTGTGGCTCCTTCTCTTAAGCGATTAGTTGCCTTGACTTGTCTAGAGAACGTACTGAAACCGCCTGAGTTCTCCTTGGACTTCCTCACTCGGGGAGGGACCCATGGATGAGTCTCATTCTTCAGGTCGTG
This sequence comes from Acomys minous, assembly GCF_964271855.1. Taxonomy (NCBI): domain Eukaryota; kingdom Metazoa; phylum Chordata; class Mammalia; order Rodentia; family Muridae; genus Acomys; species Acomys minous. The sequence goes on along the minus strand of NC_140497.1, from coordinate 19,759,161 downwards.
CCCTGAAGTCTCAGGAAGCCCAACCCATCGGCGGCGGCGTTCTCGCTGGGGACTCTCAGGACTGACAGGGCAAGTTAGGTAGATCTCGACCAGTCCCAGAATATAGTGCCTGTGGTAAGACATTGCCAACATGGAGTTTTATGAAGAAATTGGTTTCTTGGTAGATAGCAGCTATTTGATATCCTTGTCTACTGTTATTTTGTTTTGTTTTGTTTTTTTAAGCATTTCGAGTATAGACTCAAGCCACATGTATGAAATTGATTCCAAGGATTCTACCCTTTAAGGAAATAATAGTAGTGGTATTGGGTACCCTGTTAACAAAGAGGCTCAAGTGTGTGTTGTCTTCGTAAATTATACCTTTGTCATGCATCCGGATGGTCTTTGCCCCGGGCAGTGGCTCGCTCCTGAGTGACACTGTCCCTGTCATCTCTCTTCCCCCTATTCTGATGCTGTCATAACCTAACCCTAAAATGGAAGAAAGAGGGAAACTCCTCCTGTCCGCCCTAAGCCACTTAGGCGATGTGAAAGCCACGTGCTCGTTCTTCACTTTGTGTGTGTAGGAGAGTGTCCATGCACACAGAGACCAGACGTTGATATAGCGTCTTTCTCTGGTCGCTCTGTCTTATTGTTTTTAATTTTGTAATTACATTGATCTACACACACACACACACACACACACACACACACACACACACACACGAGAGAGAGAGAGAGAGAGAGAGAGACAGAGACAGAGAGACAGAGACAGAGAGACAGAGAGACAGAGAGAGAGAGAGAGAGAGAGAGAGACAGACAGAGAGACAGAGACAGAGAGACACAGAGAGAGACAGAGAGAGACAGAGACAGAGAGACACAGAGAGAGAGGGGGTGGTGGTGAAGAGATTGGGGGGATATTAGGCCATGGTGCCCCTGAGAAGGTCAGAGGTCAGAGGAAACCCTGCAGGGTTGTTCTCTCCTTTCCACCCTGTGGGATTCAGGGACTGAGCTCAGGTCATCAGGCTTGGAGACAAGCAGCTTCTCCAGCTGAGCCATCTTGCTGGCCCACTCATCTCTCACTAAACCTGGAGCTCATTAATTGGCAAGGATGGCTCTGCACAAGCGTCAGCTGTGCCCTGTCTCTGTATCCCTTGTGCTGTGCTATAGGCTCTCCCACTTTTGGAAACCCAGTTTTAAGTGGATGTTGGCGATCTGCACTCAGTGAGCCATCTCTGCCTTTTCCTTCCTTTCTTTCTTCCTTTTTTCTTTCTTTCTTACATTATTGGTTTGAGAAGAGTAATTTCTACTCTATATTTTGGCTGTTCTTTAAAAGGAGGCATTTTTATATTTTGTGAGTTAATTTTGATATTACTCAGTGCGTGCCATTAATTGTTCTGAATGTGTTATTTATATCGGTTCATTTATTCCTTACAATGACCCAGTGTGGTGAGGGTTCTTATTTGTAAGCTAGGAAGAGAGGAGCATAGGGGCTTAAATAGAAGCTCAAGACCATGGAGGAAGCTGGGTGTGGTGGTGCACGCCTTTAATCCCAGCACTCTGGAGGCAGAGTCAGGTAGATTGTTGTGAGATTGAGGCCAGCCTGGTCTACAAAGCAAAACTAGGACAGCCAAGGCTACACAGAGAAACCCTGTCTCAGGGAGAGAAAGAAAAAAAGACTATGGAGAAGTTAGGATCTTTGAATTTTTTTATTTTTATTTTTTTGGACAGCGCTTTCCTGTGTCCTAGACTCGCTTTGTGGACCAGGCTGGCCTCAAACTCACAGTGATCCACCTGCCTCTAGAATGAAAGGTGTGTTCTGGGATTAAAGTTGTGTGCCACCATGCCCAGCCTGGATATGCTAGATCTTAAAACCTAGTCAGTCTGACTTAGGAGCTCACGATGGACAGTGTAGGTAAGCTATGCTGGAAATAAACGTGGTCCCTTGCATTCTGTTTCCAAACGTCCTAAAATGATATTTTCATAACTATCAGGAATTATAGAGGAATTTGAAGTAGCTTAAATATATCTGTGAATACATTCAGTTAAATCTAAGAGATTTATGTTGTATGAAAACAACATCCTTACAGCATTCAGCTTAGCATACTTTGGGATTGGAGTCACACTTGAAATGCTGAATACCACTTTCTAATATGATAGCTTGCTTTTTTTTTTTTTTCCTCTCCCAGTCTTGTCAACAGAAAATATTACTCTGATTGAATACGCCATCCATGGAATGGCAGATCCCAAACGACTATTTGTTGCATGTCTTGTATTTTTAGCCTTGTTTGCTGGGAAAATGTGGAGCATGAGATTTGAGAATAGATTGTTAACACGAGAGGCTGCTGTTTCTGCTGTTTTGGGTACTCCTGCTGCTGCTGCTTCTGCAAGGCAGATGGCTGGATTCATTTATAGAAAATAGATATTCGTTCTATTTTGCATTTCCACTTTGAAAGGAACTTTTAATTGTTTGTGCCACATTGCATCGTGTGGTCGTGTTGTGTGCACACATTCGACGCACGTAGATAATTTTCCGAATTAGTCTGATGTTAATGGATTCCCTTTGGGTGGGTCCATTCGAACTGTGCTGCTAACTCTGTTTTGGTTTGAGAATTCGTTTTAGAAGTCGGCATCTCTGTGGTGCTCTGGGTACCAAGGCTTTTCCACTAGAACCCAGAAATGGAAATATTTGGATTGTGTTTATGGGGCTGATGTGGACACCTGCAAGCAGGTTGAGTGTCTCATCTGAGATATAGTTGGCAACATTTAGATTTTGGACTTCTAATTATATGTAAATAAGATACATTGGGCAGGGACTCAAGCCTAACCAGAGTTCATTTATCCTTCACAGACAGCCTATTCAGTGGCCTGTAGGTAACTTTATACATCATTTTTCAGTGTAGCTGGGCCTTCACTAGACCCAAGTTTGTACTCTAGGTTGGATGTTTTCAGTTGTGGCATAAGGTAGGTGATCCTAAACTTCTGCTCTTGGAGTTTTATAGATTTGGATTTTGGGGAGTACAGATGATGAAACTTGTGTTCTGTTACCCCTACAGAACACAAAATATTTCCTAATATTGACTCTAGCAGGATATTACGTCAAGGCCTATATTATCATTTAATGCTTTTTGGGATTCAGCTATGTGTATTATGTGTTTGTGGGCCGGGGGCTGGGAGGCAGCTATGCATGCAACACTGTGTATGTGTAGACCATAGAACAAGATTGTGGCTATTTCTCTTCTTGATCCTTTATGTGGGATTGAATTTAGGGCACCAGGTATACAGTTATCCGTTGAGCAGTCTTGTAGGCCCAAGGTCTGTTTTTTATGTCAAGCTTCTGTCAGGGCTTCATGAATAAGGACGCCAAAAGGCTAAAATCTTTCTTTCAAAAGAGGGTCAATGATGTATACTTTAGTTAGTGCACATGCAGTCATCCCTGGTGTCTGGAGCCAAACAAGCCAGGGTTCCTTATTAAAAGCTGGTGTTGCAGTCATGTGTAATCTATGCGTGTCTTCCTGTATACATGTTCTGTAGGTTTCCTGGAATTCCTAAACCAATGCAAATACTATGTGGCTACTTGAGTACTGTTGTAAAAGTCGGGGTTCCAGAGCTGGTTCAGCAACAATAAAAAAGCCAATCTGTTCTTGCTCAGTACAAAATAGTATATTTTCTAATGTGTTGATGGGCAACTTGTTGAACAACTGATACAGAGCAGATGGATGCAGAGGACCAACTGTATTGATTTTACGGCCCCAAATTCTGTTTTATAAACTGCAAATGAGTCTTTATCTCTTGGAAGAACCCTCTGTAGAGTAGCCTCGTGACTTCAACACTATATCATAAGGATAGGAGGGACCAAGTAGGAAACTATCACAGTGACGTGTGGGAACTAAGGATGGACTTTATAGATACTGTGTTTTCACCTGGACCACACGCTGTGCTTTCTCCACCATGGAAGTCGGGAAAAGTGACAGCCAGTCTCAGAGAGTCCACAGGCATGACAAATAGGAGGGCCCAGAGACCAAACTGAGGAAATGTTGACCAACTCAGGTGCCCAGGCAACATGAGGACAGCTATGTGCCTGCAACATCCTTCACAGATTTTGGGAACACGCTAAAAGATGTATTAGTTGGCTAAGTATCGGGTACAATTTACCTCCAAGTAAGTTTGTGGTAGCATCTTGGAGTTGCTGGGAGGTCTCTGGTGGCTTCTGCTAGGCTGGTACTTACAGAGTAGTTATCCTCTTTATTTAAATTTAATTCAGTAAGTCTACTGGGAAAGGAGGAGGGCGTATTGACATGGCTTATGAAAACTACAGGGTGATGCTTGGAGCTCTCAAATCAGTGCTTTTCAAATGGCATCCGGACAACAGCAAATTCCTCTTTTTAAAAATGCACATTCTGATTTGGTAATCTAGGGAGGGGCCCAGGAGTCTGTAGTTCCAGAAAGTTCCTAGATGGTCTTGTTCCCAGGCCATAGTTGATGGGCCTTGTAGATGCTGAATTGCTCTCCTCTTCAAGCCAGTATGAAGTAGGTTTCAATACAAGACAGAAAAATAGTCTAGTAGGAGGGTAGAGGGACACAGGTGTCAGTGATTATCAGACAGACATACAGCTACTTATAAGCTAATAGACATTCATGGCTACTCTGCTATGTCTTGGATTTCATTTTGAATTAATTAGAGGTCTTATGTCTGAATCTCATTAATTTCTTGTAACAAAGAGGAAATTGACTTTCCCAGAATTTGATCAGTTTTCCCAGTATCAGGTTTTGTTAAGAACCTTTTCTAGCCCTCTTCAGCACTCCTTCAATTTATTGTATTCTCTTGACTTAATTTCTCTACACTTCAGAGTGATCTGGAATTTGGGGGTAATTAGAGAAGAAAGCGATAGAAGAAAAACATTAAAAAAAAAATGCAGCCATGTCCACCTGTGTTACTGATGTGCTCCGGAGTCAGGTTACTATAGTTACACATGATGAAGGACCAAGGGCTTGGGCACACCTCCCTCTGCTCCTGGCTGTTACTGCTCACTGTTACTTTCTGTCACCTGGCAGTTGATTGTCCTCTAGCACAGTAGCCTTTCTCACTGTAACCTTCCTCTGCTAAGGTACAAATAATAGTAGGGTAAAATTTCTAAACTCTACTCAGCATTGTGGAGGGAAAAAAGCCCTTAGAAAACTTTACTCGCAGATTATAAGTGAAATAGCTATAAGTGCCTTTAAGGTATTTACCCCACAATAGACTGTAAAGTCTGAATTCGTAGACTTCCAGGAAGACAACTAAATGTAACGCGTGCCATCATGAATGTCTCCTTTAAATTATATAACTCATTTATATAAGATTTGAAAATCTTAATTTGATTGACAGGCAGTCTCGGTACACATTCATGAGTGAGGTGGTATTTCAATGTATGTACCCGTCAAATCAAGGCAATTAGCCTTTTCATCTTTTTCTGATTTCTTTGTACTTTGATACCTTCAAGTTCCTATCCTCTGGTTCTTCAACAAATATATAAATGGTAGTCACTCACTGTGATTAGAACTCTACAGCTTCTTCCTCCTGTGCTCTGCCTTACAGAAAATTTCATAGTGGGAACATTTGCATGTTCTCCTGGACCTTTATATTGAACAGATGGCACCACAGGGCCACCACCACCACCTCAGTCACACGCTGATTGCCAGCACTAGCATGAGAGTTTGGGTCTTGAATTGGTGTTAGAGCTTTTTCAACTACATTAACATGTAATTCTATTTTATTACCAAATAGGTTTATTGAACTAAGGTTGGATGATAGAGTCCTTCTGCTCATATAGTTGATAGGCATGTGTGTGTGTGTGTGTGTTTGCATGTGTGCGTGTGTGTGTGTGTGGGGGGTGAATATGGAGAGGGAATGAAAGTTAAATGAATGGAAATTATTCCAAATGCCTACCCTTGGTCTGTGGTGTTAGGTTCCTTGTGGTTTTAAGCAGAGGGAAGAGGAGAAGTAGGGAATATGCTGAGAGATTGGGGGTGGGTACAGCAGTGACTGTATTAAAAGCAGCACACTGAAATGTGCCATAATTGGTTAGTAAAATCATTTTAGGAGTTTGCTTAAATTTAAAAAAAATTAGGTCTTGGGATATGGATCACCTGTGGGGTGCTTGATCCCAAAAACCCTCAGTTCCATTTCCTGCACACATGCACGTCCATGAACATGCTTGCATGTGCATGCACACGCTTAAACACACACACACACATGCATGCATGCACTTACATACACAAACACATGCACACACATATATGGAATATTCAGAATTGAAGTAAGTTCATTAATTTGTGTAGTTTTTCCAAATACCTTGTCTTTATTATTAATTTTCAGTCGTGCCCCCTCCCATGTTTTGTCATCTATGGGTCAAAGTCTCCTAACTAGTATTTGAAAGAAATTTACTGGCACAATGTAATTAGGTAACATTTTCCATAAATATCTTTAATAAATATTTAAGGAAGCTTTCTTGAGGAAGACGAGGAAGAATATATGTTTCCAAGATAAATTTCAATTCTGGCGTTTTTGCATTTTAAGCCTTTTGGAGGGAGCCCCGAACAGCACCTGCAAAGTACATGTGTTTGTTGTTCGAATAGCAGACCTGAGAGCGCCCATCAGAAGGCAAACAGTTTTCCGTAGCTTCCGTCTGGACTTCTCCAAAGTTATTTCCCTTAAAAAGAAAAAAAAAAGTAATCAGGAGGTTCACAGATTTGGCTGGTGTGAGGTGTGTGGGTGGGATGGAAGTGCTTGGGGTTTGCTTTAAAGAAACATGTTGACTTAAAGATTTGTCATTAATTTTTTTTTTTAACTTCAGAGCAAAAAATAAATCCACGTGATGTTTTCTGAAGTCTAGCCATTAGCTCGAGATGCCAGTGTGAGAAGACAGCTCCACTGTGTCACGTGTGCCAGAGGGGACAGCTGTGGGGCTAGTTATCGATAACTATCAAGGTCATATGTGCTACAAGATATGGACGTGTGTGTGTGTGTGTGTGTGTGTGTGTGTGTGTGTGTGTGTGTGTGTGTTGTACATCAGTGGGCTGTCATATATGGTCATTATTCCACGTGTGTATCATCAAGGTCTTATGCCGTTAGGTTCGATGGCATTAATATCACTTAAGCTTGAGATGCAGTCACAATTTTGACTTGAAGGTCATTGTCTGCACGATGGTGCTGTCACCCTTACCTCTAGCCCTCATCTCCAACTCCCCTTGGCTGCTTACTGTTTCCAAAGCCTAAGCTTTCTTCTTGTCCTAACATGACAGACCAGAAGGTCAGGACTATAGGTGCCTATTACAATTTGGAAACAAAATAGTTTTTCAGAAGGCTCGTGTGCTGAATGTTTGATTTCTAACTGTGTCCTCAGAGGTGGCACTTCGGAAGAGATTGGATCATGAGGGCTTTGACCTAATAAACGAACTAATCAGTTGTTGTACTCAAGATTGATAGGCTTAGGACAAGAAAGTTGAAAGTGTGTGAGGTGAGCTCTGATTGTAGGATGTGCATTTCTTGGGTGTGCTTTTGAATGATATACTATATATTACATATAATTGTATATTTTAGCATATAATTTATTACATATTATTAATATACTACATATTATAACATTTATTATATATATGTATATATAAAATCTGCTAGTATTATATTGCCTGTCTTTCATATTTTCTTGTCATTGTGGTGTTTTTGCCTCCCTATGGTCTGTAACAGTGGAGATAGTTGTCCACAGACAGAAAAACCTCTGAGACCATGAACTGAAATGTTTTACTTGATCTTAGCCAGAAGACTGAGAAAGAAAGCAAACTCAGTCTTTTATTCTCTGTGTTGTATTTGTCAGGCATCTTGTCATAACAAAAAATGACTAACCGCTGTTGCATGCATCATCTTTCATTCTGGTTCTTTTTATTTCCGAAGTGAGGAGGATTGACTCACTTATCTAAAGTTCTTTCCTGCTCTCCCATTACATGATGTCACCTTTTGTTTCCAGGACCACTTATTCGCCGTGATGTGATCATTTCGTAAGGCATTTCTTGACATCTTAAGTATATATCAAAATTTTCAATGAATTACTCTGGGAGTGAAATTTGTGAGACAAGTTAATGGGCTTAGGGAATGCTGCTGTGCATCTTGGGCTTAGGCATTGCTCAAGAGTGTACCAGCGATTAAAGAAATGCATGCTCTGATTTCTTCTAAGTTGATATTTGTTAGTGCATGTGCCTACAGGTTGAATATCACTGGTAACAAAAGACAGAAGCAAAACTATTATGAAGTCCAAAGCATTGATTTCTTGTATTAAGGATGTTCAGCCATGAAGGCTTTTACAGATATCCCCAAATATGAAGAGCTCTGGTATCAGACTCTTTGGATAACAGGAGCTTGATGACCGTGGATTGATCAGAAGGCGGCCCCCTGGGAAACCACGTAAAGAGGTAAAGTCCTTCACTAAAGCCCTGGGCTGCTCTATGGAGTGTGTGTGTTGCCTCCTGCTAGGTTGATTTTTTTTTCTTTTAGAAGAAATCAGATATATGGAGTTTTATATTAATTTTCCATAATCGAAATCTCAAATTAATTTACAAAGCATCGACTAAGAGGTCGAAGGCTCTGCTACTCAGTTTTTCAGACCATCTGAAATCAATGGAGAGGACCAGAGTGCACATGAAACACCTTTTCTCGATGTGTGAAACAGCTTTGTTTCCTGGAAGGTTTAAAGTGTACAGATGACCTTTTAGTTCATGTTTTACTTTGCTGAGTGCAGAACCTCCAGCCTCCTGCATGGTAGACAACTGCTCTCTGCCCCTGAGTCTATCCAGCCCTGAGGTAGCCTTCATTTAAGAATTGATACGCACTAATTTGATCACTTGATCACTATGTTTCTGTGTCTTCTCATGTCATTTTCAAAAAAGTCACAGAACTTCCATGTGGAATGTATCTCTGTAGGGCAAAGCCTGCGTGTATAAAGAAAAAGCAGGGTCCTGGGAGAGAAAGTGTCCTGGATTGTCTGGCTTTACGCACACCTTCCCTGCTCGGGAACCCAGACACTCATTTTCGTACTGTCCTTGCCTCCTTTCTCTTCAGACCCAAATAAGGAAAGTAATCAATAAAAGCACAAAGGAATCCAAAGGAATGACACCAGAAGACTAAAGACTATTGATTATTCTCCCTCTTGTCAAAGGATGTTTTCCTTTTATTTAATGTTTATATTTTTCTGAAATTTCTTCGAAATCAGCTATTGTCTCTTTTTTGTTCTGAACACTGAATGCTGGCGCAAGGATTTGAAGGCCTGGGGTCAACACAGTGTTAGGATAGCTGATCCTATTCAAGAGTTTGCCTGACAGACTGTTTTGGGTTTGGAAGAAATTTAGAGCTTGTCTTAAGCTTCTGTATCCTTGCGAATACATTTGCTGGATATGAAGCCAGGAATGGAGTCTGAATATCTCCTGCACATAACTATTTTGAGAAGGATTGATTCATAGGAAAGAGAACAGACCCACCTCATTTCCACTAATTTATGTGACATGAGTCTTGCGACGTGGAACAGCTAATCTTGTAGTCTACCCAAAGGAAATGATTTTAGAGAAGCTTTTGCTACCAGCCCTTGATTCTTACTGACCCTTAATTGTTCCTTGTTAAAGTCTGGGCTTTCATCTGCAGGGTGGTCAGACTCCTCTGTCTGTTAGAATGGGCTGCAGAGCCATTCTGTTAGGTGTTGGGGTTCAGTGGGTGTTTATGTTGCTCACTTGAGAGGACACTAGGTGGTGCTTGTATTGTATAGCTTGCTTTGTGCATCCTTGAAGAGAGCTTGTGATGCTTGCGGTGACATGCTAATGATACCTTAAAAAGCCACAGATCAGCCTCCAAAGGGAGTGGTGGGGCATCATATTAATTGCTTTAGTTGACCTATTTCTTCTCCTGTCGTCGTTATTGTCTTGATTTTCATGTTGAATGCTGCATCTCAGATAGGCACAGTAACTTGCTAAGTGCCTCCATACATTGGGCTGGCAATTGTGAACCTTGGAGCCTCCGTCAGGATGATTATTCATGCGGATGCCACCTTGCTGAGGAGGTGTTAGACCCAGTGGGTGTCGAAAACTTCCGATTCGTGGAGATTAGGTGTCAGAATATTCAGCCCAGCTATATTTAGCACTTATCAGTGGAGGATCCTGCTTCTGGAAATGGTGGGCAGCTTTTAACCCAACAAATCCCTTTTAGCATCCAAAAGCAGCGGTTTTCAAACTTCCAGAGGAGAGCAAACATGTACAGTGGTGCCACCCAGGGTTAGAATAAAGCATCACAGACAAATGCTTGGTGTGTGTGTGTGTGTGTGTGTGTGTGTGTGTGTGTGTGTGTGTGTGTGCTCGTGTGCGCACTCTCGCACATATGCTGTTCAGTTTTGTTCCATAAGCTAAAAACTGAGCTGTTTGTAGCATAGTTAGCATCAGTTTCATGAAATATACTAGACCGAAAGCTGAACGGCTTACTATAATATTGCCTAATAGAAAATATACGTGAGTGATTTTAAATTCTGAAGAGAAAACAGTTTGACTCTGATGTTTTAACAGTCAGCTGATTACCCAGCCTGGGACTCAGCAATATAGTCAGCAATTCAGTGGGGGCAGGAGCATTCTGTAGTAAGGTACTTAGCAGATTCTTGATTTGGAAGCCTAAGATGGAAAGCCACTGACTTAATGTATATAAATGTAGAAACTCAATACGGGTAAATGTAGACATGTATCAACTCTGGGTTGGAAAGAAAGCCAGGGAGACTGTGACGGGATGCAGGTGACTGCTCCTCATCACCATCCACCTGCTCCATTAGCTATGATTTTTTTTTTCTGCATCCGATTTCAGATGACTTGGATGAATGCAGCTGATTATTTACATCGGAAAGGGGGACCTTAGTCTTTCTTGTTAGGTTGGAAGAAGTCAGGTATTTGTGAGAGAAATTATATGTCAGCATAGGATTGGGGGTAGACTGTAGTGCAGGGCCCACTAATGGAGATTCTCTCCCACTCCAACCCTGCAAACTCTAGTGCTCAGCTAAGGACTCTTGGCCCATGCACACTTCTGCTGCTACAATGGGCTGCCTGAATTATTCAACTTAGGAAGAGGAGCCTTTTTGACTTACAGTTTTAGTCATTGCAGTGTATGATGGGTGGTGCCTATGGCTAGGCAGCTCATCCCGACAGGATCAGAACCATTCATCTTACAATCTTACAGAGAACAGAGAAAGATGAAGGCGCCATAGTTCCTTCCCAAGGGCCAGCTACAGTGGCCTAAGGGCCTCCCCTAAGGCTCCATAGCTTAAAGGTTCCAGGACCTCCCAATAGCGCCACCATGGGGACAGAGACGTTAACACACACCCAGGATTTAGACCACAGCAGCATGTAAATGCTAAGCAATCATAATTAGGTGTGGGTGAATATTTGTGCTAGTGTAATCGCCCAAGGGCTATAGTTAGCATGTGGGATCTATAAAACAGTTTGCTGCCATCTGAATGAATACGGATTTTAAGCGTGTCTGTGAAGTTAACACTACACTTAAAATTGGACCATAATCAGTGTCTGTTATTGGTTCTTTAGTGCGTCCCCCTTGTTCTTGGTGGTGTCAGACTCGGACTGCTCTTATCAAGTTTTCACAAGCAGGCATATACACTTGATTCTGTCTACCTTTAAGATGTTCTTATGCTGTATTACACACGATAGTCACCATATTTTCCACCAATTAGCTTTTTCATCCAGGATTATGTCTCGTCTGTGTTCCTGTATGTAATGTAGCTGGTTTGCTTCTCTTAAGTACAGTGTTCAGCTAAGTGCCAGGAGCACTTATGATACTAACATGGTACATGTTTAATTGTTTCCTCCATATCTGAAAGTAGGTTATTTGGACTTAGGGCACAGTTAGGATAATTTTCTCATACACTGCCTCATCATTTTTATCTATGTATGCACTTAGTTTTCTTCTCCATGTTTGCTGATGAAGTTAAATATTTTCTCTTGTATTTATTCGCTATGTGTATATCCAGTGCAAAATACACACTTTGCTCACTTTTTGTTTGTGTCTTATTCAGAGGAGTTTTAAGTGCATGTTTTTTGTTTTTGTTTTTGTGGGTTTTTTTTTGTGTGTGTGTGTGTGTGGCTATAAAGATGCTTCTGCCATAGTGATGGGGAAACCTAGGATAAAACCATCATGAGCTGAAAGCACCACAAGTTGGAAGCTCAATGAATGCTCTTAGGCTTCCACACCACCAAGCCTTAGTAACAGTATGTTGGGAGCCATAGTCACTCTCTTGATGACATGGGAGACTGGCATCATGAGACAATACTGTACCATGTATCACAGCCCACTGGAAGATCCACATCCCAAGTGACAGATTTTATCGAACATGTCATTTTATACAGTGAAGTGGAAACATCCTATTTGGGGATGCCTGTGAGCATCTTCTTAGTGTGTTATATGAGATTGCATTTTTTCCCATCCCAGCTTGTTTTAGATGTTTTCTGATAAAGTTTTGATTTTTTTTTTTTTGGCGGCAGACTCTTACTTTGTAAATTTAGGCTGGCAGGTTACTGACCATGTAGGCCTGCTTGGCCCCCAACTCACGCTCCTACATCAGCCTCTCAGGTGCTGGATAAAACAAAATTATCTGAAAAAAAAAAAGGAATAAAATTATCTGTTGTCTTCTCATGGACTAGAGTTTTCATTGTAACCCATGTTATGACTCCAAGTTTGGCTGTTTCGTGCTGTGCTTAGGAAATTATTTCAAAAGTGCATTAATGACCCTCACCTGTGACTTTTCCCTATCGCCTTACATTTTGGCCACTCCTATTTGTGTTTCTCCCTGTGGCTGCAATGCCACATTTGTAGCTTATGAAGGCTGCGTATGTTCAGGATCAGTTAGTCTGGCTGTCCATGCTCCTCAGTCACTTCTTTTGGTTTCATTGCTCTCCCCCTCCATGCGCCCTCTACAGGTGGACTTCCTGCCGCGCCTCCTGACTGTCTCGGGTCTGCTCTGTCTTATTCAGTGTGTGCTTTGTTCTGTCCCCTTCAGCTTCGTGCTGTTGCTTAGACATCTCTCATTGTTTTTTTTCTTCTTCTCATTATACCGCAAAATATTGGGAGAGTAGCCATTGTGCTTTGTTTACTATTGATCCCTTCAAGAATAATATAGAAAATGGTGTCTTCCACCTGGAGTGTATCTCATTAATCACTGAAATTAAGCTGAAATGATTCTGAAGTTATGCAGCTGATCATATAGGGCCACCCGTGTTTGCTATAATTTATAGGGTTTTACGTGTAATCTTCAAGTGACACATCTTGGTAGAAACCTGCCTTGCTTCCTTCATCCCCGCCCACTGTCCCCTTGAGCTTACTCCAGAAAAAGCCTTTAGCTCTCCATTTGATGAGCCAATGCCTGAATTATTAGACCTCTGCCCAGAAGTGTGATGCACTACGAAGAAGATACTGAAAAACAAATGAAGAGATACACAGTCCCTGGGACCAAATCCTTTGTGTCTTTTAAGCAAGGATGAGGTTCATTTGACATCTCAGTGACTGTCATTGTACAATCATAGCATAGTGTGCACCTCTGTGCCCTGACTTCCTCCACAGGGCGGCTCCTATGGGACACTGTCTTTCCAGCAGTAGATTTTAAATTCTATGTACCTGATACATCTCCTTACCTAGACATCAGTTCTGCTGCTGCACCAGGCTGGCCCAGTCTAAGGTTCTTTGATGTAAGTTAGGTTTCTAAGATATTCTAAATGCAAAACCCATTCTAGCAAAGAACCAAAAACTCTTAAGTGAGCTTGTGAATCTGATCAGCCACCACACTGCTTCAGTGTGGGTTCATTTGGGTAAAATGATGGCGCTGTCTTTCCCTAATAAAACAAACCTGTGGGAGAAACACACTTGAAAAATTAGCTCTTGTCACAGTAGTCTAATTTAGCTAAAGGACTTGAGAGATGTATTCAGAGGCCCTAGTTAGAGCAGCTTTGCAGAATAAAAAATGACACGCAGGGATTGCGGTGGAGCTTGCATGGTTGGGAATTCCAGGCTTGGTGTGTCCAGAGCTGAGCCAGTGAAACAGCCTGGATTGCAGCAAGGAGAGCAGGGTGGACTCATCCCATGTGCTCCTGACTTTCCTCACAACTCCAGTTGCTTCATTCTGAATTACAAAATCCTGCATGCTTATTCTAAGAAGTTTAAAAATAAAAGAAAGTAATTGAATAGAGGGCCCCAGGGGGCTTTCCAAATGCAGCTTCCCCAGGGACTCTCCCAGGCTCATACCACACCCTTCACATGGCCGCTCTTGAAATACTAGACTGCTAGTCTGCTGTTCTTCACCCCTGGGAAGAAAAGCAACCATTTATCTCGGTGCAGAAGCAAGTACTTGGGTCTACGGTTCTTGTTGGTTCAGAATGTTCACTTATTTGTAACAAGAGCTTATCATCCTGAACATTTTGCACGTCAGAGCTGTGGGTGTGAAAGTACAGCACACCTGTTTGCAGCTCTTGCTCTGAGCCAGTGGCCATGCCTGCTGTAGTGCTGCTCCAAGGTCACAGTAGCAAGTTCAGGCATTTAAACTTCACCAGTTTTTCATTCCTGATGTGCTGCGTGTAATATTTTTTTTGTCTCAGCATCACAATGAGTTCGAAATTCAGCAGGAGGAATGCTTTTGAGTCTTGTAAACATAGGTGGCTTAGCAAGCGTGTGTGTAGAAAATTTAGTTTTCTCATGTGTGAGAAAGTTGGCTCCAATGTGGTGACACATAATCTTGGATTAGCTATGACATCATACATACTTAACTTCTATTATACATCACCTACCTTTTCTTGGAGTGAGATGGATATAAACAATTAGCAAATTTTATAGGCAAATTTAATTAAGGGTAGACCTACTAGGTCTTTGCCAAGTCCTCTTCTACATTTAAAAAATTGATTTATTAATAAAGTGAATTTGAACTGATTAAGACCTAGAAAACAAAATATGGAAACCATATTTTTCCTTGGCAAACTATGACTTAACGTAATGAAAGACTGGCTTCATCCAAGTCTCTACCTTTGAGTTGAAGTCTTCTATAATTTTATGAGCAAAGTTTGTTTTTCCATTTTTAATTTTGTTTATGTGCATACATACATGTATACATACACACATGCATACCAAATGATTGAAGATTTATAGCTACTCCTCTGTGCTAGAAATTGAATATGGTTTCATTTCCTTTTAAAGTACCTGTATGGCATGGAGTTTCTTTTGAATCTTTATTTGTTGTTTGGAACATTTTAATAAATTAATGGAATAAGCTAATAGAGGGATGATACAGCTCCACTGACTGTATGTTAATGAGTTCTGATTTCATATTGTGATTATCTTCCATAAGCTTCTCACTGTGTTAGACTTTATATATACATTTGCTACTATAGGTATATAATATAAATGCTATGTTTTATAGGAAAGGAAATTAAAATTAACAATACTAATATTTGGTGCAGTGCTTTTGGCCAATAACTTGACTGGAGATATACCCATGGGAGTGTCTTTGAGAATTGAGGTTGGGGTGGAGGAGACCCACTTTTAATAGTGTGAAGCCGTCCCGTGGGCCCAGATATGAAAATTGAAAAGACAGCAGTGTATGTGTTTCTTTCTTGAACAAGAGTACACACTGTCCTTCATTGCTACTGTCTTCCCTGATGCTCCAGCGTCTGGGCCTTTTAACACAGATTCAGCAGCAACAACTCTACAGAGCTCTTACGGGCTTTCAGCACTGGCATAGCCTTCTTGCCCAGTTTCCTGGTTCATCATGATGCCAACCAACAGCATCATGTTCCTGATGCCACATTTATGAACCACTCCCACTGTCATGTTTTCCTTAGTATTAGGAGCTGACCTCCCAAACTGTGATCCAGAGTAAACCGTTCCTCCCTTACGTTGTTTCACTGAGGTCTTTTGTTACGGTGGGAAGTAAAATATTACAGAAAACTGGTACCAGAGGTGGCATGGTGTTGTGAGTTTCTGTACATGCAATTCTTCTACCTTCTAACTGGTTTGTGGGAGGAATGTTGAAGGGTAGGGATTATAGGCTAGAGGAATCCATCATGCTGTCAACATAGCTTACTGGGCCATGCTGGTGTGGGTTTGGAGGCCTAGAGTGCCAATAGAAACGTGGAGCTGCAAGGCAATGTGCATAGTATATGAGAAGGCATCAAGGGCTCCTTGGTAATTGCTCTAGTGGTCACTTGTCTTTCTGGTAAAGAATTTGGCTTCCTATGTTTTGAAAGTTTGAGCGAGGCCAAATTCAAATGTAGTTGACTGGTTTGTTTGACGGAGGAAAGTTCAAGATGGCATTACATTCATACTGTGGGATAGCCATGGCTGGCAGTATTTACCCAGATTACAATTAGAGGGAATTCAGAGGTAATGTAAAATGGAGTTTGGTAAGGAAAAGAGTATGAATTTGAATGAAGTTGAAGACAGAAATGCAGTTTGGTAAGGAAAAGGGTTAGAACCAATTAAAGTTATGAACAGGATGCTACAGATAAAGTGGCTGTAATTTTACTGAGATGGGTGCCATTAAAGGGGAACCCCGGACTTTGTACTTGGATAATAGGAAAGATCCATCGAGAGCGTGACTCTTCTATGGAGAACTCCAGGGCATAAGAATAAAAATTTATTTGAAAGATGGATACTTCCAGGTACCCTGCTTGAAAAAAATGCCTGGAAGGCACAGAAAGGCCATTGCATTTGGGGCCAAGGTAGGTAGCAAGCCCACATGGCAGTCTGGCAGCATTGTTTTGATTCTGAAGCCACACACAGTTTGTGATCCTGGCATCCCAGAAGCCTGTACCTAGGTAGATAACAGAAATTTGTTGCGGCCAGGCAACCTGAAGCAAGTTTAGACTTCCTACGTGGTGCCCATAACTATACGTGAAGCCCAAGTTTCAGTAGAGACCCCAGGCTACTGGTGATGTCAGGTACATGGGACATACACCAACAAAAGCTAAAAGCACTGCGTGTAAATGACTGAAATGAGAGTCCACAATTGCTGCAGTTTACAGAGTTGGAAGGATGGTGCTACCCAAGCCCTTGGGAGCACACATGCTGGACATGGAGCTGGGTTTTGTTGGCTTGGTCTGACTGTTACTTGCCGTACCCCAATACCTGTGTTACAGAATAGGAATGTTACTCTGCCATCATGTGCTGCTGGATTGCGAGTATCATTTGGTTTTGGTGTTACATGGGTTTAACCTTAAGACATTTCCTTGGGTCCCATAGGAGTCTTTGGAAGTAGGACGTTTGAACAATGTTGAACTGGAAAAGTACAGGGACTCTTGAAGTCAGATTGGATACAATTTTCATTATGAAATGTTTATCAACTTCTGGTGGCCAGGAGTGGAATGCTACAGGTGAACTTGGAAAGTTTGGTCCCCAGCTGCTTGCTGTCTTTTGGGAGGTGGTGGACCTTTTACAAAGTAGAGTTTTAAGGAAGTAGCTCAATGGTGGGTGGCCTTGAGGATAATAGCTCTGGCTTGCTTCTCATCTGGGGTATGTTTCCTTTATGATCAAGATGTAAGGACACAGAGCTGGAGAGGTGGCTTAGTGCTTAAGAGCCCATATGGCTCTTGAATAAGACTGGAATTCAGTTCCCAGCACCCATGTTAAGTGGATCATAATTTCTTGTAACTTCAGCTCCAAGGTATCCCATGCCCTTGTCTTGATTTCATGAGAATTTACATTTATGTACACATTTGAAAATAATAAAAATCTTTAAAAATATAAAAGGACATGAAGAATCCCAGCCATATGCTTCTGATACCATGGAGTTGCTTGATGCCATCCATGCCTTCCAAGCCATGATGGACCATAGTCCCTCAAACTGTGAGCCAAGTAAATCATCTTTTAAATAGTTTCATTTGTTGTTGTTGTTGTTTCTGATCTATCTATCTATCTATCTATCTATCTATCTATCTATCATCATCCCATCCATCCATCAATCTATCTATTGGCCAAGCACACTTGGGCACAGCAACTTGGAAAGGAATTAATAAAATAGAGATTTGAACCCAGGACCCTTTAATTCCATCACATGTATTCGTCCTTAGTATCATGTCAGTTCTAACTTTAAAATGAAGATATGGGCTCCTTGACTTACTGGCTGTAGTAATCCTTGTGAATCCAGCTACTGTTAATTTTTCAGTGTGGCTTCCTCCAGCCTTGTTTTAATCACTTGATGAGGACAGGCATTCCCTGAGCAAATGTGAGTTGGAACCCATCCTTTTTGTTCTTTTTGTTTTTCTATTATCTCTGGAATGGCCACTATGAAGTCTATAATAACCTCTGTTTTCCCATTTGGTGCCCCAGAATTACAGAAATGATAGATTATGGATATCTGAGTATTGCTTCGCTAAGCAAACCTTTTGGGCTCAGCTGCCTAGTGGCTGGATCCCAGCTCTCGGGTCTCTGCAGTTATAAGACATATGCTTTCCATGTATCCAGACAACCAAGCTTGAAATAACAATAGTAAGATTTCTTCTATGACATATATGTTATATATAAAGTGACCTTGCTTCAGGCAAAGATTGTGTATGCGTTGACTGGTATGAACTAATAATAGCTGGTGGTGGGAATTATAGGCCAAGTTATGACCTAAGGTAAAATTAGTAACCTGCATTTCTGACTTCAATTTGTTGGCAGAGTTTTAACCCATTGGCTGCCCTTGAAGCAAGGGAATTAAAGTCTATTTAGCACACAGGTAGGCAGGGTGTTACCCAGATCAGACCCTAGTTTATTACAAATGAAGGAAAAATAGCATTGCAGAGTAGAAATCAAAGCTGAAAATATTAATCCCAGCACTCGGGAGGCAGAGGCAGGTGGATCGCTGTGAGTTCGAGGCCAGCCTGGTCTACAAAGTGAGTCCAGGATGGCCAAGGCTACACAGAGAAACCCTGTCTCGAAAAACCAAAAAAAAAAAAAAAAAAAAAAAAAAGCTGAAAATAAGTATTTTCCCTGGATCATAAACAAATTGTTTAAGATGCACCTATAACTAAAAAAAAAAAAGGTCCACTTACTAAAATTGTGGTCCTTCTCTTAGGACCGCTGGGAAGTGGTAGAGCCATTATGAGGCGGTGGTAGGGTAGGGATATGAAGTGTGCCCCATAGGCGATCCCCAGTTGACAACATTGTTTGGAAGGTTGTAGGCCCTCTCTAGGAGAGATGAGGAGTCATTTGAGATTGGCCTTTGAGGATTATAACCTGTCTCTTCTCATTCTCTACTTCCTGTTCAGCCACAGATACTGCTGTCAGGAATCGGGTCACTGTGCCGGGGTAGTCTGTGTCCTCTGAAATGATGAGTCAAATAAATCCTCATCCATTCTTTCTGCTAGTTGTATTGGTCACAGGATGGGAAGGTAGCAAATGTTTGTGGGGTCTAGTGGGGTGTTTTATATGTCAATAGGGGCATGGCCATGAAGAGGATCATAAGGCTTTTCATTTCCCTGCTACCTTAGTGTGAGTAGTTTGCTCCCTGTCTGGCTATACTGTGTCACCACGAGCTCAAAAGCAATGGAGACAGCTAGATGTAGAGACCCCTAAAACTGTGAGCCCAAATAAACTTTGCCTATATGAAACTTGATTCTCTCATCTGTGTAGTTACAGAAACAATAATGTTAACTAAACCAACCAAATTCCAAAGGCTTGGTAACTGACTTAAAAGGTGTGTCTTATAGTTGTGGAAACTGGTCTGTTCAAGATGGAGGCACTCGCCGTGGCGAGGGCTTGTTGCCTGCCCAGGCCACTTGTCTCTCAGGATGCCGTATGGTAGAATGTGTCTGTAATCTCTTTATAAGGTGTTGATCACAGCTGTCATGACAATGGTCGCAAGGCGTAGCCTCCCTTACACTTCTTTTTAACATTTTTGCATTGAGGAATATGTTTCAACCTGAATTCTAGAGTGACCCAAAATATTCAAGCTATGTATTAATTTTGAAAGAGGCAGTGGTAATGGATAATAAAGTATAGTGTGGAAAGAGAGACCCTCCGGATACGTATTTACCATGAGGCCTTAGGAAAATTGCTCAACTTCTCTGGGGTCTCCTTTCCTGAAGAATTTGGATTCCTAATACCACTTACTGTATGGAGATACCATGAAGATGAAGTGTATTAATATGTATACAAACCCCAAGTGTTTTCAGTACATAGTGCCTTCTTTGTATTTCTGATACTGTATTTTGAAATGCTGTGTAGAAACTGGGAGCTAGAAATAAGAGTTATCTGCATCTGCTGTCAAAGATCCAAGGAGAGAGGGGGATGCTAGCATAGATTGTTTGATGGAAGTCAGAAAATAGGGAGAATGCAGTGTTACATGTAACAACGACAGCATAGCTAAGAGCCCTCCCCAAACATGGGCCTGACGTTACCATAGGGATTGTTGGCTGAGCCAAGTGATGAATTTTGGGAGCGAATTATCCAGGGACAGATGTGAGACAGAGGACATTCAAGGTGTGCAGGTAAAGGTAAGTCCCATCAAGGAATACTCAGACCCCAATTGCCTGGATGTCTAGTAGTCCTTTTGTATTTGCCTGAAGACAAACCATCTATTCCACTGGAAAGGCTAAGTGTGGGGATTCCCCAGGAGAGATGCTCATTGGTTCAGTACTTTTCGTGCAGTCGTTCCTGATGGGATGGGCAGGCAGGAACACCAGTACTTGAAAGAAAAAAACGTGAAGGAGACAGGGGAGAGAATTTCCTCCCAAGGTTATATCTTTAGCATAGGCAGAGCGGAGAGCTGTCCCTTGGTTAGAGAGGAGGCTTAGGGAGGGAGCACCACTTTTACCCACATCACCCTATCGCCCAGGGTAGTAGTGAATGCTGGCCTGATATTCCTCTTCAGGACCATGCTTGTAAAATAATTAGTTCCATCAGCAGCCAACACCATGCAGGGTGGTGCGCAGGCAAGTGCCTGTTGTCGTTTTCCAGGCACGGACTCCAAAGTGCTATTTTATTCTAGGTAACTTCTCACACCCGTAGTTCATTTTTACCTTTTCCAAGTGAGCACTTTAGGCCGACTGATTTTCCGTTCTTTCTTCCTCTCTGAAATGGAGGAGTGCTCTTTAGCACTTTTACCCTTTGAAAATACAAAATCATTCAAGGGCTTTCATATTTTCAAAGGGCAGAGGCAACTTTAGTCCTACAGAGGAGTGCAAAAAGCTGACTGATCTTTTTTTTTTTTTGTCTCCTTCTCTGAGTGCTATAATGAAAGCATGCATAAGATACATCCTCTGGGTGTGTGGATGCCAGTGAGCAGGCGGATGGGGGAACAGGAGCAAGAGGGCAAGGCTGGGTGCATATTTACAAAGCCAGGCAGCTCCTTGGCTGCCACAGTCTTATTTTTCCTCTTTTAACTTGCTGGCAAGGAAATAGTTTATGCTATTTTCTCATGGCCCTTGCTAAAATACAAACGAGAAGTGCCCACCACCATTTTAATTGAGCAAACAAATGCTTCGTTCGTTGGCACTGATTGGCCACATCTCTGACTCCTGAGAATGAAACCATCCCCGTCGGAAACCTGCTCGTGTTATTCCTGAGTGAGGTTTGCCTTTGGAGTGACAGGTATAGTTATGTCTCCTTGGAAATGCAGACGGAATGGCTCAGCTGTCAGGTGGGAAACAAATAACTGAGCCACTGCCAGGCGCATTATCTCAGCCCTCGCCATACCTACTAGTACAGCAGACGCCTCTGCAGCGGTCCATCATTCACAAGGATCATATTTTACCCAATGAGGTGCTTACTACGAGCAGCTATAGAGATCATCTACTAACTTGGGCTTTGTCAGCAGTAGCAGACACTGGTGCTCTATGGGAGATGGGCTGTTTGCCTCCTCTGCAAAGTGCACAGCTATTACACGGAAGAGGGTTTTGTTTATATTTATTATTAAATGCATATATGAACAATGTCTTGTGGGGTCTTTGGCAGCTCTGATTTTAAAAATGTCATCTGGCAGGAGTGTTGTCTTCTTCTGGGGACTCCAGTGGGTATAGTTTAAGCTTTTTACTGGATATTGACCCAGACCTTGTTCCAGGAGATCCCACGGGGGCACTCTTAGCCCTTTGCAGGAGTTCCTTAGGATTTCCTAGCCTCTACTTTGAATAAGAAATCGGTTTTGCCCTTTCAGTGACTCAGTGGCAGTGTAGTCCTGCTCTCTAAGCACCCCCCCCCTCCATCTCTCCAGCATGGCTGTGCTCAGGAGCCAGGGACCATCTTCTGGATGGTAGAGTCACTGGATTCCATCTCTTGAGTCTATGGCAGAGCCATGATTAATTGTGAAACTATGCACAAGTTTATGGTGCTTCTTCAGATGAGTCCCCCCATCAAAGGGCCGCTTAAAATTCATGCACAGTAGCAACTGTGAAGGAATACCTAAGACTCATAAATAAGGCAAACCTATCTTAATTTATTGCCAGTACCTTCTATACCCACATTGAGCTATTCAGAACCCTGCACAATTGATGTTTCTTTCCTCCAGTTATTTCAGTAAAAAATGAACTCTATTTTATGCCACACAAGCATACTAATAAACCAGTGTTTTGCTGCTTATAAAGGCAAACTGTCACCTGTTAAAATATGTAACTGTCATAGAAAGATAAAAAAGGATCATTTAATAATGATGAACAATGTGCATGTGGCATAAATAGAATCCAAAAGGTAAACAGCAGTTTATTATGCCAGAGTCAGCCGCACCAGTCCCCAGTGGAGGCTCTTGGTGCTCTTCTTTGTAGTACCCCCACCCGCCTTTTTTTTTTTTTTAAGGGGAAGTAAGATCAGGACTAAACTGAGTTTATCTGAGTGCCATGCAGGCACATAGCTGGTTCTGAGTATGGACAGTTGCTCTGTAACACAGAGGAAATGTTATTTATTTATTTATTTTTTTAACAGGCTTGTTTCTTATTTCAATTGAGAACAGGCCTAAGTGCTCTGTGTTGTTGGGTACTCAGTTCTATTTTAATAATGTGGAGCATTTGGAAGTTTCATTGTCCTAGTAAGCCTGGGAGGGACGTAATTTGCAGTTACACCCCTGAGCTTATTTTGAAGGCAGATACATCTCTAGCAAGAATATGTCTGCTGCTGCCTAGCATGGCAGGGACTGGGGAGCGGTGTCTGTGGTTGTATTGGCCTTTTGTGTCTCATCGTCTCTCTTTATTGACTTGCGTGAAGAAGACCACCAAGAGACGGGATGCACAAGCCCCCTCCACAGTGCTCCTGGGTAGTGGGACAATGATATGAACATTCCAGTAACATTCACGGATGGCTCCGTGGTGATAATGAAATGTTGATCGTGAGTAGGTGCTTAAGTTGTAATGAACTTCTGGGCATTAAAGCTCTGGAATCAACTCCAAGTGCCAGCTTCATCTCTTCCAGTGTCATTTCTCCTACTTTTCACTTGGCACACATTTGTACTGATAAGCATCTTGAGAGCTATGGTCATGCTTGACTGAATACATGTTGAATGTTTGAAGATTATGTAAATGTTTTTCTAATGGAGAGTTTTGACTTCTTAAATATTTGGCCTTTTATAGACCATTCAACTTGAGATTGTTCAAAAATTTACTTAATTATTGAACTACCCATATCAGCTTAAAAGAGTGATGCAATAATGCATCCTCAAAGCTGGGTATTCAGTAGGAAATAGATGCTGCCCTAGAACAGGGCATGTATTGACATAATGAGGAGGGTTTTTATCAAGGGCCAGTATCTCTGAGGATGGGGCATGAATCAACTTAGACCACAGCTCCATTTCTCACTGAAATAGTCTCCACAGAGTGAGGTCTCCTGGTCTAGAAACTGTGCTTATCAGTAGGGTCATTAAAATCATTGTGGTATTTACATAAGCAATTTATACATGGAAAAGTAATTTAAGGCATAATCTTACCATATTTGAACAAGATTTGGCTGCTTCTCATGGGTTAGATTTCTATCATTGTGACAATATAGCAGAAAAATTAATTGTGAAGAGTGTTTTGAATCATGTTTTCAGTGGTGTTAGCCTAAAGTCAATCACCTGACCTTTTGCTTGGACCTGTTACCTTGAGTTGCTTGTTACAACAGGAGCCTGTTCCCCTCATGTTAGCTGGGAAGAAAGGGAGGAAGGCCCAGGGTCCTCTTAACCCCTTTAGGGCCACACCCATACTGCCCTAACCTTTTCCACTAGGATACCCTGCCCCAAACAAAAAGGTCTATTACTTTGAGTTGCAGTCACATGTGGGACAGCCCTTCAACACATGGGTTTTGGGTTACATTCAAGATACAAGCTTAGTACTTATGTATCCCACAGAACAATTCATATTCAGATACCCTTTCATTGCTCATCAAAGTCAAATGTTTCTTCGATGTCTTTAACATTCAGCACACATTGATTGATAATATAATTTTACCCTGGTCCACTTCCCACTTCCATTCTTTTATCAACACTTACATTAATTAGTTTTATTTTGTGTGTTCATGGGGGGCGGGGCAGGCAGCTAAGTACACATGCCTGGGGTCGGTCAGAGAACAACTTGTAGAGTTTAGTTCTCTTCTTCCTGCATGTGGGATCCTTGGGATGGGACTCACCTGGCTAGACCTGGTGTCACACACCTTTATCCACTGAGCCATCTCACTCACCAGCTCCCATGTTCATTCCTCTTGACTCCCTTTACCCTGTACTATATACATCAGCCATAAAAATGCAAACTGCACAGCTCTTTGTCTCTGCCCAGGCTTTTGTCTAAGATGTAAGCTTATGCCACCTGTTAGGCTGACGAGCTCCTCCTCAGTCTTCGGAGCCCCTTGTAGAGGTGGCCAGCACTGTAAATGTTTCTAGCAATTCTGATAAGCAAAAGCTTCTCTGAAGCTATTTCTTCAAATATAAAATTTATTTTATCAAATTATAACTAAAATATTGTCTATTTCTTCCGATTAGTTAGGGGGGCAGGGTGTTCATTAGTGGTACATTGCCCGTAAACCTTTCAAAGATTTTCGTTTAGAGTTGCTACAGTAACCAATATTTGTTCTTTAGAAAAGTTTTAGAATGGTAAGCCTTGGTAGTGCTAGGGCAGATATGAGGGTGCACACTAAGTGACCTGACTTTAGGAACTGAAATCAGGTAGTCAAATTGGTTTGTTGTTTGTTTTCCTTAATGATCCTTATTTCACTTCTCACTTGCCTGGTTGTTTTAAGGAGATCCCATACCTGCATGGTTCTCATTGGACAAATGAGAGCATAAATATTATCTACCTACATGATACTGGATGCATACACCAGTGTGACAAAATTGCTTCAAATGTATCAGTCAATATTCATAGGACTTGTTATTATTAGTTCTAGTATTCGTTCTGGTAAATTCTCACTCCCCTTCCAAATATGTTTTTCAGCATCCAATCTATTCATGAGACTGAGCTTTCACGGGTCAGCCAGTGTTTGGTTGAGGTTAGACCACAATCATATAAGTCAGGTAATTTAAAAGAAATGGGAGAAGTACAGAAGGTAATACAGGGTCTGGCTGTTGAATTTAAAGATGAAATTGACAGCACAAGCTGGAGCTTATCAGTCATTGATCTATTTGCGTGAGCACTGCCGATGTTGTGTATACAAACAGAGTTTAAACAACTGCCCTCCTTCAGAGTGAGACTTGCCATAGATCTTCTTGGGGTACAGGTGGTTTTTAATCCCTTCATGTGAAATATTGTATTTAAGGAGGATGTGGAGACTACTTTTCAATGATTATCCACATGTGCACACCAACCTTTGATAAGTGTCCAGTTTTTATATAGAAAACAGTAAAAGTAGTGTGGTTTTCTTTTATGTAAATGGCCGATTGACTCCTGTCCTGACTGCAGTTATTGGCAGGACCATCCTGTGGTGCATGAGTTCTCCTATATGAGGACTTGTGCTCATGCTGCCCAGAGGGCATTCAGTGGGCAACTTGGCAACGGCTGCTCGTTCCTGGATAACATAAAATGGGCAGAAGGGTTAGAAATATTCTTGCAGATACAGTGCCTTGAAAGCAGTTCGGATAAGGCGAACACTTGAAAGCCCAAGAATGGGGAATGGAGAAGATTTGCACTCCAGGTCTGAATGCTTACTTTTTCTTCCATATTAGGAGGAAAACAACAAGAGCTAGGCCAGGTTTGATATGACATCAACTTGATCATTTCAAAGTGACCCTGTTTTCTCTGCAGTTAGAAATAAATGCCACTCATAGTTATATCAACTTTTAATAATTTGAAACTAATAACTGATCTAGATTCACCTAATTTAGATATGGACCTTTTTGCAAGGGATATAGTGCAAAGATTCTGGATGTTTAGAAGATGAAATAACAAGGTTGTCTTGTTTTCTGGTTATGATTGTTTAGTAAATAAGATAAATACTAAAAACATTAGACTTTGCAGGCCATGTGTTTTCTGTCTCAGCTGCCCAAAAGACTGCTGGGAGAACTGGTTATGGACAATCCCCTAGTGACTGAGTATTATTGGATTCCAATAAAAGCTTATTATAAAATCAGGCAGCAGGCTGGATTTAACCTGCATGCTGCAGTCTGTGTTGGGCCTTGTGCTAGAGATACACACAGATAAATAAATGATGTGCTGTCTGGGAATTGCACCAACATACCCTTGATGCTGTGAAAATGGACCACATTCTAATAATTGCTGAAGTTAGCTTATGGGTACACAAGGGTTAATTATGATTTTTGACTGTGAATAGTTAACGTTTTAATAACAAAACAAGCCCCCAGAACATTAAGATACTCCTCTAAAGCTTTTACTTTCCTCAAGAGTTGAAATCACCATTTATTCTACTAGTTAATGTAATTTCACAAAATCTGATGATATTCAGAGGCTTTTATGAAGCCTCTTATACCAAAAGATAATTGGTTGTGTTTTATTGGAAGAAATGTTCTCCCATTTATATTGGAAAAATGACTGAAATCATATGCCAAAGCATGACGGTCAGTTGCAATGTTTTCCTTTGTTGGGAAACAACACGGGAAAACATACAGTAAATACTGTTGATATCTGAAGGATGAAGTGTTTATTCTGCATGGGAGTTAGCCAAATGGTTAGATTACAGTACGGAAATTTCAGCCTGCCCAAGCACATGCTTCTGGTTAGTCTGTGCTCCACCAGTAAAGTACATAATAGGTGCAATTACTGTTACACTAAACTACCACAAGCTTAGTGTCCCAACTGCAACATTTCTGTGTTGATCAGGCGTTCAGCACAGTGTAATGCTGATGGCTGCTTGTGCTGTTTGATGCCTCAGCAGGAAGCATCTGAAAGCCTGGACGTTACTTAATGGCTGCTTTGGGAGTCAACGGGGATGATTTATTGCCCATATATGGTGTATAACTCAGTGATGCTGAGGCTCAGTCCCGGTGCCTAACAATGACCCTGCAAGGGACTTGTTTATATAAGCTCCCTTCTCATCCGGGTGAGTAGGTTGTGAAGGAAACATCCAAAAGCACCCGCTGGAAACTGAGTGTTACAAGAGAACCCAATATTGAATTTCTCTTAGACCAGGGGAGGTACGAAGGAGGAGTCTAGAGCCCCCTTCAGGATGGGAAGAATCGTTACCGGAGCCATGTGTAAAATAGCCACAAGGACGAAATGTTCTTCAGTTGAACTGTTATGGCAAAGGGGCATCATTGAATTTCTAACGGGCAAATTATTTTTAAAAGTATGTCTCATGATTTTAGTTATATAAATAAACTGAGAACAGTGACCTTTGACCTTCTTTAGCATAGAACACACTTTAATTGAGACTTTAGAGTTGATGGCATTAAATGCCTGATTTTTTTTTCTTTGCCAAACACAATTTGTATTTCCTAAAACTCCTAGGGTCTATTTACTTAAGAAACATAGACACAGACTTTTATAAACCTATTTGAAGTTGTTTTAAATGGTGGAGTTTTTGGTGGCTTTCAATCTGGCCATGGGTAATAATGGAGTTTCATTCTGAGAAATGTGCTGTGAGTTGATTTGATTATTGTAGGAACATTGGAGTATACTTACCCAAGCCGAGGTGGCCTTTGTGCCATGAACAATGACTGTGTCAACTTGTCAACCCCTACTGTTTGGCATAAGGCCAGGGACATCCTGCTATTCTCCCGTCTCCTGCTGTGTTTCCACAGTAGGACCACTTCTGCTCTGGGTGTAATTCCTGTGCTGTGGCCAATGCATCAATCAGTTGTTTCGCTTGGCCTGAGCAATAATAACCCAGTGAGGCAGGTCCTGCAGGAAAACAGCCCCACAGGGAGCAAGTGAGTCTGGGGAGTACTTGGTGAGGAGGTTCAGATTCGGGTCAACGAAGCTGGAAAGGCTGGGCTGCATGTGAAATGGTGTGTTTGGTACAAGTTGCCACCACCTCCAGACCACTGAAGTCCGAGAGGTCTTAGGGGGCACCGAATATGACGCCAGCTTGCAGCATAGTGATGCCTTAGCCCATTTCTTGTTGCGGTTTATCAAATATGTGATGCTAGGTAATGTATAGGAAGGGATTCCTCCCTCTCTCCTCCTCCCTCCCTTTCTCGTTGTCTCTTTGTCCTTGAGAACCCTTTTCTCTTTCTTTTGGTTTCTGTCTTGAGACAGTCCTCAGTGAGTCGCCCTGGCTGGTTTAGAACTCTTTATATGTAGAACAGGTTAGGCTGTGAACTTTTAGAAATTTGCTTACCTCTGACTCTTGCGTGCTGGGATCAAAGACGACTGTACAACCATTTCTTTACCTCACAGTTGTGCAGGTCAAGGGCGTGGTGCCATCCAGCCATATCTGGCCTATTGCATGTTGTCGTTAGAGGGTGTGTGAGATGGCAGTATCACATAGTGAGACAAGAAACCAAGAGACATCTGAGGTTGCTTGATGCATGTTGCCTAATACTACCCATTGTATGCTAGCAAATCTAGTCCCATGGCTGGTACTGTCTCTTCTGCCCCATGACAAAATCAGCACCCACTGGACTCTACTTCTTAAAGGTCCCATTGCCTCAGTGCTGACATTCTAGAGACCAAGCGTCAAGCATATAGGACTTTGAGAGGTACACTCAAACCATGTTCAGATTATCACAGCCAGATGGAGATACTTTGTTGTTTGATGTTGCATGTTTCTCTTGTGGATAAAATGAAGAAATTGAAAAAGGGAAAGAGATGGAAGAATCTGAGAGAGAGAGAGAGAGAGAGAGAATCCTTTCGCTAGCTTCTGAGATTTAGACCAGTGCTTATCTATCTCAAATTATATGTATTTTCTCACGTACTGTCCCTGTTTCATTTTAAGCAGTCGTCTACAGCGTCCTTGCGTATGACTGTGCAACCACATAATGGGGTATTCACCCTGTGTCTCAAGTTTCAGAAATAAGGTTGAATCCCGCTTAGCTAGTGCTCACAGAACTGGGTGCTGGATGGCTGCCCCACCTACTTCACCTCAAATAAGTCATTTACTGTCCGTTTTTAGGAGGAGTCACTCGAATGCCATGAAAAGATCCTTTTCTGATTCTGATTACCCTAAGTCCTTAAGACACCCCATTTACCCTGCTTTTGTCTTGGCTGGGGTTGGGGGTGGTGGGGGAGGCTATAGCTTTGAAAACAACAGCAATAGTAAGTACAACATTCTGCCTTTGTTAGTCATTATGGCAAATTGATAGACTGCACGGTTATCTTTATAGTACTGGGTAATGCAGTTCAGCCTATTACTCAAATTAAAAGTAAAATCGTGTGTTCTTTGGGATCTTAAATTATAAGATCTAAGATGGAGCTTCACTGTTCGTTTTTATTTTTATGAACCTCTTCGCTTTGTACAAGTCTCTAGCAGACACCGGCTTCATGGCCATTTAAAACAGTGCTCATAACATACAGTAAATTTATAGGCCGTCATTTCTTTCCGTTGCCAACTTACAGCACTGTACTTGTGATGGCAATAAAAAAAAACCCACTATTTATTTCTTTAACTTTAAACATTGAAATGTGCCCCTCTGGTGCATTATGGAGACACTGCAATAATACCAGGCATGGACGCCTGTCATTTCTCATCAGCATAGCACAACTGTTTAACTGAGCTTTTAAAAAAATACATATATGTGTCATCATCTTGACTACTATTTTAAGGGAAATTGAAGAATTCTGGTGTACTAATTATATTTCAGGGAAGTAGCCATCCTTGAAGGGGCCATAGGAGCTGAGTTCCAGGGAATATTTTCTTCATTTAGCAAACACTGAGTGTCAGAAATTTGCTGGCTAGTCTGGCAGACACTGGGGTTAAGGAAGGCTTTCTGTGACAGGGACTCCATTTGGACTGGTATGTTTAAAAGAAGTCTCCCGTCACTGCTGTAAATGAGGCCATCTTTGCAAGCACAGTAAGGCTGGAAGCTGTTCTTTGCTGAGCATGCAGTGTAGCCTTTGTTGGTATGTGCCATATGGTCAGGCTGCCCACCACTAGCAGAAACTCCAGAGAACACAACAGCTGTGGGATGGGAATAATGCTGTGCTGTTTTTTAAATTTGTTGGTTTTTTTTTTCACATACAAAAAATTGTGAGGTTGAATTGCTGAGTGTTTATGCAGTCCCAAACAAAACTGTGAGATGGTGTTTAAGAAATAAATATGACCTAAAGTATATATATTTGGTTGATTAGCCAGAGCATTTAATATTGTTTTCCAATTCTTATTTTTTTCTTTACGGTGACTTGTACTAGTTGGGCTTCCTGGTACATAGACTTTGAGATACAAACTGTTGCAGGATGTTTCCTGAGGACGTACGCAGGGAGTCAGCTCTGTGGGGAGAAGAATGTAGGGCCACAGATGGGGAAGCTGACCGGCAAAGAATTTGCAACAGAGTCCTCAGCTTATTATATCAGGGGCACCTGTAAAATTAAGGTGTCCTTATAGGCTTGTCCCTTATTGAGACAAGTGCCAGTGACATAAAACTTTGTTCTTCTTCCATGCTTCTTAGTCACCTGATCTGGCCTGTCCACTGAGAGAGAGAGAGTGATTTGGAGCGTGGTCATTTGTTTTCGTCTCCAACTGGTTTCTAAACTGTTTCCTGGATGAACTTGGGTTCTTCCGTAGACACAGGGGCCCTACAGAAGTCTGCAAAATCTTCCAGCTTAAGGTCTTCCATTTTATATACTATTTACCCTTCAAAGCAGAATTTTAGTCTCTAGTGTGAGAAAAAGAAAAGCGATGCATGTGCAGTGTGAAACTGAGTGAATGGCACGTGAGCTTCAGAGCCTTGCAGAGGTGAGTAGCATTCTGCATTGGTAGGGCAGGAATATTAGGGCACGAATGTTTATTGTGTGACCTGCTTACCAGACGTAGGCCTTTTTATTTTAAAGAGCACTGGGGAAGACTCCCAGGATTAACACAGTTTGAGAAACTCATCATATCTACAGTCCTAAAGGGGAGGTCTCAAAGTGGGGAGGGCAGCTGAGAACTGTCGTCCCCCAACACACCTGCTGGTCAGGAAGACGCTTTTGTCCTAAAACTGGAGATAGCTGTGTCCAAACACCTGACATTCACCACATCACCTACGTTTAGAGTAATATGGTGTCTTCCTGTCAGCCTGAACTTGTCAAAGTCTAAAGGCAGACAACTAAAGAGAACATTACTTCATAAATTAGGCTAGAAATCAGCTTAAAAAATATGAGTGTGGGATAATGCATGTGTTTTTGGCTTATTTTGTTTGTGTGGTGTATTATAGCACACTGCAGAGTTGTGAAGGAGCAGGTAGACACTTCAGGATGGCTTCAGGTAGTACAGTTTCAGTACTGAAGACTCTTGCCCTGACTTTGTATCCTGGGTGGTGTTATGGTTGACTCAGAAGTGGTACACAGGCTGCTGTTCCCAGTGGGGTTTTTTGTTTTTGTTTTTGTTCTTTTGTTTTTTTCTTAGTGATGTTATTCTTCGAGATTGTGAAGCCTTTAGGAGGTAGGCTTCTGTCTGTCTGTCAGTCTAAGGATGGTTACTAGACCTTTCTGACTGGGCGCTGGGCTCCTGATGCTGTCTGCTTCCTGAAGGGCCACAATGTTAACAGCTTCTGACTTATGCTCTTCTGTCCTAAGCCATGAAACTGTGCATCTGTGTTTCTGAAACCTGGAGCCCATATCTATCCCGTCTCCAACAATTCTATTTGTTATCTTGTCTGAAAGTAACTAATACTTACTTGTCTGTGCAGTGGTTCTCGATGTGATGGAAAAGCTTAAAAATAAGGCCTCTTCAGGACTTAAATTGTCAGTTTGTCTGAATTCTGCCAGAAAGCAGGAGTAAATGGCTCCTGAAACATAAGTGTTTTCAGGGGATCCCCAGAAGAGGAATTTCTGAAATATTCTGTCTCAGGGATATGAGAGAACACTAATGGCTGAAGCACAGCAAACACACTGAGATTTAATTTCAGTTCTTATTTCTACTTCACAACCATTCCAGGGTAGGTGTTTACTGGCTTACATAAAGTTGGTTGCTTTTCCAATGTAAACTTGGGTCTGAAAACTCTCAGCATGTGTCTAGATAGCTTGGAAAAGTTCATTAAATATAAATTTAATATCTTGCCCATTAATTGAGTATACATCCCTGGGTAAAAGACAGGCTTTATAACACACAGCTTTTAGTTTTCTCATTGGTATCCTAGCATCATTTTTATGCCTTTTATGGAATTTTACATTGATATCTTTCAGGTTTCTTTGGTTGTTTCTTTGAGGAAAAGTTCTCAGGAATGAGGCCACATTTGTCTACTTCAACTGGCTGTGCATAATTATGTTTTGAATGGAGCTCATTTTAACATTTGAGAATCTCAAATCTTGTCTTTGTAAAGTTCAAAAGAGCTGGCTGGTTACCGGGTGGCATTTAAGGAGTAGAATTTTCATAGGCATCATAATGTATGGTTCCTCCCGTTACAGTGTGAATGCCAGTGTTTAAAGCCATCACAGTGGGAAAGAGCTGTCAGGGTGAAAAGCCAAGAGTGAAATGGTTTCTTCAGATGATTTAGCAAATCTCTGGAGAAGGATTTGTCTTAAGAACCCTTTGCGGAAGTTAAGCACAGCAGCTATCACGTCCTAAGAAGCTAAACTGTCTCAGAAGGGCGAGAAAATGATTCTCTAGCTGGCCTGAGTCTGTGACCTGTTTGCCCTGCAAATATTTGTTGAGTATCAGCACTCTGATTTGCAGAGAGAGAGAGAGAGAGAGAGAGAGAGAGAGAGAGAGAGAGAGAGAGAGACAGACAGACGGAGGGAAGGAGGGAGGGAGTGAGAATGAATGTGTGTGTGTGTGTGTGTGTGTGTGTGTGTGTGTGTGTGTGTGTGTGTGCAGCTTGGAAGATAGTGAATTGGTATATTCATCCCAAGCATTCATAATAGCTGAAGACAGCCTGCAGTTCCCATTGCTATGTGTTAATCCTCCATTTTGTCGTGGCACTTTGGTAACATTAAATCATTGCCGTATACACTACCCACCACCAAACACAGATGTGTTTATCACCAACTTTACCAAAAACCTAATGTCTGTATCTGAAGTTCTGAATATAGATTTTTAATATAGGCCCCCATCACCTAGGATATTAGTAGGCAATGTGACTTAATATGCTATTATGAGTGTTTTAAAATATCATTCTGAGAACGTGTTAGTGATTGATGAAGGGGACCATAAATCTCCCTTGTTCTTGCCCATCCAGTGTGGACCACATCTATCTACGTTTTGTCCTACTATGTCCTGGCTTTCCACATAGGCTAGAATACATCTAACACTCAGGATCAAAACTTGCGACAGATGTCACTAGCTGTTACGCATTAGTGTGTCCTAATTTCAGGCAAAGTGTTGGAAAAACTAGCTTGATAAATATAAATCAGGATCATCACCGTGAGACAAGAGGTGAACAAAGCTGTCCTACAGAGTAAATTTTTTTGTCTGGGAACTATAAATTTTTATATTTGTTTTGCTTTTGTTTATATATATTTCCATTCCACCTAATTACATTTATTTAATTAGCCTTCATTCCTAGAACCTGGGTGGGGTTTCCAGCATGATGTACCTGTGCCCTTCTTCCTTGTTTACTGGTGGTGCGGTGTGGAGGTACATATGGCATTATCAAAGGTTCCTCATCAGTAAAGTGGGCATTTTGACATTTGGGGCTCGATGGGGCAGATAAAGTGGTACTCACGTGCCTCTTGCTGTGGTTTGTCTTAACTTGATACATCTGTAGTATAACTAGGTTTTTATTTACAGCTAACAGTTTTCTTTTTCTAACTGTACCAAACCCTTTTATAAGCAAGGCAGTCTGAACTTTCTAAGGGATTTGGGGCATTTTTTAGATAAAGGAGATGGGTCTTTGTTCTGACCTTAGATGTTGAAAGGAAGGAAGTAGAGGTATAAGCTTTCCTTGGTGGCTTAATATAGGATCAATTTCTTGTTAATGATTCATGGAAATTGAAGATAAAATGTGTATGTTTTATTGACAGGTTTGTGAAGGTTTCCATCTACATCTGTTTAATTACCCTTTTAATAAATTTTTCAAATCCTCTGAGTAAGTTGTCATGACAGGGAGTTACACTGACCCGCCTCTCAATAACAGCATCCTGAAGCAGAGGCTTGCCCTTGGCGTGTTAAGTTACGTATCGACGTGTAACGGATCAAAGCTTAGACATGCGCAAGTTTCATTGTTCTCTCTGCCCCCACGTGCTTCTGGGCTAGCAAGGTTTGGCTGGAAGCTGACTGACTGCATTAGCATAGCTAGTGAATAACCCATCAGAGTGTCGGTCGGGTTCCCAGTGCATAGCCAGCAGAAGTGCGTGGGCACCATGTGGCCTTGCTGATGATGGACATGTTCTCCAGCGTAGGAGAGCCTCTGCCACAGGAGCTAGGGGACTTCTGTCTGAGTGCTGAGGACTCAGACTTCACTGGCGAGCTTTTTACCAACTGATGCATCACTCTAGTCCTGAGGCAGGCATTTCTGACATGGCTGTGAGTGTGGTGTGATAACAGCATTCTTACCACGTGTAGCTGATTCCACTACTTGTGATTTCCCAGCTCTTTCTGTTGGTTTGTATTTTACATTCAGTAGGCCATCTTCTTAATGTATGGTAGTTTCTCTCACAGATGTGTAACTATGCAGAACCTAGGTGAGGGGAGATTTGCATAACAGTGTTTGGGGCTCTTATCTCTCACTTCAAATTAATAAATTAGCACTGAAGTGATTGGCTTACTAACGAACAATTTTTATTTTCTTTCTTTTTTTCTTAAAAGGCCAGTATACTGATTTGGCTTCTTTTAGAAGACGTTATGTTTGTCTTGCTCTTTAGTTCGAGTGGCCTGAAGCGAGCTGTGTAGTTCAGGCTGGTCCATAACTTACAGAGAGCCTCCTGTCTCTGTCTCTTGAGGAACTGGGTTAAAGGTGTGTGGCACCATGCATTATGTTCTAAGGAAACCTTTAAATTGAATTCATCAGTAACTTTCTGCCATGTCATCCTTTAAATTTGGTACTCCTGTGTTGTGTAGACACTGCTGTGTGCTAGTTTCCGTTGTTGTTTTTATTCCTTTTTTAGTCCCATGGTCTTTATGCTTGCCTCTGCGTCTTGGGACCTTTTTTCATGAAGCTTCTGCTGGCTGTTCTCTTCCGCAATGCTGGCAGCTTCTCTGTGCCTTCCTTGTGGGCTTGCATTCTTCTGTCTGGCCTTCCTGTCTTTCCCTTTTCTCCTCTCATGACCCTCTACTTATTTCAGGGATACAGTGTCATTTTGAGTTCTATTAAAATAGCACACTCAAAAATAACTTCTCCCATTTATTGTTGTCTTTCTTCGAAGACACGTCTTTTTCTTCTTCAGACTTTTGCTCATGTATGGGAGGAGATGCCCGTATTTCCCAGAGGGTGAAAATTACAGTGCTGCTTTCAGAGATGCTAGTGAATGCTCATCAAATTGCTGTCTTCAGTGAACAGAAGGCTTAAGGTCAGGAGCTTTGGCTGTGGTGACAGACCCAAAGAAAGGACACAGGCTGCTTTGGTTTGTTTACCAGTATCTTTCTATATTTAGTGTGGAAAAATCAGGCTTTTCCAAGTGATAGCTATGTATGTGTCCCATGTTCAGGGCTTGTATTATATGTCAAATGTCCTTGGGTTCTGGGTAGAATGAAAAGTATAAATAGATTCATTTTATGTTATTCACAACCTCTTTTTTATTAGTTGTGTGTGTGTGTGTGTGTGTGTGTGTGTGTGTGTACAATCTGCTGAGCCCTAGTGTTGCTCATCTGTATATGTGTTTAGGGCTGACCACTTGGAATTATATATCATATGAGGGGTCTTGTCTCTGGAGAAGACTGAAGCTTCTTCTCCAACATGGATTACCTTTATGTAGGGATGGGGTCTTCTGAGATTTCCCGATACATGTTGGCCTATCAGCTAATAGTGTCTGGTCTTGTTTAGATGAATATATTGTTGAGATTCCATGGATGTGGTTTCCCTGTTATGTGGGAAAGACACTGTTATGTCGGGTCTTCTGATTCTCTTGTCAGCTGCCATATTGCCTTTCTCTCGTCTTAGTTGTTCCCTGAGCCTTAAGCGTAGGAACTGCATAGGAGATTTACCAGTTGGGTCTGTGTACCCAGTGGTAAGTTTTTCTCTGGATTTTGACCAGTTCTGAATTTCTGCAATGGTGTCCATCTGCTATAAAAAGAAGCTTCTTTGATGAGGGGTAAGAGCTACATTTATATGTGGGTGTCAGGATAAGTTTGTAGAATGCAGTTAAAAAATCATACTAGGTTAGGGAAGTGATAATAGTCGTTTCTCCTTTGGGTTCAACAGTCACGGGGAGTTGTGGAGATTTCTAGTACGAGGCATGAGGGTTCTTGGAGTAGGTGTGCCTTAAGTCCAGTTTGATGACACTGGTTTCTCGTAAAACGTAAGTGCCACTACTGCACCCTCGGAGGCACCTTTCTATCTTGGGCATTGTTGTGGTTCAACAGCTTCAGAGTAGCGCAGGATTATTGACTGCTTTACTTACATAGCACCTTAGGATACTTCAGGAACTAACACTCAGGGAGGAGCCTTCCATGTCAATCACAGACCAATTCTTGCAAGTCTGTGGCCAGTGTGTGGTGTCTTCAACAATAGAGTCTTACCTTCATGTTCTAGGAAACTACTGAGGGCAATGCCAACAACCTCTCTTGCTTTTGGAGTATCTTTGGCTCTTTTGAACAACAAAGTGAAGGGTGGTTCCCCATGCCTGGTAATGAGGATTTTGTTAGAAAGCTTATAGCTCTTAGGGAAGCATTATTACTCCATATGGTATCATTTCAAATGTATATATTAAATGAAATATATAAGATATATATTAATATTTAATATATGATATATTTATAATAATCAATATATAATAATATATTAATATATTCAATATCTAAAGTTATATTAACATATATTAAATGTATATATGCATATACTTACAAATGTAGTTTTAGATAAACATAACCTATGTATCCCTATGGCTTTTTCACACATCTTTATCATCTCTCTTTCCTCCCTCTCCCTTGGTATTGGCCTCCTCCCACTTCCTCAGTTAAAGCCCCCCCTCCCCCCCCCCCCCCCGTCATTTTCCCGTTTTCTTTTTTTGGGGACTGAGTCTAGTTGTTAGTCACTTCAGTAGACTTCAGAATGAAGAGTTTAGAATTTCAAGTGCTGAGGTTTGCATTTCACACAGAATCAGATATTTTATTGAGTATAAACTCGTGACTTTAAAAATGAAGACTGTATATATTTCAGGCCTGCAGCATGATGTTTTAATTGATGGGTATGCACTGAAATGCTCACTGTTGTCCAGCCAATGACTGTAGCCACCTCCTCACAGTTTCCTTTTGTGTACGATGGTAGCATCTGAATCACATTTCCGTAAGACCTTTCCGTATGCAGCACAGCGTTATTGACTACAGCCACCTTGCTAGGCATCAGGCCTCCAGGCCTCCTCAGCCTATAGCCACCCTACACTGCCTTGTTACTCTGAGGAATGTTTCCCATGTCTCCTCCTTTTGTCCTGTAATGCCAAAATATATTTGTAAAATGTAGCATTTTATGCATGTACCTAGTAAATATGTGGAATTTCTGAATCTTGCTATACCTAGTAAATATGTGGAGTTTCGGAACCATTTAAAAATAAAAACAGAAAAAATATGGAAAAATGCACCAAGTGTTAAAAAATATGTTATGATGATTTCCAGTTATTGCCACCAGTAAGTAGTT
Source organism: Acomys minous (assembly GCF_964271855.1). Lineage (NCBI taxonomy): Eukaryota > Metazoa > Chordata > Mammalia > Rodentia > Muridae > Acomys > Acomys minous. The sequence goes on along the minus strand of NC_140497.1, from coordinate 19,720,945 downwards.
GAATGCCTATCTGCTCTGATGAGGATCTAGGGCTTAAAGTCTGGGTGACTTTTTGCTATGCTTCAGGCTCCATGATAGGATTTCTAGCCCAAGAGATAGTGATGCCTCTGCAGGGTCTCTCTTGTGGAGTTGCAATGTGAAGGATGAGGGTTTACTGAAATCTGCTGATGCTGTATGCATTCAATGCCCATGTACTCCGTCACTTTGTAAATAATGTCTCAAGTGGCAGAGTCAAAGCATCTTCCCTAGGTGTTTTTTACAAGAAGGTTAATTCAAAAGGGATATGTGGGGCTTCACTCATTGGTCCACCCTTAACTCAGGATGTTTTTGTTTGCAGTGGGGAGAGATGATGTTGAAAATATGAACCAGCTGTTCCTGAGATATAATGATGAACTTGCACAATGTCCAGAGAACATAAAATAATATAAATTTTATGTGGTGGCAAATTACTCCCAAGTGTACTGACTGACCCTTTGTGAGGAAGAGAGTGCAAGTCAGCATGTGTTTTCAGTAGTAGGTCACTGTGGTGATTAATGAACACAGGTTCCAGTCAGTCCCCCATGACCAACTGATGATCAGAACACTGCCACAGCGAACCTCAAGGGACACCATGACTTCCTTGTCTTCTTTATCCCAGGTACGATGTTTACATATCATGCTTTGATAGTGCAGAAGGGTGACATCCCCACACTTTACTACAGAGAGACACCGGGAAAAGACAAGGTCAGGCCAAAGGTGCTTCTGGATCTCATGGAGAAAGAAGATCTCTCACTTCAAATCAGCAGAGAAAAATTAAGCCCAAACAGAAAGCAGGCTATATAGTCTTCGAGTTGATGATGATGAAGGAAAGTTCTGGAGGCCGGGTTATGTAATGGCAGAAACACAGGGTGGTGTTTCAACCATGCCTTTGAAGAGTAAACATATGCCAATTGTTTAAAAAAAAAGTATCTTCCTGGGAGGGATGGAACATCCTTTAATATCAGCCCTTGCCCTTTCTACCAGGATCAGAAGGCAGAGGCAGAAGAAGGTCTCTGAGTCCAATGCCAGCCTGGTGTACATAGTGAGCTAGGTCAGCCAAGATTGCATAGTGTGACCTTACAGAAAACAACAACAAATGGTCTCCATGGAGATTTACTGTCAATTTCTCCAGTCTTTAAAAGTATCTGTGAAAGGGTAATTTTGTAAAGATTTGGTGAAGCCTGACTATTTGAAAGTTTGATATTTTGCGAAAACCTTCATCTTGTCCTATGGAATACATTCGGTAAGTTTATTCATATTTTTCCATGTACCTAAGTGAGATCTATGAAATGGTGGTTAGTGGCCATGACTGCGTATTTGTGATGATGGGGATGTGTTAGGTGAAGACACAGGGCGGTGTGAGGGTGAAGCCATCCTCCGTTTGGAGGACAGAGCTCATGCAGGTTTGGAACATTTGGGGGGATATTTGGTACCCCCTCAAGCAAATTATGTGCATATTACGAATATGCTAATTTTAACTTCGTCTTTGCTCTTGTTTTCCTTCTCCCTCCCTCAGCTTATTCCATCCTTGGTAGCCAGATTGCTTTTCCCAGCTCTCGCCTATATTCTCTCTGTTTTCCCAATTGTCTCCAAGATAAAGTTTCAAGTGCTGGTTGTGTGGAGTCTGTGTGGGCCTGCCTCCCAGCTCATTACAGGGCTCAGCTTGAATCAGTTTACTCATCATCCCAGGCACAAAACCTTCTCTTTCTGATCCCCTCTCCGGGACTCACTGGGATCATCACTGCCTCACCAAGCCTCGCTGTGCCCCCAGATGTCTTCCGTGATCACAGCTCTGGGTATGCTTCCTGCTGAGTGTAAGTCTTCCTCTCTCCTAACACCGCCACCGTCGTCCCTCTAATTCTCTGCCGTGGTGAAAGTGCGGGAGCTCAGTACTAACAATCTCTGTCCTTAAATTCTAGCTGCCCTCAGCGCCCTCTTCAGTGCAGCAGTGGTTTGGAGGGACACCCCCTGTAGTGTGACCTTTGAGGGGGTGCAGGGGTGCAGTCACTCAACGTTCTATGCCTGGGGACTTAGAGGAGAAAACTTGTTCCTCAGTAGAAGAATACTTGGTGATAGTTTGACTCACTTGGATGTCCCTAGAAACAGAAGCCACCCTTTGGATACTAGCGTCAGTTCCACACATGCTGGAATCCTCAAGGCTGGCTGACTGCCATTTTTAGGCAGCTTTGCAAGTTTCCCTTTCCTTATAATTTTTGTGTTTGCTAAATGTAGTTAAAAAATGAGATAAATAGGATAAAGCAGCTTCTTGTATAGAGTATTAAAACCTAACATACGCCATATAATCTTTGACTATCCTTAATATCAACTCTGATGACTTCTAGAGTTACCAGGAAAATTTTAAGTTTCGGTAAGGCCCCAGAGATCAGAACCTTGTTTAGGTTTTGTGCTTGCTCTGTTTGTAACTGTGCATGAACGGTGCTGTGCTGTTACTGGAGTCGGTGTGGCATCCGGGTTCTAAGTCTTGATTTGGCACAGTAATCCTCAAGGTAAGGCTGCCTTCCATTGTTTTGAACCCGTGCCCTTTATAAGTAGCTTTAAGGGTTTTTTTTTTTAAAGCTTCAACTATGCAATGTGTTAATCATTTCTATTATGCGCCCTGTTCTCACATTATCCTGTAAGATTCCACCCGCGCCCCCAGAGCCCACTACTCTTTTCTTAACTTATATCAAACAGAGAATGTCCTGAGTTCAGTTGGTGCTGCCATATGTGCAGGCATGTGTGACGTCATCCCTGCTTTGCTTTTCCAGTATGAGGTTAGCACAGACATGGACCGGTTTTCCTTGTCTTCTGTTTTGGAGCAGTGATATCTGAGGGTTCAGAGTTAGGTGCTATAGGTAACCCCCATGGAACTCTTTAGATACACTGATCCTGGCGTTCCATTTTCTGCCTCAGCTAAGCCCCTTGCCTGAAAGGATTTCTTGTTGGGGCAGGTTTCATACATGGAAGCATCAGTATATTTTCTAGAGCTAACTGAGCATGAACTACCAATGTAATTTTTAAAAACGAACTCCCAGGTTGGCAGAAACTACTACGAACGCACACATAATCCACACATGCATTGTCTGTTTGATGATTTTATGCCCACCATTTAGTACTTTGATTAGAAGATTTAAAAATTATGTCATGAGAGCTAATGAAAGGTGAATGACATCAAAGTAAAGAGGGAACTGGATGGGTAGCCCGGTGGGTAGAATGTGCAAAACCAACAGTGCTTAATGCTCGAAGGTCATTAAGAGTAGTTCTCGCTTGTTAGGTTGTGGGTGAAGAAAAAGGCAACACCTATCCTGAGGAAATGAACAGTCTGCAGTTAGCACGTGACTGAGCCAAGGAACATTATGTCAACCTGTGGGTTTAATGGTCTAAAACAAAAATGAACTTCTAAGTCTGTAATCAAATAATTAAGGAAAGTGTTTATGGTTTTAACACATTAAGGCAACAATTGCTTAATGTACAAAGCAATCACCCTTTTCATTTAAAAATTATTTTTATATTTTTGAGACAAGGTGTTACTATGTATTCCTAGCTGTCCTAGAGCTGGCTATGTAGACAAGGCTGGTTTTAAACTCAACAGAGATTCTCCTGCCTCTGCCCTCTGAGTGTTGGAGTTAAAAGTGTGAGCTACCATGCCTTGCTAAAAACATATTTTCATTTAAAAACAACTGCTCTTACATGTGGCTTTTCTTTTTCTGACAGATTGCTATTGCCTTTAGGGTCATTGGTTCATTTTACCCCAGCATGCATATATAAGGCCTGGTTTCACACCCAGACAGTACAGGAAGAACTTTTCAGCATGTACTCTGTAACATCTGCATTACGAAGGGATGGATTCGATGGATAATAATTTACGTTCAGAATTTTAGATGCACCAAGATAGGAAAGACGTTTTCTTCAAAGTTGTCAAATACAAACTGTGAAAACACTATGAATGTAACCTTTATGTAATTCCTGATTGTTTCGTGGTTCTTCTTGCAGTATGTAATTTATTATATATGTGTGTGTGTGTGTGTGTGTGTGTGTGTGTGTGTGTGTAATACTATAAATGTATATATAAAAAAGAAAAATAATAAAGTAATAAAAAAAAAGAGCTGGATTCATGAGTTCTGTGAGATGGTGGTATGCAGTCATATGTGTTAGTCCACAGCAGAAACTTCAGGATGCTGAGTCTTTTGCCTCAGCTTTAGAGATTTTTTTCCCAATGACTAGCATGGTGTTATAATATGAGTATTTCTTAAAAGTTCCACTCATAATTCTATACCAGCCGAGTTCAAGGCCTTTTTGTGTGGACTCGGTTAGTACCGGTACCATTCAAACCAGAAATACAAATGCTTTAAACAGCACTAGTTTCTAACAGCAGTGTTTTTAGGATGGATTCATGTTAACTCGAGAGAAGATTTAATGGAGAATTCCAGTAGAAACCTCGGTGTTGGCTATTTCTGTGAATAAGTAGAAAAAGATAAAAGTGTAATGCATAAAGCTATATTAAACTCTATTACACTAGTGTATATTTTGCTGAAGTAATCATACAGATTAGAAATTATGCTCATAAAACAATTACAGGCTCATAGAGCCTATTTAAGTGGCTTTTATTAAATGTACAACAAATGTATATTTAAAAAACATACAGGTTACAAAACATCCTTTTAATTAAGTGTTTAAGCAATTCACTGCTTTGTAGATGACACATTTCGCACAAGAATGGTAACAATGTCACCTCAGCAGCTCTGCCCATCTACATCCCAGGCTTAATGACATAGACTAGAGATGAGGTACCAACTGACACTTTCAGACTTATCTGTGTCAGTTATCTCTGGCAAATAAACCACATCCATTTTCTGCCTTGGCAGTAGAAAATGTATTTCAGAATACAATGTGGAGGTAAAAGAATTCTCAGAGTTATAGGAAGTCATTTTAGCCTGTTTGCCGCTTTTTTAACCTAGAGTTCCTTTCCTTAAGATCAATTCCTAACTGGAGATTACAAAATGCCCTTGTTCTAGCTGACTTGAAGATAATATAGTAACGGCTCTCTTAAGTTTCTTAAGTTTCTAATACAATAGCACTATGTGTGTGATCATAAGACCTTTGCTTCTGTAAAAATTCAGCAGCAGAATTTAACTCGACTGATATAAAATTGTGCGGGGATCTTGCTGTTTTTATTGTTAGGTTCACAGATGAAGAAAAAGCCTATGGATTCCTCCTGCCGGTTCCGTACAGGACAGGGTCAGTTTATCTCCCGGAAAACACCTGTCACTGCGTTTCTCTGGGGGGATTATACCACTTGTGGTACACCACTTGTGGTAGGATGCCCTGTGCTGCAGGGCAGAAGCTGGTGCTCTGAATGCCTGGCTCCAGGTTTGTTTAGATGTAGTAATTGGTTTCCGATGAAGCTTTGTGTAATTTCAATTTCTAGGATTCTAGGAATCTGTAAATAAAATGTTCTCTACAGCAGATGACAGATTTGGGAAGCATTCAGTGTGCTGTTCTTCGTAGCATGTACTTTGCTATTACGAGAAAGAAAGAAGCAATCAACTTGATAGATTGATTATATTTACTTGTGGTCTTGAAAGAAGAGACCTAAAGCACAGAATGGTAGGAAAAAATCACAGCCTTCACAAGAGGCTTCTATTTGAGGTCTAGGGAAAGGATGTCTGATGGACAGGAGAGAAGAGCCACTTTTAACCTTGCCAGGGGTTTGGAATTCATAGATCCTTTCCCTCCTCCAGGAATTTAACATTGCTCTAAGGAGTTTCATTCCTGTCAAGGGCAAGCTGGATGCCACAGAGGGAACAGTCCTGGGATGGCACAGTTGGGAACTTTTCTATGATGGTATAAACTTGGAAAATAACTGTTGGAGCAAAATTGTGAGTCACAGTTTAGACACTGTGTCATTTTTTTAAAGAGGAAAAAGTAAATATAATTATTATTCATGGTGCCCTAAAGTGTTATATAAAGAAGAGAAATCCACTGGGGTTTGTGCTTCACTATAGCCCTCTGCTAAATCAGTTTTGACAACTGTTAAAAGGCATTATCATCAGAAATAGGTCTGTATTTCACTCTCTGCCAAATACAGAAAACACAAAAGACTTTAAGAAAGTGTGACTAGAAGGTGTTTCAGAGCAGTTATTAAAAGAGACAGACAACCAGGGCTGGTGAAATCACTGTCGATAAGAGTACTTGCTGCAAAAGCCTGGGGACCTGAGTTCAAATTCTAGCACCCACCTAAAATGCTGGGCATGCTTATAGGTGTCTTTGACCCCAGCATTGTAGGTTGTAGGGAGGTAGATCCTGTGAACTGGCTGGTCTGCCAGCCAAGCAGAAATATGGAATTCCAGTTCAGTGACAGATCCTGTCTTAAGAGAATGTGGTGGGTAGAGATAGAGGAAGATACTGGACATCTGTGGATGTCTTCATGCATGCACATGTGTCTGTGCTCTCCCTCATAGGAACACGCCATAGAAATGTATACATGTGCATACACATAATGCACAAATAAGTAAATAAAGCATGCCTATGCATATACATAAAACAGATAGCCAGTGATTGCTTCTGGCCCTCTTGGGGGAAGGACTTGGGACTTAAACCCAAGCCTATACCCAGAACTCCACTCATAACTGGGATGCTTTAACTGTTTGTAAGCTTTAGAGCAAATAGGTAAGTAAGTTTGCATATAAACTAGCCAGCTATTCTAAGATAAAATACTATCAAGGAAATGTTTCCACTAAGTTCTTGGAATGTCCTTGGTATTTTGAAGATCAGTTGTATTTAACTCAGAATCTATGGGTGGTTCTCTAGAGCTTATTATTGGAGGCCCAGCGACAGTGGACAGGAGGGAAAACAACACAACACAACACAAAACAAAACAAAACAAAACAAAACAAAACAAAACAGGACACTGAGCTGGGAATCTGAAGTGTTGCTTTGGGATTCAGAAGTACCCAGATGTGATGGGTAGTTCTTTTGTACTTACTTTGGGTTTTTTTTTTTTTTTAATCTGTAAGTTGAGGCAGGTGATGGACTTTGACTTTTAAGATGATCCTGTTTCTCATAGGCTTTTGGCTTACCTCGACCCAACTCAACCAATTTTAATGAAGTTGTCATAAAATGTCAAAGCACGGGCACATAGAACATCTCATATTTTTAAATGCTAAGACTGGGTTTCTATGTCTCTTCTCAGCTACTCCTGAGCCTTCTCTCTGTGGTAAGGCACAAGGGCTCTGGAGTGCCAAATATGTTGAGCGTATGATTTTCCCATATAAAGTTGGAGCAATTGTGGGGTAGCATGCTCTGTCTACATTGCAAAGAGTTTGGTGATATGCAAAACCCAGGGTCAGGACCTAGTCTTGTCTGTTTCCGCACTTTCCTCCCCACCTTGTGACCCACTCCTCACAGCAGTTGGCCTAGAGCACGTGATCTGTAGCCAGGTTGTGCCTACCACTCAGGCTTCAGAACTAGAGAAGTCTGTCTTCAGCCGCTAACGCCAAGCTTCATCTCTCCTGCTTCTGTGTCTGGCATTGTTGACTTTCAGCTGACAAATTGTGGAGGTACCCCCAGGGTGACACCTTTACTCTAATGACCAAGTTTAGTTTGAAGGCTAAAAAGGAAACTTGCTTTGTATGTAAACCAGATTTATTCCTCACAGGCTCGAAAAGAAGCCCTCACTTCCTCAAATTAATTTCTGAGAGATATACAAAAAGGTTTGTTTAAAAAGATACACTTTCCCCAAGACATGTGTCTACAGGTTTTCATAAGTTCCTGGCTGTCAGTTGCCTCCAGGTATTGGCAACACACACTGGGAATAAGCCCCCCTCTAAAGAGAGAGCTACTTTAGCTATAAGGTGCCTGGTTTCCTGAGAAAATTCCAAGGATGTAGAGGGAATTGCCTCAGTGTTCAAGCCCCAGACCCTGTGGTGGCTGCGGCTAGATCCTCCCTTAAGTCTTAGCATCTCTCTCCTTCACCAGTTCCCCAGTTCTGAAGAAGGAACTAACGAATCCAAATTGCATGCAGGGCATTTAAAAGGAATTGGTTCTGCATCTCTAATTACCTTTATCTATTATGTGAGGATTTTACTCACTTTGCCAAATTGCACTGCTGCAAAGCCCATTAGGGATTTTAAAAACCAGGATTAGTGTATGCTGCACATTTAGAACTTCAGTTATTAATTCATTTCTAGTGGAAAAATTTTGCTCTAATTGTGGAAGCCTTGTGATTTTGGACGTTGGTCAAAGCTTTCGGCTGGTAATAAAGCAGCTCAAAATCATTGCATTTCTATTCCATTTTAATCCATTCTCCAACTTCATTGAGATGAAATTGACAAATAAAATAGTGTATGTGTAAGGGGTACTAAGTAATTTTACACAAGCGTGGAAACACCTCCATCTTGTGAAATAAATGTTTACCTCTTTCAGGTTCAGTAACATCATCATCTTACATATATGTGTATGCTGAGCCCATAATATGATCTATTTTCTTTATAACTTAGAACATGCAACACAGTACAATTAGCTATTGCCACAGTGTGGTATATTGAGTGTCATAAATTTGCACATCATATAAAGGAAAAATTGATTGACCTTTGACCTGTGATGATCTTTCTCATTTTGATGATTTAAGTAGCATCGTGCTCTATAGATTAGTCTGTATTTTCACAAATGGTAGGATCTTCCCAATATTATGAGTGAAATGACCTTTATGGATATGCCATATTTTCTTCATATTTTGATCTGCTGATGGCCCCTTAGGTTGCTTTCACATCTTGGCTATTATGAATAATGTGTAGTGAACATGGAACTCAGACAATTTTGAGACAGTAATTTCAGTTCCTTAATATATGTACACAGAGAAGAAATTGCCAGATAACATAGAGTTCATTTTTTGATGGCTTTCTTCTGTAACTCTATTCTATTGTTGTTGTATTGGTTTGCCTTCCTACCAATAATTCCTAGGGTTCTCTTTTTTTCCATATCTTTACCAACATTAATCATGACTTTTTTTTCTTTTTCATTTTTATTTGCCATATTAAAATATTGCCACATACGTAGTTTAACTATTAATGATATTCAGTGTGATATACCAATTAATGGTGGATGACATTTTTTAAAATAACAATCATGCTTATGTAGGTGCCAGGTGATACCTTAATGCAGCTTTGTGTTACTCTAATTATCAGTAATGTTAAGCATCTTTCCATGTACTTGCCAGCCATTTGTATTTATTCATTATATGTTTTTCATTCTTGGGGAATTTTGTACATGTATGTAATAATATATTGTCACATCCTCCCTCCATCTCTCTCTCCCGATATATCTCCCTCAGTTGACTATATTTTTGCTGACAGAAATAAGGATACCACTTCCTATACTATTTGCTTGTAGTCATGCCATGCATTCCCAGGCCGTTTAGCAAATGTTATCATACAATGTGCAGTCTTCAAAGTCAAGTACAAAATACCATTGGTATCAATAGACCCCTTAAAGTCAGTTCTACTAAGTATAAAAATAAGTTCAGGAGTTAGTGAGTTGGCTCAGTCAGTAAAGGGCCTTGTTGTGAAGACTGATGCCCTGAGTTGGAGCCTGAGGACCTACATGGGGGAGGAGACAACTGCAAGTTGTCCTCTGACTCCACACCTGTGAGGTGGTATGTGTTCACATACACACACACACACACACACACACACACACACACACGCGCGCGCGCAATACATAAATCATAAATAAAAATTGAAAAGACATTTGAGAACACTTAAAAATACTTCTATAGGGCTAGAAATCTGGCTCTGAGGATAAAGTATTTGTGGTTAAAGGAAAACCTGCATATGACTGACTGCCAGGAGCCACACAAACCTGCATGCAGAAGCACATGTGTGATCCCATCATTCTTACTGAGAGATCTCAAGCTGAGACTGGAGACTCTAGACTTTTTTTGATGGTCACTTTGGCATGTACAATAACAGCAGCAGCAGCAGCAGCAGCAGCAACAACAACAACAACAACAACAACAACAGACCTTGTCTAAAGGTGGAGGCAGGGATTGACATCTGTGTTTGTCTTCTGACTTTCATAAGCACACTGGTACTTGTATGTCCACCTTCACTCATGTTCATAGAAACACATGTATTGGGGCTGGAGAGATGGCTCAGCAGTTAAGAGCACTGACTGTTCCTTCCAGAGGTTCCCTCAGCAACCATATGGTGGCTCACAACCGTCTATAATGTGATCTGATGCCCTCTTCTGGCCTGCAGGTGTACATGCAGGCAGAGTACTGTATACATAAAAATAAATAAATCCTAAAAAAAAAAACCCACATGTGTTTAAATACATACCCATTTGTAAGTCATGGAGAAACAAATGTGTTTATCTAATCTGTCAGCGGCACACTCACCATTTGTCTGCATTCAGATGAGTATGACTGGGTTTGTCTAGCTAACTTAGTGAAGTGTGCCCACAGTTGCTCATCTGTTCAAGTCTTTCTGATGCTTCTCCCCAAAGCAAGTAGGTTAGAGCACTTTTTTTTTTTTACATAGAAAAGACCTCATAGGTGCTCATAAAATACTTCTTGGCTATTGGGTTCATTTACAATAAAAAGAGCATGTTCTGAATCATAGCTTTCGACACACCTCCCAGCGTCAGTGAACTCTAGGCACCTAGAGATCAGAATTTATTTGAGAGGGAGGATAAATATAACTCTGAAATGATAATGTGTATCCAGCAGCATGGACCTTCATTTTCAGTGACGTGAGCAGCATAAGACAGAGGTGGAATCAAGCCCTTTGGGAGATCATCTGGTTGGCTGAGGCCATTCCAGGCCTTGAATTCACATAAAAAAGGTCTTTGTTGCTTCCACAGTGGGATAGTCCCAGACTGTCCCCCAGCTCTATATTGATTTTTTTTCCCCTGTGTTAATAGGACTTACTGCGGCAGATGCATCCATGGTGGCAGTTCTTGCTTTGGCCTGATTAAATGACAAACAAAGGATTGCTTTGGATTCCTTGATAGTTTTCTCTTAGGTGCTGTGTCTTTCAACTTTTAAATTTATCAAATTAGACACGCCTTAATAACCACATTGAGCAGAATGTTAGGAATATTGAGGTCTTGGACTTGCTCAAGCTTGTTAGTATCCCATGACTCCCACTGATGGGGTCATATGTTGGAAGTCTTCTTCACTGTCTGTTATTTGAATACTTGGAGCCTGAAACAGAGATCAGGAACCTGGTCTTCAGGCAGTGGCCTCCATCCTTCCACTGTCAGCATTTTAACTCTTTCTGGCCAGTCTCAATGATGCTAGATCTTGGCACAGTACTGTAGCCGATCATGGGATCCATAGGGCCGCATTTGCTGCCTTGGATCTGGGCTCTGCATATAAGCATGACTCTGCTACTTATAGGTACCTCATATGCCTTGACTCCTACCTAATGTCTGAGGAGCCAAGTATGATCCACTCTTGGGTATTTCTTGCCCACTTTACTGATGCTCTTTTAAATATATTTTTTGGGTTTCTGTAGTGTTTTTTATTAGCATCTATTAATTATACACAGAATGGGTTTCATTATGGCATTCATACGTCTATATAATATAGTTTGGTTATACTCATCCAGTTACCCTTTTATAAAGTAATGTTGGTAATTGAGTATCATTACTCATTTTTAAAATTAAAATACGATTACATCTATTTTGCTTTTTTCTTCTCCTCCCTCCAACTTCTCCTACAATCCCCTCTTGTTTCCTCTGAAATCTATGATCTCTTTTTACTTGGTTATTATTACATATAAATTTGAGTATACACATATTAATGCATAAATGTATAAATACAACCTGCTGAGTATGTTTAGTGTTGCTTGTATGTGTATAATTTCAGGACTAACCACTGGCTAACGGATAACCAATTAGCGGACTCAGCCCTGGGGCCGACTAATCCTCCTGCTCTCAGTTAGCTTTCTTTGTTCCTTTTCCACTCCTTTGATAATCACAGTTAGCACCCCCTTCTGCGTTCATGCCATCTTGTGCTTATGACCCAACAGGTTTCAGTGGTCATGTTTTAGAGTAACATTGGCGCTTTTTCTTTTTACCAGTGGCTACCACTGAAGGACATGTTTCTCCCTTGTCTGCCAAACAGCCCTTCCCTCTTCTATGAAAAGATTTTGACAGGCCTAGGCTTGAACAGATGTTGTGCAGGTAATTATAATTGCTATGATGTCAATGGCGCAACAACCACGTAATGAAAGTCAGCATCCCACAGTGACACCATTGACCGCCCTTCTTTCTGTGCTTAGAGGTCCCCACGGCAGTATAGGCTACTGCACTGCTGATGGTTTTCCAACAGAATTAGATAGTAAGAGCCTCTTGATGAAGCTACCATATTTTCATCACAGAACATAGAGAAATCTATTTCTAAGAGTGTACTACAAGCTTCCTCCCTGATGGTTACCTCTCATAGTGCCAGAAGATGCTATGGAGGTTGCTGTGGGAGAGGACACATCAATAATCTTATAAGTTTTGAACCTTGTATGCAACAATATCACTGTCCAGACCCCCCCCCCCCCCCGCCAAAGAAGCTACTAGTACAGTAGTGGCGAGTCTGTTAGGGGAGTTATCTTCCACTTCCAGTTTGAAATTGGTGTCCCCTTCACAGGAAGGAGTTCTTGTCTGATATTGTAAACCAAGTCAGACGCCTATGGCTGAGGAGGTCATAAGCCCTAGTGGAGAAACTCCTCCTCTGTTGATTTGCTAAGTGGACATATTGTCCTTGTCGGATCACCTCTTAAACAAGTACGCCTGTGTCCATATATTAGTGTTGCTGCCAGTTTTGTTCAGAGAAGTTTCTTTTTTTGCAATGGTCAGTAAAGACTGCAGAGATGCCTAAGCATTTAAAATTAATGAGTGTGGAATGCTGAGCCATAAACGGAACATATATATCCCTCCCTCGAAGACTCAGGTCATACCGTCGAGGAAACTACTGGGAATCTGTTCCCCTTTGAGTGCTTGTTTTTAATCCATTCTGCTATAGAGAGCTCAAAGGCACGGTACTCTTCTGAGTGCTTGTTGGAGATGAGTCTGGAAAACACTGCTGGGGACCAGAGGAAAACACAAAGTGAATGATTCTTCGAATAATTTCAGTTACCTAAATTTTGTTAGAATGAAGATGGAGCACTTCAACTCTGTATATTTTATTTGCTTTCAAAAATTATTTTTAAGAGTAAAATATAGTTCCATCATTTCCCCTTCCTTTCATTCTCTTTCTTGTTCCCTCTTTCTAAAAGGTTAATTGTTGTAACATACACACATGCATATGTATAAACTTACATATTGCTAAGTATAAAAATAGTTTGCTAATATGGCTAAGTATAAAAATAGTTTGCTTTTAAAAATGTTTATTTATACAGAATAGTGTTCAAACATTCATGTTCAAAGCAAGGGCTGAAGATTTCCTCATAAAACAAAACCATAGCAATAGAGGATATTCCCATGAATTACCAGGAAGATTAATGTTGGAGGGATGTGTGTTTGCCCATATTAGATGTAACTATTGGAACCTGCTCCTTCAACTGTGAGATCAGAAGAAATGAGAGAGAAATCAGCTTTTGAATTATTTATTAATTTTAGTTCATTGGAAACTCACGGAGCTACTTTAAAACAGCCTCGGGTGAGCTTAAAAACAAAACAAAACGTGGGTGCTCATTTTAGGCAACAGAGAATCACTTGTTACATTTGAGTGGGAGAACAATGTGTTCAGTTTTCTGGGTCAATTATTTCCTTCTAGGTGTTTCTGTGCTTCTTGGAGGAGACAGAGAGTAGGGGAGGAGGTGAGGGCTGGAGAGTAGAAATGAAGATGGTAAAGTCAAACATTTATTTGGAGAAAAGCTATATAGGGGATCCAGGGATCAAAGGAGCTAGTCAGTGCAAATTCTTTGATTATCATAGGTCCAGCAAAGAAAACAATAGCGAATACATGGGGCATCAACTATTGCTGATAGGAGATAAGTGATGGTGACTTTTGGAGGAAGATTGGCAAGATACAAACACACACACACACACACACACACACACACACACACACATACACACCAATGCTTCATTTGTGCGCCTATTTTTTTGGCTTGGCTTCTCATTTCAAAGAATTTGTGCAAAAAAACTACCTTCAACAGCCTGAAACTGTGAAAGATTACTTATTGTAGGATTATTTATAGTTACAACTTACTGGAAACTGAGACTAGTTGGGTGAGTTACAATGCATCTACCCATTGGAGTACTGCCCCAGCTCAACACAGAGCAGCAAGATGAAGAACGAGAGATCACAGCAATTGAGTCATTTTAAGGAAGTATACAAAGGTATTCATTCAATGAAAGCGAAATGATATATATGAAAATACGCATGTCTGTGCTAATTTGGAAAAAAACAGACGAAGAACAAATATGCCCAAAAATCAGTGAGACAGATGACTTCTGTAGGGGAGCAAAGAGGGACGAAGCTGACTGCAGCAGTGGGATGAGGCGGATGCATCACTGCAGTTATCACTTTAGCAGGCAGAGCTTATAAAGTATTAAGGAAAGAGAAGAGTTAACCATCATACAAGTTGTGACTGTTTTAGGATTATGACTCCTGCTTATTGTTCAGTGAATCCTCTGTAATAGGTTCCATAGTATTAGTAGAAGTGACCATTTGGACTGGGTAAATCACCAGCACCGCATTAACTGTCTACAGAGGAGTACACTTGTAAACAATCACTTAGGCAGTGTAAACAGGAGGACTGTAAACAGTCAGTTAGGCAGTGTAGACAGGAGGACCAGAAGGGCAGGGTCATCACTGGCTTGATGGTATGAGCCCAAGCCATTGATTGAATGGCATGGAGACACTGGAAGGAATGGTTGGTGTATGTATATATATATTTTCAGAATACGCTACAATATAGCAATTACCCTTCCATTTTATGGGCAAAGAAACCAAGATCCAGACCAACATTACCTGAAAGAAACCCAACACAAGTCACAAGTATGACTGATATATGTAATTAAAATTTTTCCGGAAGACATTTTTGAACAAGGTATATATTCTGGGAAATGTATAAATTTAAAATTAATCTTATCTAAACTATTATTTCATCCTATAATGAATTTTAATTTTTTTCTTTTTTTTGGTAAGTCCATGAAGGAAGTGCCTATCTAACCCAGAAAGCAATTCACTGTCTTAGCTTTCTGTTGCTGTGATGAAATAACCTGACAAAAAATTAAGTTAGAGAAGAAAGGGTTTATTTTGCCCCACAATTCAGGAGCAGATGTAGTATGGGGCTGGCCTATAAAACCTCAAGGATCACGAGGCCACGCCTCCTAATGCTCCCACAGCTCCCGAAACAGTGCCGTCACACGTTTTCAAATGTACGAGCCTATGGGTGCATTTCTAATTCACCCCACGCAAAATGCTGACTCCTGATTGCAAACACATATATTATCTGTATTTGCGGTTTATTGAAAGTTCATTGGAAATGATCAAATAACATGCTCTATTTGATCCAACATCGCTGAGAAATTTTCCCACTCACCAACGAGAATATCTACTTCTAAATTTTCATTTCAATTACTTGAGGTAAACTTAAACTACAATTTGAAGTTCTACTCCTCAATTACGTTCATGGAGGACGTGTTTGGTGACCATAGGTGGGTGGGTGATGTCAGGCTGTTGCAGTTTAGAAGTCAAACTAAGTGACCCAAGCTCTCACAGCCCGTCAGTGTTGGCACTGAAGTTCCTCCATTCCCTTCACACAACCACCCATTCACGAAGTCAGTGCCGACTCCTTGCGTGACGGTTCTTCTGTTTAGCGGGTGTGTTGTTGATGAGACTTCGTGCAGCTGAGCCTTCCAAAAATTATCCTGAAGTCTCTGGGAGGAATGCCTCCACTCACTGGCCACTGAGAGGCAGCTTGCTTCTGGGCCTGGTGGAGGAGGCTGACCTCAGACCGCAGTCAGCAAGCACATGGCTCAGGCCAAGGAGCTAATCTTCCTCAGCACCACAGTGAGATGGAGTGAATGTACAAGGGGTCAGCTCAGATCCTTTCCCCTGGAGGCTGGCTGGCTTTCACCAGGGCTCCCCGGCTTCCTCATTAGCAGTCTGATTTGTGTGTCCTCTTCACAGTGCTTTTAATTTTGTTTTTACATCTGGGGCTCTTTTCTTGTTGAAAACACAAAGGCTCTTAGACTGCGTTTCTCATGGGACTCACATTGATGTCCCCATGAAGAGCTGTAGCATCTACAACAAAGAGACATCTAGATAGAATCCTTTGGGTGTCCTGGGAATTGCCACAGACTTGGTTCTTTTGTCCCTTCATCATCCTGAAAAACATTTTCCATTAATAATAATTTACAAAACACAAATATACTGGCCTTACTTTTTAATAGGGCTGGCCTCTGTTACACATAGCTGTTTGGGTAGAGAATTTCTAAATAGCCATTTTCATTTTTTCTTTTTTCTTTTTTCTTTCTTTCTCTCTCTCTTTTTTTTTTGGACAGATGTTTTTCTCTACTTCAGGAAAAAAATAAGTTGAAAGCAGAATTCTGTTTCTTAAGTTTGAACATTATTTTGGCGAAGGCAGATTGCTTTCACAGAGGGGAAAAGAAAAGGGGGAAAGGAGGAAAACGGAATGACATGGCAGCAATTTTAGTTAATTTGATAATTACTTAATTTGTGTCAGCCAAAGTAAAATGAATTATAACCTGAAAGGAAATGAATTCTTAATGAAAATTGTTCATGCATGGCATTTACGTGTGTGTGTGTGTGTGTGTGTGTGTGTGTGTGTGTGTTCGTTCCTTTTTCTTAGAGAAAATCTGTTTAACACAAATAAGAAGAGTGGTTATTAAAAGGCTGCAGTAATTTTCTAAGGCAGTGTTGTTTTTCTCTTTAGTTTCCCATATGAAATGTTGGATGCAAATTATATGGGGTAAAATAATTGTTCTCTCCCTGAACTATAGTCGCAATGTGACCTATTGCGTTTGCTCTATTTACTGTGTCTGCAGCATAATTATGAAGACTTAGCTGCTCTCCCAAATAGTTACAGATGTGGGAGAAAAATAAATTACTTTTGCATGCTAGCTCTGGAAGTCGTGCTGTTGTAATATAATGTAATCGGCTACGAACAAAAGGAAGTTATTATATTCATTTATATTAGTTTGAAAGCCACAGAAATGTATTCTATTCTTTTAGGCTGAAGAACTGAAGTGGGCCAGTGATGAGCGCTTCTCTGTACTCTGAAGGTCATCTGAAGAAGTGGGACATTTCAGTCTTTTCATTTGGCCTACTCGAGTTTTACTGCATGTCATCACATGCTTGAGGATGGAGGGGAGGGGCTTGTGTTTGTCCTGGAGGCCTCGGAGTGGGAGGTGTAGGAACAGCACATATAGGTGACAGGCTGATTTTAGCTGAATGTACAGATGTGACTGCTCAAGAATACCTCAAAGTGTGCAGTCGTGCCTAGGGGGCTGCTGAGGGCTGACTGGATGTCCTTGTATCTGCAGGTCTTCCCTTGAAGAACAATTTTCTCTTCTGTTGCAGATGCATGATCTCAGCCTTCTGGAAGGAGCCAATACCATCACTGGGAAAATTTTATGTACTTGTAACTCTCACGCACTCACTCTCACACTCATATTCTCTCTCTCTCTCTCTCTCTCTCTCTCTCTCTCTCTCTCTCTCTCTCTCTCTCTCTCTCTCTCTCTCTCCTCTCTCTCTGTATGCACACACACAGAGTACAGTAATGCTTCCCCTCTCAATATAGAGAAAAATTTCACAACTCCATATATTGTTTCCTATGATAAATTTACCAGAACTAACAGTTTTTCTGTATAAAGACATTTAACTGGTTAGTTCCTTATTTTACCTACAAAGAGTACAAGTTGATTTCAGTCAGAAATCAGAAGTGTAACTGAATGACTCATCTACATTTAAAATGCAAAGTTATGAACGTTGGAAATTTTGGTTAAGTTTTACAGTGTTCGTTTGTTTTTATTTGTGAGGTTCCTTAAATATAGTCTCACCTAAAGGCGCTTGTTTGAAAATAACCACTGGGTGTTTTCACAGTTCATCAAGGTTACCAATTACCTTTTCAGATTTCAAACAAAACTTTATAAATTTAATTTTATAGACTCTTTGTGTGCAAATGCTCTCACTTGTTATGCACGTGTGGAGGCTAGAGGTTGACCTGGGTGTGGTTTCTTGTTGTTCTGCACCTTAGCTCTGAGTAGGCACTTTCAGCTGAAGCTGTATTAGCTGGAGACGGAGTCTGTCTCTGTCCGTCTGTCTGTGTCCCCATCCCTGTCTGCTCTGCTCCCTCTCCTGTGCTGGCAGAACACACATGCATCTGCCTGCATCAGTTCCGTGTGTGTTCTGGGCATCCGCTCAGGTCCTCACATTTGTACAGCGAACACTTCCCTACTTTGCCTTGTCTTAGCTTTTACTTGTATTTTAAATGAGAGATATTGTAACTCCTATCATTTCATTTTATTCCTATGGCTTCCCCTGACTCTTACCAAAAAAAAAAATCTACTAAGATAAAATTAAAGTGGGAAAGAAGATCTGTGCAGTCTAAAGCAATTGGTCGGAGTAACTTTTCTTAAGTGCCTATATTTTAAAATCCTCAGCCAAGTCCTAAGCACTTGTTGGTTAGTAACTATATTACTACCTATGTCTAGAAAGAGATTGCTTTAGACTTTATTGGGTAATTAGAGATACAAGCCTCACAGGAAATCATCTCCACAGTGAATTATCCCTGAAATCTGACCCCGATTTTTGCAGTGCCTAGGGAAGTCCAAGTGCACTCTGGTCTAGACCTTGCGTGGAGTCTGCGTTCCCGCCCCATGGGGAATTGTTTAGCTGGGAGCGAGAGGACCCCAGGGATGGATTAGCCTCATTCTGTTCCGTTGCGATTTTGGTGGCCGCATTTTGTTTGCCATTTGAGATCTCTAGATGTGAGACAATTTGGCAAATCCCAGCTTTCATTAGTACGGATGTTTTCAATAAAAAAACAGTAGTGGATCCCAAGTGTTAGTTTAGAATCCAAGCACAGGACTGGCTTGGGGTAAATAATGTGCTTCTCAATGACTTGTTATCATTGTAACTGATTATAAGGTAATGGGATGAGAGCCCTCCTCTGATGGATGTCCTTGACTCCAGATTTTGTGTTTTTCCCAGGGGCTCAGGGGAAGGGGGTCTCCTTAATCTAAGCAGCAGGAATCTTCAGGATTCCACGAGCTGGTGGCAAGGTTGTCTCTGACTGGGGCTAGTTACTAAGGGGACAGCGAGCGGAGTGAAGCTGTGTCTTTGGTTCATGAAGAAGCATTCAAGACAGTGTGAGAAGTGTTGGATCAGGGAAAAAGAAGTCTGCATGAGTGTAAAAAATCATTTAAATTGCCTTAGATTTAAATGATAGAGTTTGAAGTGGGAAGGAAAGGCAAGGCAGGCAATGCATCATCATTTGCAGTGTACCTGGTTTAATTAACCTTGCATTTCCACTTGCCTAGTCGTTTGGGTAGATGAGGAAAAAATACTGTGGGATAAAATTGACCTTGCCTTCCTCCACATGCATATGGAAATGCCACACAGGGACTTTACAATTAATATTGATTCAATGTCAGAAGGGCAGCATTGATTGCAGTGGAAAAGCCCGGGTGGAGGGGTCCTGAAATTTTCATTTGGAATGTAGGCAAGTGCAAGCTCTAGTTATTGATCTATGTCGAGATATTGAAGGTATGGGCCGAGGCCTGTGGTAATCCACTTCTCATTTGTTACATAGGCATCTTTCTCAGACTGCTTTGATGATGGTTTATATATATATATATATATATATATATATATATATATATATATATATATATATATTTTTTTTTTTTTTTTTTTTTTACTAAAAAGATGGAATTGTATTTGATGCAAGTAGTTGAGATATCTGTATTAAGATTTATCCATGTAAGGATATACATGGATGCATACATACAAGATTAGATAGTGCAGGCTTTTCCTGGTATATGACTTTTGCATACTATGGGTCTGTCATAAGTAATTCTGTCAGCAAATAATTCAACAAAGCCTTACATCGAATAAGCACAGCCTCATTCTTATTGGTCAGTATAAAGCTATTCTCACCTGGTACAAAATTTTGTTACATGAGTCCAAGGACATTCCTGCAGGGACACTGCAGGCTTGTGGACAGGTTTTATGACCACTGTTCTGAGTTAATAGCCACTATGGGGAAGTTGAATTAATAAATTTGTTCATCAGGGTGCTATTTACACTTCTGCTGTCAATTCCAATTACTTATTTTTGAAATAAAAACTTAGGCCTTCATGATAGTCTCCAGGGCCCGTCAGCAAATGCTAATGTGTTTGACTCTCTTCAGCTATGTTAGGATTCTCAGGTCTGCCATCTGCTAGGAGGAACAAGAGAGCTCAATCAATATTTATACATACAAAATGACAATCCTGGTGAGGGGAAACTCAACTTAAGTGAACACATGGTTGATCTTTACAGTAGCGTTACTGAGAGAGCCACACGCTACAGATCAGTGGCGACGAATTCATTCCGTGGATGTTTGGCCATGTTACAGGAAGAGTAAAGACCCAAGACCAACAGAACATGAAACCTGTGTTTTTAGTGGTTCGTGGCAAATGAAAGACAATGTGGGTAGATTGTTTATATCTTAGGTAGGGTTTTATAGCTGTGCTAATGCACCATGACCAAAAATACCTTGGAGTCTCACTTCTGCATCATAGTACATCTTTGAATGAAATCAGGGAGAAAGCGAAGGCAGGAATAAAAGAGCAGCCTTGAAGGAGTGCTGCTCATTAGTCTGTTCCTCATGGCTTACTCAGCCTACTTTCTTGTAGCTTCTGGTATGGACCACTTGCCCAGGAGTGTCCCCATCTCCTGCCATGGGATGGGCCCATCCATATCAACCATTAATCATGAAAATGTGCTGCAGACTTGCCTATGGTAATTTGATTGAAGAATTTTCTTAACTGAAGTTACTTTTCCCAGATACCTACAGTTTGTGACAAGTTGCCCAAAACCCAATCAAGATAGCCTATATCCTAAAAGACAGAACCACAATAAAACACTTAGTTGAAGTGTTTAAAAATAAAATTCTCAGGTGTTCATCTCAGGGATGATGGTATTGCATGGCAAGGAGTTTAATATTAAATGTGTGTGTATGTCTGTCTGTCTGTCTGTTTCTTTTGACCAAACTCAGGACCTCATGTTTGTGCTGCAAGCATTTTACTAATGGAGCCATTTCCCCCAGCCTTAAATATATATTACTGAATTTTGAAATAATTTTGGACAGTTTTTATAATTTATGAGAACTTCATACATGATCACATCAATGTCACTCCTGTCCCCTAACTTCTCCAATGTTCCTAATATTATATCCCAGTTCATGGCCTCATCTTCTATATTGCACACACACACACACACACACACACACACACACACACACACACACACACGGCCTCATATTCTATATTGCACACACACACACACACACACACACAGAGAGAGAGAGAGAGAGAGAGAGAGAGAGAGAGAGAGAGAGAGAGAGAAAGAGAGAGAGAGGGAGAGAGAGAGAGATGAGTCCATTTAGTGCATGTGTCCAAGACTGATCACTTGCACAACCTATACAGAGCCTGTCCTTGAAGGAAGCTGACCCTCTCAGTAGCCATTGACCACCTATAGCCCACCCTCTTGAGGATGGGACTTTATGCAATTTTCCTTGTTGTCGTGGGCATGTCATTTTTTGTTTCTATTACATCTGTCTCATTCAGTTGTCTTGTGGTCGCAGCTACCCTGCCATGTCTAGTGGATACCTTCTAGCAGCAGGCATCCTGGTCTTCCTGCTCTCACAGCTTTCCACCTACTCTTCCACAGTTTTCCCTGAGCCTTACCTAGAAGGGTTGCATCTCTCAGGACTGTGGCATTGTGCATCCCACAGTCACTTCTCTGCATTTTGACCAGTTATGGATTTCAAAAATATCCTTTATCAGCTGCAAAAAGAAGCTAATCTGACGAGGGGTTAGAGCTACACTTCTCTGGAGTTCTAAGGATCAGTATTTAAACTCCATTTACAAATTGCATACGTTTAGGCAATGGCAGCAGGGAGTTCTCTTCTCTGGACTATGCCCTCTTCAGCTGTGGAGAGTGGTTGCCATTTATACGTTTACAGCTACGTAAGTCTGGGTAGGCATGCTTCCTCTTCTCCCTTGGCAGCTTGCATAGCACCCTCCAATACTGTGGCAGGCAGTCTTCATGAATGACAGAAGGTAGAGAATTTCCATGGGCTTCTCTCCATCCAGTTTTTTCTCATATGCTCATACACTGCCATGGTATATTATTAAAGCTAAGAAAGTTTGTGTTGAATATTACTGTCAACTAAATTGAAATCCTAATTCAAATTTCACACTATTTTTTTTTGTCATTTCCCCCAGAATCCAAGGCATAACATTGTCTGTAGCCATCCTAACCTGCTAGTGTTTTCTATCTTAAGCCATATATTTTTCGGATGGGTCTCCATGTGGCATTTTGATACTTGGTTTTGGTTTGTGTTCACTACACCAGAGGGTGCTGATTCAGCACATTTGGCTATACCATTCAGATTCTTTTAAAATCCTTGACATAGTGTTTCCTTAAAGTTAAAAGTTGGGGGGAAAAGGCAAGGATGCTTTCTTATGAGAGGTTAGTAGGCTTAGCACCACCTGTGGCAGGCTTATCCCTCCCACATCAGTCACGAATGCAGAACATGCTCTACAGACTCGTCTATAGGCCATCTGCATGGAGGCCTCTTCTGAGTTGGGAGTCACTCTTCCCAAATGAGTGTTGGTTTTTTGATATAAAGCTAACCAACAGAGGAGATGCAATGAGGATAAAAGTCTATCCTCTTGCCTACCACCTGCTTTGTTCCTAGTACTATGCAGAGGACTTGCTTTGAAGAAAAGCACTGGCTGACCATTGATCTCTGCTCATTTAGTCTCCAACTTTTTCACAGTAGACAGTTCTGGAATGTTCTAACACTTGGGAGATTCTTCCACTTTTTTTTTTCTTCGTGTGCCATGGTACTGCTAATGAACAGAGCATCATTTCAGCCTATGGATGTAGCATCTGATGAAACCTGATCCATATTCATAATCTTGGTACCAAGGGTCTTGGTTTTGCAGAATACTGAAACTTACAGAGTTGTGTTGCACGTATGACACTGAGGCATAAAGATGATCGGCCCAGTGTACATTGACCTGGCCATGGTATCCTTTGCTCAGGGGCAAGCACAGAACGAGTGAATATCAAGTCATCTCCTGTAGCTCATGAAAGATGTTTGTATACTCTGGGCCTTTGTCAGCTAGGAAGGAAGTATGTAGAAGAATAATTTTCCATAGGCAATATAAATATTGGTTAAGTAAGAATGTTCTTTGGAATAAATTAAGAATACTGAACTATCACACCAACTTTTTAGTTGTAAAAAAAGTTGTGTTTAGTTTTTGTTAAATACTTTTTGTAGAAAAACAAAATGTAAAGCACCAGCTCTGTGTAATGTTTTTTTACTTGTCAGTCAATAAAAGCTTTTGGTTATGTACTTTGTGGTTTAGATTTCTTTTCAAACTTGAAAGACAGAAACACATCCTGAGATGCTTCAGATGCCTATTGTCAAGCTCTAGCACCCGCAAAGGCCTGTGTCAAGCTTTGCACTCAGCGCCTTAGATGGGCGTTAGATGGGTGCTCTGGGTAATTCACTAGGACAAATCAAAAGACAGGTTTGAAACCTACTATATAGGATGCTGCTTTTGCATTGTGACTGATTTTAAATTTTTATCATTGTTTTCATAGAGAACTATGAATTATAATGTCTTTAAATGAAACATGCGCATATAGTTTTTGAAAATGCCATTCAAGATTCTTGCTCACTTGACATCTGTTTTGAAAACTTGACTTTTAAATATCAATACTTTATTTACATGTTCTTTTTTTTTCTTCCTTCCTTCCTTCCTTCCTTCCTTTCTTCCTTTCCTTCTTTATTTCTCTTTTTCTTTCTTCTTTAGATAGTGCCTCACTCTGTAGTCCTGAGAGGCCTGGATCTCTCTATGTAGACTAAGCTGGCCTGAAACTCTCAGTAACTTACTTCCTAAGTACTGGAATTAAAGGTGTATAGCACCATTCCTTGCTATTCAAATGTTTTTTTAAAGTTATTTAGATCGCAATTTCATAAAAATGAGTAGTTACTTAACTTCTGTAACCCAGGGTAGGACAGACCAAAAGATGTATCCTAATAATAACTAATATATTTAAAAAATTCCCTATTAATACATAAATGATAGAGGAGGAGAAAGAGGAGGGGAAGGGGAGGGAGGGGGGAGAGGACAGAGGGAGTATGCTCCATAATTCAGGTAAGCTATTAGGTCTTCAGGGACATGTGAGTAAAACACAGAGTTCTGCTCAACACAGAGAGTTCTGTATGCAGCTGTGTCTTCTTCCCAGCTTTCCTGCTGGTGTGGGCACCTCTGCGATCTACTCCTCTTCTTGGTGTTTACAATTAACTTTTAGTTAGCAAACAAAACCTTTAGTCTGAGTGTGACACTTTCATAAATGTGTGTCAGTGCAATTGTTTGTATTCACTCCACTTGCACATTCCTCCTCTTACTAGAACTGGAAGGAGTCTTATCCTATTAGAACATCAACCTTATGATCTGGGGCTCATGAATTCGGCCAATGATAGTCCTATAAACTCAGGCGTGTTCACCACCCCGGTACGCCTTCATTCAGGGTATTGTGCTGTGCCACTTGTGCTAATCAGACTTCTCTTTCTATGACAACTTTTTATGACAAGGGCCCCTATCATTCCTTTAAATACACTGATACTTTTAGGAAGTTTTCAGGGAATTTATTTAAAAAATACTAAAATAAAATAGAATAAAATAAGGCTCTGGTTTAGGAGATCAACATGCAAATTTTGCGTTGATAAAATTCAGTGATAATGATTGATAAGTCATAGTAACGTGACTGTTTTTCCCAACAAGTTAATGGGATCACAGGGTAAGGAGAGTGTGTACTTGACAGATAGTATGATAAATAGAATTTAAGAAAGCCTAGAGAGGAGCAAAGATGTCATAAACCTGATGTACACTCTGTATTACCTAAGTCTTAGAAGTGGATATAAATTTATGAAGGGAGGAGAGGAAGGAGAATTGAAGTATAGTGTGCATTATAGTGGTGAGCATGTGCAAATTCTGGTGACAGAAGTAGGATAAAAATGGGAGGCTGGGCTTCCTATCTGGAAGAATCCAGGCACAGGGATTTCTTCTTTTTACATGATTTTATCATTGTGTAAACCTTATGGCATGTCAACTGAGATAGTCATGACTAGGGACTATAGATTTGGGTTGTACAAAAGTGTGATGTGGTTTGGATTATAGTTTGGACCTTAAAAGGCCCTGAGGGATTGATGCCCAGCTTGGTGCTACAGGAAAGCTGATGGGAACTCTGGGAGGCAGTAGCTATTGAGAGGTCTGACATCATTGGAAGTGGGTACTAGAAATTTAGCTTCTCCCTTTTATGGTTGGTACCAGGGGAGCACCTTTGTTCTGCCGTGAACCCCCTGATTTGCCTATTGCCTCACCACAGCTCCCCAAATCAACCAGGCTAACCACCTGTGGCCTAAGCCTTCCAAAGCGAGGAGGAGCCAACACAAAACTTTTTGCTTTGTAAGATGACTGTCTCAGGCAGTTGTCATAGAAAGAGAAGTCTGATTAGCACAAGTGGCACAGCACAATAGCCTGGGTGGTGAACAGGCCTGAGTTTATAGGACTATCGTTGGCCTAACTCATGAGCCCCAGAAAAATTTTGTTCTTTATTTTAAAAGTAGGAATAACAACCCCTTCCCTCATAGGAATGTTGTGAAGACTAATGAAACAAGGCATGTGAAATGCTTTCCACACAATAAGCAGGTAGACTTGAGTAGGAATCAGTGTTTGCTTCAACAAGCAGTGCACACAAACTCTGGCTTTGATGCTTCTGTGACAGTTTGATTCCTGATATGCAAACTGGATAGAATTTTAACCACAGCGGGGATATATCCAGCACCAGCCTTCAAGACAATTGGTCTTAGGATCGAGTGCAGTAAGGACAAGAGAGAACAAATCACAGCCACGTCCAGAGTATGAGCAAGGCAACCTTATGTCAGGTCTCCTTGAGAAATACTGGTGTAGTGCATTTTATTTTGTCATATCTCTAATCTGTGTATTGATGCTCCTGGACTCCATAGTGGCTTAATGGATTTCCATCTATTCCCAAGAGTAATAGGGGGAAAGAACTCCCACATTAGAGAAAAATAATTCCTCCTGTTGTCTGATCCTGAGCTTTTATGCTAGTGCTGTACCTCATTCAATCTGGATGGCATCCTCCAAGGTAAAGTCATGTTTCCCAGACTAACAGTGTTTTCCAATTAATTAAAATCAGTTAAGAACAATTTAATTGAATGCTGTCACAAGCACCATAAATCACTGTGATACCTCACTGTCCTCACCTGGCTCTGGAAAAACACCTCTTGTGGCTGGATCCACTGCAGCTTCAAATAACATTGAAAGCATTTATCTAGGGTGACATAATTGTCAAATCTGTAATTGTGCTTGTGTTGCCTGTAGCCTGCTCTACCATTTGAAAATGTTGGAAATTACTGCTGTACTCTAGCCAGCCATTTAAATATATGTCACAAGATTTATTGTCTGCCAACATTTTAAGAAAAGTATTTTTTCTTCATTGCAGACTTTAATGCCCTAGGTATCAGGAAGTGACTTCCTGTATGTTTTTACTACTAGACACGGGAAGAATACAGGGTAGCCTGGCTTCATCTGTGCAACTAAGAATTATTAGGTACGGAAATTGGATACAGAAACCCTTTGAAGGAATGAGGATGGGTTTGTCACACTGGATAATATTTCGAAATGAATTTTGACACATTGAATAGGCTTCATAACAACCGATTAGCATCTCGGAATACTCAGACACTCAGTGACACCAGCTGCCTTGCCAAGGCTGTCAGAGTCTAGCATGGCCTCACTCCAACCGAAGGAAGTGTTGAGTTTGTGTTGAATTTCTTCTTCTGTTTGCACTTAATTTTTAGCACAGGATAATAATCTACAGTAGACTCTCCAACCATAGGGCAACTCTGCCACACAAACTTGAAATAAACTGTCATTTTTTTGTATATTTATTTATTATTTATTGCTCTTATAATCTGAAGTGTCACATTACTCTCTTGCCTGTGTCCTTCTCCACCCAGGGCACCTAGCACCAGCAGTATGCCTGTTTCATGACAGCTCTGTATTAGTGCTGGGTAGTTCTCTGATAGGCAGCTGGGTTGTTGTACTACTAAGTGTTTCAGATGCAGCGTATAGTTACACATAAAGGGAAACACACACATGGTCACTATGGGAATAGCCAAGGTTTTCTTATTAGAATTTACCTGAATCTTACTCTCGTTATGAAGCACATTTCTTAAGGACAAGGAGTGACTGCTTATGCTTATGCAAATTACAGGCTTCATACACACACACACACACACACCAAAACAACAACAACAACAACAACAAAACAACAACAACAAAAAAGCATCAGTTCAAATATCCAGAAGGCTATAGCTCGTAGCCATCTTTCTTTTGCCATTTACTATAATTAGGTTCTTTAATATGGTGATTTATTTTAGTGCTCCTGTACTTGACTGCTGAGCTGCCACAAGAAAATTGTGTGAGTATACTGGACAGACTGCTCATCAAATTCTTTCTTCCATGAAAGGAAACAGAACCGTGTCCAAGTCATAGAAAATAACTATATTTATTGCATTCCATGTGGAAGTTTGTGATTTCCTGCAGACTGAAAACGCAACAGCCTCTCAGTCTAGCAACAGACAACTCCTTATGACCTCCTGTGGGTATATTTTCACTGGGAATCATGGGAGAATGATTGTGCTGGTTTATCAGAGAAGACGTAGTTTCATCTAGATAAGAGTATGAACATAGGTTAGGGATGTCTAGGTTCCAACCCTGTCTCTGCCACTTCAGGGATATGTGGCTTGACACTTTTCTGCTCTATTTTCTTCACGTGTTGCAGGAAAGCAATAGTAGTCCTTGTGGGGTTATTTCTAACATCGAATGTGCGTATCTTATGCCTCAAAGTACTTAGCACACACAAGAAGGGATCCAACAAGTTAGCCATAGCTACATTTTATTTTATTTTTCCTTTCTTTTTTGAATTTCTTTTTTAAAATGTATTTACTTTACATCCAGATCATAGTATCCCTCCCCCTCCTTCTCCCTCTGGTCCCACCCACCCTTCCTCTTCTCCCATCCCCCTCCTCTAGTCCTCAGAAAGGGAAAGCCCTCCTCCCCTAGCAACTGACCCCAGCTTATCAGTACTGCCTGCGTCCTCTGGGGAGGTGATCAAAGAACAAACAACAGAGTCCATGGCAGAGACAGCCCCTGCTCCCCATATTAGGGGACCCAAATGGAGACTCAGCTGCCTATAAGCTACATCTGAGCTGGGGGCCTAGGTTCTCTCCATGCATGGTCCTTGGTTTCCACAGGCCACCCTGTGCCCAGGTTTGTTGGCTCTGTAGGTCTCTTTGTGGAGCTCCTGACCCCTCTGGGTCCTTCTATCCCCCAACTCTTCCATAAGACTCCCTGTGCTCTGCCCAAAATTTGGCTGTTAGTCTCAGCATCTGCTTCAATCCCCTGCTGGGTCGAGTCTTTCATAGGACACCTACAGTAGACTTCCATCCTGTTCCCTCTCTTTAACTGCCTCTATCTTAGTTTATTCTATTTGCCCTTTTGAATGAGAATTAAACACTCTCCCTAGGGTCCTCCTTTAGGTCTGTGGATTGTAGTATGGTTATCCTGTATTACGTGGCTAATAGCAGCTTATAAGTGAGTATATACAATGTGTGTCCTTCTGCGTCTAAGTTACCTCACTCAGGAGCTTTTTCAGCTGCATCAATTTGCCTGAAAATTTCATGATGCCCTTGTGTTTGATCTGAACAGTATTCCGCTGTGTAGATGTACCACAGTTTCTTTAACTATTCTTAGGTTGAGGGATTCTAGGTTGTTTCTAGTTTCTGGCTATTATGGCCAATGCCACTATGAACATAGTTGAGCAAGTGTCCTTGTTGTATGGTGGAGCATCTTTTGGGTATATACCCAGGAGTGCTATAGGCGGGTCTTGAGGTAGAGCTGTTCCCAGTTTTCTGAGAATATGCCAGATTGATTTCCAAAGTGGTTGTACAAGTTTGCACCCCCATTCTCCATAGGAGAATGGAAATGCTGCTATAATTTTCTAAATTGATGGATCATTTGGATTCTGAAAATAGTAGTTTATTATCGCTCTTTTTCAAAGAATTCTGGCCCAAACTGATAAACAGATGGCTTTTGAGCACTGAGGAAAAAAAGCAGGGTGGTCACCAATTGTCATAATGTGTCAGTTTGAAGCCATTCATTTCAAAATAGCCTACTCTCATTTGTGGAGAGTCACTGGGTTGTCTGATTAGGGAGTGCCTTTTCTGGGTATATGGATTCTTCTATTTTTGTGCTTTTTAGTCAGAATGAGGCAACTTGAGTTTGATCAAGGTGAGTTTCAGTTACACACGTACAAGCATGATTGTTGGTGTACACTGCTGGAGTATCACACAGAAGAACATTTATTTTACCAATTCTGTTCAATATTTACACCACATGAGCATATGCCAAGCATGTGTATTATATAAGTGACCACATTTAGAAGGTTTAGCTAATGTTGGATGTGTGTAAAAACAAACAAATAAATAAACAAATCAGCAATACAACAGAATAAAAGATCCCTAAGACAGGCAATTAATAGGGACAATGTTTGAAATTAATTAAGAAATTGATCATACATACATACAAATATACACAATCTTTTAGCTTATTAAAAATAATCTCAAATAACCAAATGTTCTAGGCTTAATGGAAATGTAGTTAAAAACATTCTGAACTTTGAAACTTACTAAATTGGTTTTGGTTGATCAATGGTGGTTGGTTCATATGGTAAAGTGTAGCGGAGGTAAATCAGCTCTTGTTGTAGTGGTATGACTATTTGCAGAATGGTGATGTGGAAAAGCAGTCTGTGGGGAGGATGATGGTGCAGTACAGGAATGCTCCAGAGGCAAATAGAGCTCCTACACATCCACAGCCAGGGACAGTGACCATCGAGCCATGGTGTCAAGAAGGAGCTACAGGAGGATGTACTTTAGCCTAGAGGGTCAGGTGAACTTGTACTGAGAGTAAGGACAGTGTGATTCTATCGAATCAGCTTTAAGATTGTTTAAAGTTCTAATTAATTTTAATTACATATGTGTGTACATATGCCAGGATACCCTTGTGAAGGTCAGAGGGAAACTTGCAGGAATATGTTGTTTTCTTCCATCACGTGGTTCCTGAGGGTGGAACTCAGGCCACATAAGGCTTGGTGGCAAGGCCCCTCACCTGCTGAGTCATCTTGTTGGTCTGTAGTGTGAGTGCGTGAAGGAGACTGAAGTGAATGGACCTGTTGTGCTAACGGCAAACAGGGTGTACAGCAGAGATGCTCCTAAGTTATGGTAGTTATGGAGAGGTACTCATGTCCAGTTCTCGGCAGTGAGACGCTGTCTGTCTTGGACCTGTGTAGGCCATGCGTATGCTGCCACATTTGCTTTGCGGTCGTATGTGTGTCAGTCCTGCTGTGTCTATATGGCTCTGTTTCCCTTGGTGTCCTCCTTCTCCGGTGGCTTTAACAATCTTTATCGACTTCTCGTCTGCATTCTTCCTTGAGCTTGGAGGGGAAGGATTTGATGAAGACATCCACTGTAGGACTAAATGGTCCGAGTTCTTTCATTGTCTGTACTTGGTCAAGTTGTAGGTTTGTATATTACTTCCCAACCGGTGCAGGAGGAAGCTTCTCTGAGCATGGCTGAGCCAGACCCGATCTGTGAGCATAGCAGCATAGTGTTCCGAGTTCTTCTGTTGCTCCATTCCTTTAACAGATCAATAGTAATTGGTTGTCCCACTAAGTCTATGACCTGTCTAGTCCCAGAATCTTGCTTTTCCTGGGGTAGTAGAAATAGCTGGGCCATGTGATCTTGGTGATCCCAGACTGTTTAGCTGACAGTCCGGACTTGAAGATGAGCAAGAGGAGAAATGTCAGGCAGGGCTTAATTTAACCATATTCTTAGTCTCTTTGGCATAGTTAAGGCACATTGTCAACCCAGATTGAAGTAAATGGCAAATGACCACTGTCTTAAGGAGCCAAAATGTGCAGAGTCAATTTAGTTACCTGTTACAACTTGGAGATAACCAGTGAAGCAGGTGAATTATTGTCAACCTTAGTTACCTCTCACATACATAGAAGTTTATTAACTTGATTGCCACCATGTAGCTAGTAAGAGGCAGGTCTGGGGCCTCGCATGCAGGCAGTCTGATTCAGAAGCCTGTTTTTTAACCTTCAGGTTCTAGTAACTTCTCACAGCAGATAAACCAACAAGAATAAACATTAGGATAAAAAGTTGGCTATATATTTGCTTGTTTCATCTGCTATGCTGAAGCTTTTAAGTTTGACACTTTAAAAAAATTTTTTTTCCATAGCTGTCTTAGTGGAAGTTCTACTGCTGTGAAGAGACACCGTGACCATGGCAACTCTTATAAACAAAAACATTTATCTGGTGCTGGCTTATGGTTCAGAGTTTTAGTCCGTTACAGTCATGGCAGGAAGCATGTTGGCGTGCAGGCAGACAGGTAGCTGAGAGCTACCTCTGGATCTGCAGGCAGCAGGAAGAGGGAGACACTGGACCTGCTTGAGCATCTGAAACTTCAAAGTGCACCTCCTTCATCATGCAATTTCTCCAACAAAGCGACACCTACTCCAGCATTGCCACACCTCCTAATGGTGGCACTCTCTGTAGGCCTATGGGCGTCATTGCCACACCTCCTAACGGTGGCACTCTCTGTAGGCCTATGGGCGTCATTGCCACATCTCCTAACGGTGGCACTCTCTGTAGGCCTATGGGCGTCATTGCCACACCTCCTAATGGTGGCACTCTCTGTAGGCCTATGGGCGTCATTGCCACACCTCCTAACGGTGGCACTCTTTATGGGCCTATGGGTGTCATTGTCATTCAAACTACACTAGCACAGAGCATTCACTTCTTTGGTTTATTTATTCTTACGTGTTTTATTTTAGAGTCCTTTCTTTGAATGTAACACCTCCAAATCCCTATCTTATTTCTTCAGTGACTTAATTATTAGTGTATAGAAAGGTTGCTGGATTTTGTATATTTATTTTTTTTTCTTTGCTAAATTTTTTGATTTTCATTCGGTAGAGTGTTTAGAGCCTTTTAAAGTCCTACAATCTAAAACCAAAAAATATACACAATTTTACTTCAGTATTAGTATTAATATTAGTATTCCTTTTCTTTCTTTCTCTTGTTTGATTTTGGTTGAATCTTAAGTACTACATTTACTAAAAGCAGCAAGGGTCCTGGCTGGAGAAATGACTTGGGTTAGCAAGCACTTTCTGCTTCTGTAGAGGACTGAGCTTCAGTTCCTAGCATCCACATGGTAGGTCAGCAACTCCATATCTCTAGTTCTCGGTGACCAGTACACTGTTCTGACCTCTGAGGACACCAGGTCTACGTGCATTCCTGCAGGCAAACACCCAGACTGGGAGAACCACAAAATAAGCTTTAAAAAACAATGACCAGTGTAGATAGCCTTGTCTTGTTATTGATTTTAGAGGAAATGCTTTTTTTTTTCTCCCATGCAGTATGGCACTGCGTATAGTTTTGTCATCCATTGTGTTAGGGGGTTATCCCTATCTAGTAAACTTACTTCTGTGTTTTTAAGGCATTAGAAAACTTGTGCGTTGTGATGGAACACTAGAGTGGGGACACAGCCTATGCTGTGGAAGAATGGCTTTGCAACCAGTTGTTCTGACAGGGAATATATAAGGGGCTTCAACAGCATGACAGCAAGGGAACAAAAATTACAATTAATCCATTTTCACATAGACCACAGCTTTTTAAGAAAAGTAAAGCTGGTCAGTAATAACGTGAGGGAATGTTCAATATCTGTAGTTGTCAGGGAAAGTAAAGGCAAAATTACACCGAGATCCCATATACCTCAGTCAGAATTGGTGTCACCTGGATAACAAATGACAGCAAATGTTGCCAAGCATTAAGGGGAAAACCCTTATACACTGCCAACTGGAAAGTTAATCAGTCAATCCACCATGAAAACAGTATGGAAGTTCCCTATATCTCAACATAGGACTAAATACTATATATAATCCATTTTTAACGTTCTTCTGATTGTTATCAAAGGAATTATTTTCAGTAGATAGAGGTGCCTGCATACCCATATCATATTCATTTCAGAACTATACACAATAGCCAATTTATGGGAATCTGCCTATCAGATCGTTAATAGATGAATGGATAAAGAAAATGTGGTACATATACATATACACATATATTTATATAAATCCATATGTATACCCATTATGTATACAAACATATATATATATATATATATATATATATATATATATATATATATATGCATCTAAGCCAGATATTGACACACACATATGTACAACATTATTGTTTAGTCATAAATTTATAATCTCTAATATTTACAAGAAAACAAATGAATCTAAAGATCTTTATGTTAATTGAAATAAGCCATACTCAGAAAGATAAGTTCTGAGTCTGTAAGTTTTCTATGACATGAAATCTTGAGATAGGGAAGGAGAAGATTCATGGCAAAGACAAGATGACATTAGAAGGGATAACTATTTAGGAAGGTAAATGATGGGCCAGAGGCTAGTGGGAGGTAATTAATAATGGGATGGAGTATATTATGAAATATACCATGTTTATATGCTGTGTGTATGAAAATATAACAGTGAAATTTAAAAAATTTTAAAAATATATTTTATTAATTTATTTATATTACTTCTCAATTGTTATCCCATCCCTTGTATCCTCCCATTCCTCCCTCCCTCCCATTTTCCCCTTACTCTCCTCCCCTATGACTGTGACTGAGGGGGACCTCCTCCCCCTGTATATGCTCATAGGGTATCAAGTCTCTTCTTGGTAGCCTGCTATCCTTCCTCTGAGTGCCACCAGGCCTCCCCATCCAGGGGACGTGGTCAAATATGGGGCACCAGAGTTAATGTGAAAGTCAGTCCCCACGGTCCTGCTCAAACTATGGCACCAGCCAAGGACAATATGTGCAGAAAACTTCGAACCCCCACCCAGATCTAGCCAATGAAAAATTTAAATTTATTAACTGAGGAAGGGGCAGAGGGAGCAAGAGAGGGAGAGGAGAGAGAGAGAGAGAGAGAGAGAGGAGGAGGAGGGAGGGAGGGAGAGAGGGGGGGAGGGGGGGAACAGGTATGCTACAGAGATCCCTAGAGAGGGAAAGGAGTGAATATATTTTCCTGAGGCTCTAGATACCCACTGAAGCACAGCGATCAGAAGATTGACATTATCAGCTTCACGGCCTAGAAAGATCAGTTGAACTGCATGGTGGAAAATGGATTATGGCTGAGCAAGTCTGGAAATACACTGACCAGTCAACCAGCCACCCAGTCAACATGTGAGCTCAGGGGACTACAAAAGGAAGCTTGATGGGAGGCAGTGACAATTGAATTAGTAAATGATTTTATTTTAATTAAGCAAATATCATGATAACAATTTCACAGTATTGATGAGATATTTATAAGGAACAACTTAAGATGTTGTTACGACAAACCAGAATTGTGTATATGTAACACATTTAGAGACATGCAATCAATCATCTTGCTTGCTATTTTTCAATAAAGGATGAGTAATGAAGGAAAATGATTTTTCTGTGATGTAATAAATGGTTGGAGTTGACTGTGCAGGTATGGAAGGGAGGCAAGAATATCCTTGTTGCTGGGCATGGTGGGGCATGGCTATAATCCCAGCTCCCGGGAGGGCAGAAGCAAGTGGTTCTCTGAGAGCTTGAGACCAGCCTGGTCTATAAAGCGAGTCCAGGACAGCCAAAGCTACCCAGAGAAACCCTGTCTTGAAAAACCATAAAAGAAAAAAGAAAGAATATATTTGCTGTATGACCCGTCTGTTTCTGGAAGTGAGAAGATAGTACGTTTTCAGTGAACACAGAATCCCTGAGTGATTGGCTATCTGCAAAGCCACCTCAAAATGTATGAATGTA
This sequence comes from Acomys minous, assembly GCF_964271855.1. Classification (NCBI taxonomy): domain Eukaryota; kingdom Metazoa; phylum Chordata; class Mammalia; order Rodentia; family Muridae; genus Acomys; species Acomys minous. The sequence goes on along the minus strand of NC_140497.1, from coordinate 19,685,668 downwards.
TGCTTTGCAGTCAGCATCTTAGAAACATCAAAAACATTGTTCTAATAATATTCAGAAGCAGGGGGAGGCTTTTGTCAGTGAGATTCAGTGATTCTGGACCTCTGGGAGGGCTGGTGAGAGCCTTAAAGAACATGGTTAAGGCTTCCATGGAGAGTGTAGTTGTTCAGGCCATGTGGGTTTTTATCCAGCCCCATTCTGTGCTGTGAGTGAGGTCAGAGATAATGCAGACACTGCAGGGTGTCATTCCCTTCATTGCTTATATCACTTTGCATTTTCGGGAAATAATTCTGTCAGATGGGTTGGCAATGCTAGAGCCGCCAGAGGACGTTCATTTAATCATGGAGAGCAACTGTGACAGTCAAGAGCCAATATTTGAAAGAAATGAAGTCATCTCAGCACAAAATAAATGTTCTGACTTTTAGAGGATAAGCTAACATCACAACTTAGAGTTTAACTTCTCCATTTTATGGATAAAGATATTAAGGCTTGGGACACTTAAATGATTTTTTCCAAGGTTGTATAGCTAATTAGTACAGAGTTATGGAAATTACCCAACTTTCTAGTTCCTATTCAGTGCATCTGCCATCATCATGTGCTATATCAATAGCCCTTAATAGTTATTATTAATCTACCCCCAAATATTATATGTCACAGGAAGGTTGGTATACATTTTACCACTAACATAAAAAGGGGTGTTTGCTGGTATATATATATATATATATTTTTCTTGCAAAGAGTTAAAGGGGTATTATAAATGTCCGAAAGAAGGTCAAGTAGGTCATTTTGGTCACCACTTATTAATCAAATGACGTCTCTGGTCACAAAGGTTGTTAAGACACTATCTTGGTAAATTTGTTGTGGTCAAAGGTATAACTTTTAGCTTAGCCATCCCGAAATTAAATTATTCCAGTATATCAGGATGTTCAACCAGGGTTGCTGAATCACATTAACTAAGCTTGAAAGAGACCAGCGGAAAGCAGAGTGCCCATCAGGTTATAATGGGAAGTGTCACCATCAGTCAAAGTAGGTCGATTCCCATCGACCTAGCGCGCACCCTCTCTCCTGCCTTCACCCTCCTGTGAAGCCAGGTTTCTGGGTAAACTCCAAGTTCAGTGGAGGGTAGGTGCATCAATTAATGACTTGGAGAGAGAGAGAACTTACTGTACACACCACACACACACACACACACACACACACACACACACACACAGAGAGAGAGAGAGAGAGAGAGAGAGAGAGAGAGAGAGAGAGAGAGAGAGGCGCAGACAGACAGACAGACAGACAGACAGAGACAGAGAGAGACTCTAGAAGGCATTTGTTAAGGGAATTGGTTCATGAGATTATGGATGCTAAGTTGTCCCATGAATGTTGTCTTCAGACCTTGATATGGTAGCATATGGCAGTTCTGTCTAATCGTAAAATTTCAGACTCAGAGAAACTAGCAGCATAGACCCCAGCAGTTTCAGGGTGAACCACCTGACATGGGTGCTGGGATCCAAATTTGGGTCATTTGGAAGGACAGTATGTATTCTTAATCTCTGATCTTTCTTTGCAGCCCCAATCTGTTACACTTTGGGGATATCTATTTTTGTTTAAGGCTTTAAAATGTTTTAAATTATGTGTATATGTACAGATGTGTGTGGGTATGTGGCTGTAAGTGTAGGTGTCCAGAGTTCAGCTCTCTCTGGAACTGAAGTTACAGTACCCTGTGAACCACCCAATGTATGTGTTCAGATCTAACCCCTGGCCTTCTAGAAGAGATATATGCTTTTAATGTCTGAAACGTCTCTGCAAAATGGATACCTTGTTTTCAGCATTGTCTAATGATTCAAAACAGTTTCAACCTAGGTGTGGTAGTGCAAGCCTTTATTCCCAACATGCCAGAGGTAGCGAGGTTGAGGCAGACAGATCTCTGTGAGTTCAAGACCTGCCTGGTCTACATAGAGAGTTCTAGGAGAGCCAGTTAGTTCCAGCGTTATACAATTAATATGCCTCCCCAATGAGAAATCACTTCAAGCACTTAGAGATTAATAAAAACAAACTTTTTAATTTTAATTTTTGAGGTCATAATTTAATTACATTTGCCCCTTCCATATGCTCCCTCTAAACTAGTGGCTCTCAGGCTTCCTAATTCTGCAGCTCCCCTGGTGACCCCGAACCATACATTTATTTTATTGGTGCTTTATAACTGTAATTTTGCTAATTATAAATTGTAATATAAATATCTGATATGCAGAATATCTGATAAGGCCCCCCAAGGTGGTTGCCACCCACCATTTTAAACCTTCCCATCGACCACTACACACACGCACATTCCCTCTCCCCCCCCCCCCCCGCCCCCTCTCTCATTTTCAAATTCTTGGGCAGTTTTCACAATAATTGTCATTGCATGCACATATGTATATGCATATACATATTCCTGAATGCAACTTACTCAGCCTGCATAATATCAACTTGTGTGTTGTTTCCAGGGTGGATCATTTGGCACTGGACAACCAATTGATGTGCTCTTCTTGGGGAAGAGCACCTATCTCACCCCCCCCCCCCCCGGCAGTTTTCAGTTACCTCTAATTCATTGTGGAGGCCTTGTAAGCTTTCCCCGTTCACTTTGGATGTTCGCTGCGGTCATCCTTGTTCAGATCTCCTTTGGATGGTCCTCACTGGGACGCTTTTTGAGTGTAGCTTCTGATACCCCCAGGAGGCACAGTCTCATAGCAAGCTCTCTCATCCTCTTCCAGTCTTTCTCCCCTCTCTCTGCAGTGTTCCCTGAGGCTTGCTGTGGCAGGGAGTGGTTTGTAGATGTAGCCATTAGGACTGGGCTCATTTCTTTGCACTCCTTTAGTTAAGTTCCACATTGGTAACTTGCTATTTCCTCAGCAAGTTTAGTAGCTCTTTTATGACATTAACTTGTTACTTTCCATTTTTCCTATATCTACAGGAGGAACTAACTGGGCGTAGGACTTCTTATTGTAAAGCTGGCGTGTGCTTATTATTAACATTCTATTATTATCATTCCTCCAATATGCTAAACCTAGGATTTAATAATTTACTCCTTTTGTAAATAAAAAATCAAAACCAAGATTGGTGTTTAAAACCTTACCTCCATGCCTATTAAGTTAGGAAATACTGTCTCCTGTACAGGAGTGCTGACAGTCTTCCTTTCACAGTGCTCCTTGGCTTCCTAGAAACAGCCTCTTGCTTAGGGTATACCTGTTTCTAGTTGTCTGGCCTTGCCTGTGTGGAGCTATTGCTGTCACGTAGTATGTTTTCTGAATCCCCCAGGGGGACTGCTTTTATCCAGCTCCCAAGCCCCTGCTTCCTGAGGAGGGCTTCATTAAGTGTATTTGAATGGCCCTCATTTGCAATGCATGTTGTGTCTGCCTCTTTAAATAAAGTAAAGGTTAATATGTTGATTTCCTATTTATAGGTAACTTAATGCTTCTAATTTTTCCTAATCATGGCATAAGGCTTTGGCTCAGTACCTCCGATTTCTTAAATGATCTTTCTAAATCGTTATAATGATTTGATGAGTTTACTACCCTCCAAGAGGCTCTGTTGACGGGTTTAAAGAGGCAAATCACATGCTCTCTTTCTCACCATATAGTGTGTAGATATACAAGCAAGCCTCAAGCAAGATGCCAGTCTTAGTGATATAGCTTGTGATTATTGTATGGTCTACTTTTAACTAAGGGCTAATATGACCTTATCAGAAAAGGGTTGGGTGCTATTTATGGGGAGGGGAGCTAACTGCCTATTGTAAAGGGTGCCTATCAATGACCTACATCATTTTCATTTCTGACATATGGAGAGTATTTGGTGCTGATGGTTTCACCCTCCTACGTTGCTTTCCCACATACACAGAAAGTTTAGTGGAGACTCTCTTGGTTCCTTTCTAAACATGGAACATTAAAAAGTAACGGAGACTCAGCTTTGCTTTAGGAGACTGGCCAGTGTCTTCCACAGACAGCCTGCTTCTGGGTCTGCCCTTTGTTTCTGTTGTGTGGATGAAAGTTGCTGAAAAGAAGCTGCACCTTCAGAGGCATTGACTGCTTAGAACTTCAGTGATTTTGGGGAGGTTGGCGCATTTCAGGGTCAGAGATTAATTATAAATCTCCACTGGCATCTTTATCTTCCTAAAGTTGCTGTTAGGGTCCACTTCCATTTGCTCTAAGGTCCTTGTGACTGTTAGGCCGGTCCTTTGTAATGTGTGACTAGAGCTCCAGTTTTTACCAACCCAAAGCGAAGAATGTCATCAGGAAAAATGCAGCCTCCTGCAGAGGTCTCCCTAGTTTGCTGAAACCCATGCACTGGATGACTTTATCTGATCTGTTACTCACTAAAACTTAATGGAACTACTGTCACATTTGAACATGGAGTTTGGGGTAACCCCAGTCTCTGTTCCTGGGCAATGACTAGTCATATTTGTTTCCAGAAGAAACTGTTTTATCCCTTTAAGCTGTGAACTGTGTTTGTGTGGACAGCCATGTTTTGGTTGCCCTCTTGAGCCCCTTTGGTTCTGTGGAAATAGAGCTTGCCATAGTTAAGAAGTTGTGCACTGTCTGCCTAATGACTGGGTAGTCAGGCCTATATCATTTCTGAAAAATTCTTCAGACTAGATTTCTTCTAAATTACTCGTTTGTCTCCTTAGTGGATATCTGTGCAAAATATTTTTGTAAGGCAGTAGAAATCCTGCTTAGTACTGCTACATACAAATGCATACATGGTTCTCTGTCGACTAATATTATTAAGTGAATACAATTCTGCCTTGAACCAGCACATGGGGAAAGGTGCTCTTATCTCTGTTAGTGATACATAAACTGAAGGACAGCGAGGTAAGTACCCAAAGTGCTGCAAAATGCTGGAGCTGAGTCATTGTCCAAGCAGTATTTTTTTTTCATAATCTAGCCAAGAGACTCTGCCTACATGATGTCCAAAGATGGCGGATGGCAAAGGTGTCACCCTCATCGTGCTGTCTGGTCGAGTTTTCATTTTCATCCATGGGTCCTGGGAACATCTCGTTCAGCATACAGGTTCTGAGCAGGCATACAAATAAAGATGAGGAGTTCTGTCATCAATTCATTAACTGAATGGTCCTTGAGAATTCACCTCTAGTCCAGGTGTACTGCAACTGCTGATTGTAGTAATTATATTAATAGGGTCTTAGCCTGATTGTGTTTCTTGAATGGTCCTCTGGTAAAACCTTGGTCAGCAATAAAAATGTAAAGGGATCTGTAACGTTTTTCTGGAAAAGGTAAACAGATACAAGTGGCAGGATAAGGAAATACTGGGAGAGAAAACTGAAAAGGACGTATGTTGGAGACACGGCAGACACCTTGAAACAAAGAGGACTGATACAAAAACCGTATGTCAGAGCTGGAGAGACGGCTCAGCTTGCTAAGAGCCCGGTTCAATTCCCAGCACCCACACGGCAGCTCACAAGTGTCTGTAACTCCAGTTCCGGGGACCTGACATCCTCCCAGAAAAATACATGTAGGCAAAACATCAATGCACATAAAATAAAAACGCATACATCTTTAAAAAATATGTCCGTCTCTCACTCACTTGTTTTCATATCTCGATTTCAGTCTGCCTCAGAACCTCTACCGTAGGTACGTTAGGCAATAACCAAATGTTTCACAAGTCTAAGTCATTGGATGAATATTAATTTCTGTTTCTTGTTTTGTTAGACCCTTTTATGTGTGCTTCTCATAGGTTCTTTTGGCCACTTAATCTTATTATAGCCCTTCTTACTGATTACACTTGGTTATGATGGTTGCTGAGAAAATGACATTTTGTCAATCAGTATTTAAAACTAATATTCACTGTGAGCCGAGTGTTGCTTAATGGATGTGATTCTTACATGATATAAGGAAATTGCAAATTCACTTGAATGTTCCTATCAAATTAGCAACTTCTTGTTATAGAAAATAAAATCTAATTAGTTATCTTACCCTGTGCAAGGCAGCCTACACCTGTCCCAAGATAGTGTTTGCTAAATAGCTTTCTTTCTCTCAGGACTATTCTTGGTCTGTTTTTCTTTTTGCCCTCTTCCTTTGGCACTGGCATTGAGAAAAAGAAGACAAAAGTAGGATGCACATTAGTGACCTGTGTCAGGGCCCATCCACAACCTCAGTTCACCCAGAAGCACAGCTGGGGACAAGTTGTCCGGTCTTACAAAGAAAAACTAACTTTTGCTGTCAACCGTCAGGAAACTGAAATCAAGTTGGTCTCAGAAGTAGGCCCTGGAGTCATTAGAGAAAATAGAGAAGCTGTTTTTATCCATAAATAAAGAACCCATCTTTGTGGTTAACGATTAACCAGTTAACTTTAATAACTCATCTTTAAAGCACTTACACTAAGAGGGTGAGGGTTAGGAGTGGAAAATAACTATTCTGGTGATTATTTTTAAAGGTGCTTAACTCAGGAATGGTGCTTAAACATTTCTAGAGTAAATGTCGAGAACATCAGAGGAACTTGAAGACTTAAAGATCAGTTATTGGCTTTTGTGGCAAAGATATATAGATTGAAGATTGAAGCCAGGACCAGAAATAACAGAGAGGGGAGATTAAAACAAGCTAAAATTAGATGCCAGGTAGAGGGAGGAGAAAGGGGAATGGTGAAGATGTCTTTTTCATCCTGGTTATGCTGTATGAATCCATCAGGACAGCGCAAGTGTTTCCCAGAAACAGAGTTTCATGGAAGGAGCGATGGTGCCACATGATGGCCTGGGACGGCGCAGAGGAATTGCTTGCCTAGCCTTGCGGGTTTGAACACTTAGTCTCCTGTCTGGTGGTGGTGTTTGGGAGGCTGTGGAAAGTTAGGATTCGGGGCCTGCATGGAGGGAGTGGGTCACAGGTTGTGGCCTGTCCCTGTTCATCTTTGCTTCCTGATCTCTTGAGATAGCATAAGCCATTCCGTATGTCACTTGCCACCATGGGTTCCTTGCTGGGAGCAGTATGCCTTTCAACTGTGAGCTCGAATGAGTCCTTCCTCCTCCCTTTAAGTTGTTTCTTGTTGGGTCAAGGGCAAGACAGGCAACTACTACATGAGATAGTGCTGCCCTTCTGAGAAGCATGCTAAAAATAGTCAATTAGAACATGTTTTGTGGTGATTCCGGGAGATTTAAGGAATTTGAGTCCAGGAGACTTTATGGGACACACCATAGCTCAGCATATATCTGAGACTGATCTCCTGGGAAAGAAGGTGAAATGGGAAAAGAATACATAACTAATGTTTCCCATATTCTAGGCCCTGTAGGTTTTTTAAATAATATCTTTATACTACAAAGATCATATCTTGTAATTTAGAAACTGAAACTCCTAAGGCCTGGGTATTACGCATAAGTCTGTTCAGCAAATGCTTTGATATCAAAATCGGATTTTTAGCCTTAGAAGTCTATATTCCTTGTGTTCTCCACTTCGATCTATCCTGAAGGGTTATAAACAGGACTAGCCGATCAAAACCATAAGGGTTTAAGTTCAGTGTCTGTGAGTGCTTTTGTATCCGATTTTCACACTGGAAGAACAGGATAGATACTGCATCATGGAACTGTCCAGGCCTAAGCAGGATGTCTTCTCAATGGAGATTCTGTAGATGGGGTTTTGAGCATATACCTCAGGGACCCTCCCACTCTCAAAGCATGTTGATCTTATGAATGTGTCTTCACCGAGCATCATAGTGCAGGAGCATGCCAGAAGCTGTACAGGAAAAAAATGAAGGTTGTCAAAGCAGAAGGTCAGAAGGAAGAAGAGAAGAAACATTTTGAAAGGCAAAGTGTGGCCAGCCAAATTTGTCATAAAGTAGCAGAAAAATCTTCCAGAGCCCAAAGAACAGGATTTCCAGCAGGGGAGAAATGAGATACAACACATCAGTACACAAACACATTGATGGGAAGGTGACGTCCTCCATCACTGATGTCCCTGGGGAACCTGCAGAGGGCAGAGTGCACTCAGAGCCCTGGGGTGATGGCAAATGCATACCAGTGTCTGGCTGGGAAGGAAGGGATAGATCCCCGATGTAGCATCCTCTTTAATTCGTTGGGAAATTTAGCCGTGGTGGATCTATAATGAGCATTGCCCCCAGCTGGACTGACTTACCGGGGAGAAATCTGTCTGAATTAGTGGAGATGGCCAGCCATGTATCTTAAGGAGGGCAAGGCGTGCAGGGTGTCATCCCTTTGAGCCTCAGCAGAAAGATGAACAGAAGGGATCTGTTAACATTAGACGCCCACTGAGCTCTGCCACACAGCTAAACATAATAATATTTCCTAAACCATGTTTCCCAAAGGACGTTTCAGCAGAGATGAACACACAAGGCACTCACTTGCTACTATGTAAATCAGATCAGTTCACTTTTACACGGATCAAACGGTCTTTGCAAATGAGTTTCATAGCCGTGCTGTTTGTTCAGGCTTTTTTTTTTTTAACCCCCTCCTCCTCCTCCTTCTTCCTGACTGATTCTCATATTGTGTGTTTGCTGATCTGTAATCTGTTGACTGCGTATGTATGTATGTATGTATGTATGTATGTATGTATGTATGTATGTGTGTATATATATATATATACACCCATTATCAATTTGCTTTGACACCCCAGGATTTAAGAGAAAACCCCTAGTCTAGAGGGACTGTCACTTAGTCTGTATTTGGCCAGAGGACCATGGCCTGGTCCTGACTTCTGTGACCACATGTGATGCTGAGCAGGACCCTTCTGCCAGGCTATGGTCCTGTTTGTTTCTGCACAGGTGTGTCTTATGCTCAAGGCATCTCACAGGGAGAGCTTGGGAAGTTGAGCCTAACTTGTTTAATTGACTGCAACTGCTCTTTCTGACCCAGGCACAGGCTGCGGTTGTGTAGCCAAAGCTCTTCTCATGCGTGCTGATGGATTGAAGGTGACAGTCCCAGTTATGGTTCCAAGCTCCTGGCTGGTCAGTTGGTTTCACAAGTACAATGTTGCAAGAATCATTTATCGGAAGTGTGAACCCAGAGATTTGGGTGCTTGAAGTGACAGCTGCTGGATACGGGCCTTAGAGAAACACCTAGCAGAAGAGGAGGTGGCGGTGTGTACTCGCTTGTTAACTGTGAAATTGGGGTAAAGAAAGGTCTCTGTTGACATTTGCATATTTAAATACCAATATGCTTTCCTTCCCTTTCTGCAATAATGTCAGCAGATATCTGGGAGGCTCCTATGCTACAAAAATAGTTGATGAAATCCTTATGAAATATGTGCGTGTGCTTAATTTTTCTATGTGTCTTTCAGAGACAGCCGTCTCACTGTATCACCTGGGGTTGGCTTTGAACTCATGGTTGAGCTGCCTCGACTCATCCCCTTGGGGTGTGAGAATTAGAAACATTCTGGAATTCAAGATCCGTCGCCATGCTGGGCCTGTGTAGGGGTATATCTGCAAATGAATTTAAAAGCCTGGAGGAAACTATCTTAGAAATGCCTCTGCTGAACAAATGTTTTTTCTTGCTTTTTTTGGGGAGCCCCATTAGCTTAAACTTTCAATGTAAAGGAGGATGACCTTGAATTTCGGATCCTTCCGCCTCTACCCTTTCTGAATGCCAGAATTACCCATAAACACCACCATCCCCAGTTTGGGGCTAATGTTATCTTAGTGCTATTTGTTCCTCCCTTTGAGGAGACAGGGAGTGTTGGGGTTGAACCCTTTCAGTCACAGACCTCTAGGCCAGTGACAGTTCTGTTCTGTAGACAGTGCACTTGTGTCTTCTAGTAGGAAGTAAAATGAAACCATCACCAATGGCAGCATTTAGATTTTGATTGAAAAGATTCCTAGTATTCACTTCCAGCTGGGAGCGTAGGCTCCATAGGCTCTGTAAATGAATTGTTCCAGTCACCAAGGCAGAGGCTCAAACTCTTTGTTTCCTCCCACTATAATAATTATTGAAATTACACTTCCAAAAATACACCCATAGATCTTCTTTCTTATAAGTTTCGGTTGGTATCAGGTCTCCTGGTGCTCTGTAGCAGTCTCCAAAGCAGGTAAGACTTGAATTTGAGGGAGAATTTTGATACACCGGCTCAGCCATCATATATAAACTTAATAAAGTCAGATTGGTCCAGAGTGTAAGTTCTGTCTTCTGAGGCATCAGTCTGTATCAGGAGCTGCATTCGGTCTTGGGGCCACAGGAGTGACATTCTGCCTATTATTGCTGAGGTGAGCTGTTAAATTCATAATACATTTTGGAAGCTATTTTTGTTTCTTCCTGGAACACACTCAGATATTTCCACCTCTCTACCTTGAACCAGGTTTAAAACAACACACTCCCGAATTTGTGTCTAATCCAATCCTTTTTCCTGAGATATGAGTGAGCATTTTCTGTGTCTTTTCCTCTATTAAAAACATGCACAGGTTTTCTTCTTTAGCCTGCTTAAACTTTGGCATGGGTAACATCACTCATCATCATTTTATGATACCCATGAAGTCAATTTTTATTATTTCTCCTTCGTGCAGGAAATTGTGCTCAGAGTTTAAATAGAATTCATGTTCTCAGTGTCACAGCCAGGACTTGACTCTGAAATCCTTTAAGTGTCAAGTTTGATTTTTGTCTACCTTCCTGTCGTCTCTAGAGCTTTTGTGATTTTCCTGTTGTATGGGAATACAGCATCTTTGTTATTTCCTCCACTATTTGTTTTAAAATTGTACTTATGTATAGATACGTACATGTCCTGTGTGTAGGTGACTGTACGGTCTAGAGGCCTTGGGTCTGGGACTGGAATTGTAGACACCTGGAAGCCTACTTATTCTGGGGTGCTGGGGATCAAACTCAGGGCCTCTGGAAAAGTGTGTGGGCTTTTTACCACTGAGCCATCTCTCCAGCCTGTTCTTATTTTTTATTTTTCATTTTGGACTATGCCTTACTCTGTGGTTCTAGCTGGCTCTGAATTTGCCTTGTAGACTCTACTTGCCTAGAACTCACAGACATCGATCTGCCTCTGCTTCTAGAGTGCCGAATTTAAAGGCATGAGCCACCACACCTAACTGTATATTTTATTAAAAAAAGAAAAGAAAAAGAAAAAGAAAAAGACTGACCTCTAGCATATGAAATCAGTGTAGATACAGAACATTCCCAGCATTCCATTTCTTTTATTGGGTAGGCTTATATGTGGAAAACAGCGAACGGATGACTCAGACATCAGTCTTGACAGCAAAAAGAGTAATGAGCACAGCTGTTCCTGTTCTAGACAATCGTGTCATCCACCGTCACCATTGTCCCAGTCCTTTTTTTGGAGGCCTTTCCATGCATCGGACCCCGTCTAGGTTTGCTACAAAACTAACTCACTAAACAGCCAAAAAACAAAACAAAACAAACAAACAAACAAAACTGAAAAACCCACAGAAGTCTGTCATTAGGACCCAGCCTGGTTTCCCCCCGGGAACTCATCCTAAGTCAGTTCATGGCTGCCCAGAGCCCTCGGCCAGTGCCTATGCTGGTGCTGCCTGTACTCAACTAATCCTGCTGTTATCCTGCTTGTCTCTAGGCTGGGAGCTTCTAGCCCCTAAGAGAGCAGTGGCATCACTGTACTCGGCTATCATCATCATCATCACCACCATCATCATCATCACCATCATGTCTGCCATTGAAGGGGTTCCGACAAACTGAACTGCTGTGCAGCATGCTGCAAATGCCGTTTCTCACTTAAACCACACCGTGGCCGCTGGATGGTGTGGAGTAGTCACACATCACATGCAGAGAGGACAAAGCTAACAGTGACTGCTCTGAAGTTTCAGTCACTAAGAACCGTTTAGATGTCACCCAGCTCTCAGGGCACAAAAGTGGATCCAAAGTCCTGAGTCCTCTGACTTCAGAGCCCTGCTCCTTAACTCCAAGTCACAATATCTTCCCGCTGTCTAAGGTCATAAATTAAGTGCTCTGTAAACTTTAAGGCATTCAAGAGAAAGGTTGTTTTGTTGCAGGGAACAGATGCAGGTTTGGGTGACTCCATTTTCTATCTCTGTGAAGTGACGGCGGGTTAATTACCTTGAAGATCTCACCTAAGAGGGAGCAGCAGAAATCTGAGCTGCTTAGCTGATGCTCTGCAGTCCTGGGCAAATAGCTACTGCATTATTCTGGTTGATCTTCAGTCCTGCGGTACTGGCGGTAATTCCATTTAGATCCAATCTAGATAGGCCTTTGCAAGGCCTCTATCATTTTTTTCAGAATGTTTGAAAAAACAAAATACATTTGGGCTTCTAACCCTGGAGTTTGGGAATCTGAAATATACATAAGATGATATGAAAGAGGCCAGCTTTGATTACCATACAGCCTCATAGCTGGGGGCTGCCATAAAAACCTATACAATTGAACCGGGCCTGAACCATGACAGGCCTCCTTAATGCACAGTGCTTTGGTTTTCAAGTGCATTCTTCCCTATATCATACAAAATGTGGATGAAGTGATAAGTGAGTTTAAAAATGACTGTATAAGTCAAGTGCACTGTCACACTGTGAAGCGTTTGCCCCAGGGGACCAGAAACTGAATGCAGCCTCATTTTCTTTTAAGTGTTTCCTTGGGCGGCACAGGGTTTCTAATAATGGGTTGGTCTGTTGTTTACTAAATTGACACGATCTTAGGCCAATTTTTGTTGTTGCGTTATGAGGAATTTTTTTTTAATTCAACGGGGAATTTTTCAAGAATCAAAATTCAAGCTGGACATTTAGAAAGAAGAGTAAAGTGAAAGGAGATAGACAGAGAAAGAGGAGTCGGGGATAAAGAGAAACAGGGAGGAGAGAGCCCAACAGTAGAGATTTGTAAGTTGCTATAGATACTTGAAATACATGAAAGGCTACTGGGCACGGTTTAGGTCCAAAGAGCCAGGATGAATTAAATACACAGTTGAGTCCCCAAGACTATGAAAATGAAGAAAACTCCAGGCTGATGACAGCCTGCACTGCCTCCTGTGGGAGAGTCTGTCCTGAGCAGAGAGGCTGTCTTCCAAGCCTCGGTATGGTGAGTGTCAGAGCTGTATTTGTTCTGTGTTCATGGACACAGTTGGCAGTAGCCACAAGGTATCAAAATGATTTTGAGCAAGACAAGAATTGTGTTCAGGTGTTGTACCCTCCTCTGTGACACCATTTGCCCCTGCATGTCTGCTGGGTCGGTGGTTAATGAGAGTGAAAGCAGTCGAAGCCTACATAATTAGTCAATGTTGGTGTTAGCTTTCTGTCTGCTCAGTTGGTAGCTAAAAGCAAAACACAGACAAGAAGGAGCCAGGCCCTGATGTGGACCACAAGGACACACCTCCAATGACCTGACTTCTTCCCACTATGTCCCACATCCTCAAGGTCCTGCCTCTGATTGGCACCTTCAGCTGGTGTAAGGTGTAGTACTGGTGACCTTGAGCCACCATTTGAGGGCTGCACTGACTCACACTCTTTTTAATGTTTCTCTTTTTGGTGTGAACCAGTTCTCATGAGGAAGTGAAATCGAACCAAAGGGGGTCAGAGCACCAGAGTGAAGGAAGGGCCGACCTGAGTCAGGTATGCAGTCCGCTGTGCTATTGCCATCTGTGGGATGCTTGCCAGCTGCCCTACTACACTGTGTCTAACTTGAGCAACAGAAATGGTTTCCTCTGCCCTGATGCTGGTAAAGGCAGGGCAATCCGTATCCTGCAGAGTCCAGCCTGAGGCATGGACTGGAGACCTGAGGGTCAGTACTGAGAATGCAACCTGTGTCATGGCCTCAAGAGCTGAAGGCCTGTGGCATGCATTTTTCATCCGCCTTTGTTTCTTCTTGTCCAAATGTATCAAACTCTTTGTAACATTAGGATGTCCCATCTTGTACCATCCAGGATGTTCAGGTGTCAGAATGCCTTGGCAAGGAAATCCTATTGAGGGATAACTGTAAACATTTAGATTCAAGCTTAAACATACTAAAGGGAGGGCTGATGTAATGCCAGCTCCAGGTATAGGGAGAAGATCCTGTTTCACAAACAAGCAATACTAAGTGGAAGACAATTAAAGTAAGGCACCTGGTATTGACCACAGGCACAAGTACATATGTATGCAGGCACATATCTATATAATGCACAAGAATTTCAGCAGTACGCACAATTTTTTGATTCCTAGCACTACAAGAAAACGTGAGACAAAGTATTAATAGTTAGCCAGTCATAATATGTAAATAAGTCATGATGGAGACAAAACAGAAGTCTAGATACTTCATTTTTGGGTTAAGAAACTCGATAGCTGGACCACAGCCTTTGTCCACATACACAAAAAGTACAGAAAGTTGGAAGGAGAAAGGAAATGGTCTGAGTTGGTGTTCTACAAGCATGGGTCTTGGGAATAGAGACAGAAGTTTCAGGTTATCAACTGTATTATTTTTCTAGTAATTGACTGTATATCTGGAGAGGAAAACTTAAGCAGAGAAGGATTTGGCTTACAGTTCAGAGATGCAGTCTGTTATGACAAGGTAGGGATGGGGGATATGGGGCAGCTGGTCACATTTGGTCCTATATCAGGAGGCAACAAGCAATGAGTATTAGTGCTCCGCTCATTTTCTCTATTCAATCCGCAACCCCAGTTCAAGGGTTGGTGCTTCCCTCTTCAGTTCAACTCTCTGCAAACTTTCTCCTTCGCCCCAGTCTCCTGTTGTGTTTCTAGATGCAATCAGATTGACCTTGAAGGTCAACCATCACACTCCCCCAGTATTAACTGCACAGTAGACATGCCCAAGCCTCACAGACTAAGGACTGACTGTTAAAACTTTGAGCCCCCCTGCTCCTCCCACTCCCCCTTCCTTCTCCTCCTCTTCTTCTTCTTCCTCCTCCTCTCCTCCTCCTCCTCTCTTCTTCAAGACAGGGTTTCTCTGTGTAGCCCTGGCTATCATAGACTCCCTTTGCAGACCAAGCTGGCCTCGAACTCACAGAGATCCACCTGACTCTGCCTCCCTGAATGCTGGGATTACAGACATGTGCTACTGAGCCTGGTTAGAAGCCTTTAATATATGGGCATCCAGATCCATGTCTGATTTTGATGTGCTGTTTCATGGATGTTTCCCAGAACCCTTTCACCTTAGTATTTTTCCAAAGTTCAAAACTTCTTATTGCTGTTAATCATGATTTGGGAGTTGATATGTCACTATGAATTAAGTTCAGAATGCACAGTGCTTTTTGACACTAAAATAAACCCAAGTTAGCCAGGCGTGGTGGTGCACGCCTTTAATCCCAGCACTCGGGAGGCAGAGGCAGGTGAATCACTGTGAGTTCAAGGCCAGCCTGGTCTACAAAAGATTCCAGGACAGCTAAGGCTACACAGAGAAACCCTATCTCGAAACCCCCCCCCCAAAAAAAAGAAAGAAAGAAAGAAAGAAAGAAAGACACCCAAGTGTTAATTGTGTAACGCATGTCAGGCATGTCAGTAAATCACCTATTGCCTAATGCTAAGATGCTGAAAAAATTGGCCAACTTCCAAATTTAGCCCTAAGCCCTAATTGAAATTTACCCATCAAAGGTGACAGCACAATTCCATCAGAGTGTTTCACAATTTATGGTGATGGGTTAAAACCTTCCTTTTGCACACATCCTTTTTTATAATATTACTATTGAACTTTGCATACTATATAAGCTTATCATTTTTACTTAACTTCACAAGCAAAAGTATTAAAGTAGCAGACAGTGAAGAAAATAGATGAAACAGATAGATTAAAAACAGACCTATCTCAGGGAGCAAAAGTAATTGCAATGATCAGAGATAGCAGAAAAGGCTGAGGCGCTACTGTGGGCCATTCTGTGCCAGGGTAAATTGATCAAAAGTGATGTGGTCCCTAAGGAGCTCACTTGCAAGGAGTTAACAGTCACTAATTAGAACGATACCAGTTGTTCCTTTATATCTTATAGAGTAAAACACAGTGTATAGAATTAAGACAGGATCCATTGTCTTTTGATATCTTATGTGGTAAACTGAAACATGTAACATTAAAGCAGCACTGAATTAAAATCAATATGCTGCCTTTTTTCTAAGTAGGACATTTTTTTTTTATTATTATACTGGAGGTCCTGTGCTCTTTCTGGTAAAGGGCAGAAGCTTTGGGTTTGAACTATACAGACTTGTAAAAGGTAGGTATAATTAATGTATAATAAAGTGCAGATCTTAACAATGCTCGGTTTGATTAATTTTGACCAATTATAGTGACCTGTGAAATTAACACTATAATTAAATTAATGAGCTAGCCCTCATGCCCAGTGTTTCTTCTTGATCCATTTGAATCTACCTCCACCTCTTTAGTCTCTCCCTAGGCAGTCTTCGGATTTGTGTCAGTTTTGATGAGCTTAAATTTCCTTGAAAATTATGAAAATGAAATTATGTGACGTCCATTTTTACTGTGCACAGGTAACTAGTCCACATAAATAGTCCACATAACCAGTCCAGCTGGTCAGTTATTGGGGGGCCGAGGGGGGTCGCAACCTGTGGTTAAAGATATGGGCGAGAGAGACGCAGGGCTCAAGCGAACAGTAGCTTGTCAAGAGCCGTTTATTGAGGGTGGGGGCAGGCTTTTTAAAACCTGCTTTAGGGAGGGCGGGGTAAGTGGGGAGGGTAAATGGAAAAGTACAAAATCTTCTGGGGTTGAGCCCCAGGAATATTTGCAAGGTGAGGGGTTTTCCTAGGTGAGACAAAGCAGGATGTCTCTGTGGTTATCTCAGGATCGGATAGCTCTCTTCTCAGGGCTAAGCCGGATGCCTTGCATGCCTAATGAGTGGCCCAGCAGGATGTTTGCTGCAGATGCTGAATGGGTGGGGGCCGGCCACAGGCCGTTTGGTCCCTGGCACACAGGTCTTCCAGTCATCTTGTTTGACATTTCCTTCATGCTTGCTTACGTAATTCCTCTGCTGCTTCTTATTCTAGGTGCTCTTCTGTTGTGTGTCTGAGGTAGTGATTATCTCTTATCACGCTGATGGCCATTTGGATTGTATCTCTAATTATTTGTTTGTTTATTTATTTATTTATTACTATCTTTCTGGTAAATAATTATGAACATTCTGTGCAAGTCTTTGTGTGGACATGTTTTCAGATGTGTGTGTGTAAATGACCAAGGTTAGAAGGGTTGGGTCATATGCTATAAATATGTGACTCCCTGGATTTGAGGTGTGTCTACATAGTAGCCTATGGCACTGTCTGTTAGTCAACCTATTAGAAAATACTTCGGCAGGTACATTTTAGAAAATAAAATTAAGTGGTTTGGCTCATGGAAAGCAGTTACTGTCACTGCGCCTAGTATATAGTAATTACTCATCTCATTCATTTTGGTTGCAATTAGTTTTTAACACCAAGTTTCAAAGTATAGAAAATTTTATTAATGAGTTTTTTAAATGTTACTCTTTTTTTTTTTTTAAAGGATTACTGTTGTTGTGGTGTGTGTTTATGCTCTCGCTCCCTCCCCCCCTGTGCATGACTCTGTGTGCACATGTATGTGCAGTATACTCTCTTATTTCTTTGTAGGAGCCAATGATCAAATTCAGGTCATCAGACTTTCTGGGCAAACACTTTTACCTAAGGAGTCACCTTGGCAGCCTCTTCTCTTTACTTGTGAGGGAAATTAATTTGTGTGAAAAATAATTATTTCATCATACTGTACAACAGTAGGGCAAAGAAAATTCTCTGTTTATTTGTAACACTGTAACAAGAAGCTGCTTAAAAACATATTGAGTTCTTTCTTTGTCTCACAAGGTAATGAGAAACAAGCCTAGGAATTTTCCCTTCACTTTGCACCTGTCTTCTTTACTTGGAGTCAAGTGCTTACTCTGACTGTAGGCCTGTGTGATGACCCACCCTAAAAATGGGTGACGTTGTGCTCATGTGTTGGATCCTTGATTGCATAAAAAAGCCAAGCTGGCTAAGTGGCAACATCCCTGCCCTCCTCCTCCAGATTGTTGGTACAATGTGAACAGTGATGCTGAGCTCCTGTGCCCTCCCTCCTGTGCTGAGATGGACTGTACTCTTGTGTTATGAGCTGAGAGAAACCTTTTCTTCCTTCAGTTACACTTTATCCGAGCAACAGGTAAAGAAACAAGCAGCTTGTTAATCTGATAAGGAACGTTCAAGTCTGTATGCAAACTAGGGCTACCCAGCTGTCCTCATTCCTCTCCTCTCCTGAAGACCTGGGAATAAGTCGCTGTCCTTGAGTTCTAAACCACTTAGGCTTGCTGGTAAAACAGACCACTCCCAAGAGGAAAGCAACCATGAAGCTATAACCTGCAGTGCATCATGGGAAAGAGGTTAGCCCTTTCAGTTGGTGATGGGGATTAAGCACTTTTAAGGAAGACCTTGCAAAGATCCACAGCCAGGATGGTGATAGGCTGAACTGTTTAAGTATGCGTGCCTCTCTCCTCTATTGTAATTCTTCTTGATTTTAAATTGAAAGCCCATATCAATCCTAGAGACCAAACCTGGCGTTACTAGATTCCCCTATTTGTTCCTTTTCTCTACATGCATGGATGAAATCTCCTTTCTCCGCTTTTCAGTATTCCTTGTCTCTTTAATTGGTGCAGTGAGGTAAGGGTCTGAGGCTAGCCTAGGACAGGTAACTAAGTCTAACCTGTTGGGCTGCTAGATTCAGGGCTTTTGCCTTAATACTTAGGTTAAAATTCCTGTTCATCCAGCTGTTAGCTGATAAGTACAGAGTTATGGGAACCCAGCCTTTGAAATAATAGACTGAAGTAACAGATTTTAATTTATAATAATTTATACATTAAAACATCACTGAGTATATATAATCAATTTGAAATGAAAGTGATTGATAATCTGTTCTTATATGAAGAGTCAGTGGGAGAAAAGGAAAGGTAAAGAAATTGAATTTTATTGTTGGGTAACTGTAGAATGATGTCCAGACAGAAAGCTAGCCTGTCTGCTGGCTGGAACAGTTGCCTTGTGGTTCAGAAGTCCCGTGGTTCTGTGATGTATTCTGAGATAATATACTTAACCATTCTGTCACTCCATGAAATCTGAACATTATGCTTAAAGCATAGGGAATTATGCCCATAGAGAATTCGTACGATGTGCTTAAGGAGGAGTAGACTGTCTTCACCTCTCTGGAAAGAAATAAGTCTTATTGGGTGCCTGGGAGTCCTGCTGCCATTTTGGTCTCAAGGCTGTAAACCAGCCAACTATCCCATTGAACACCACTGGCTGTCACAGTTGTCTAAGGTAGACCTTCCTCAGTTGGTATGGCAGTTGCCTCGATCTGGGTGGACACTCCTCCTTTACCCTTCTGCGAACGGTGCTTGAAGGAAGCACCATCTCCAGAAGAGATTTTCAAGCATGCATCCTGGATGGACACAAGGACCGTATGATGATTTCCCCTTCTTTGTACTTCCACTGTTTGTTTGGTAAGCGCTGGCTGGTGTGGGAGAGCTCTGTGTTGCACTCCGTTTTTGTGTGCTTTCCAGCGGCAGCTGGATGGGCAGATGCCAGTGAGTGATGCTGCCCACTGACTCTCCCATCCCCTTTTATTTTTTTGTATTTCTTTTTGTTTTTGTTTCATATTTCCCCTGAGTGACATTTAGAATGCTGACCCCAACAGGGGGGTAATGGCTTAGAAATCCTGCTCTGTTGATAAATTCTGATGTAATACATCACAGACTTCAGCTGCCGAGTGATGGGAATCTTGTGGGTTTTAGATACACATTTAAAGAGACTCCACTGTCCTCAAGACTTTCATCTTTGGTCCCACAACCTCTTCACCTAGTAGGCTTCAAGAGATTATTTCTGAAACCAATTTTCAAGATCTTTGTTGAGCTTTTTCAGTTAAAACCTGGTTCTTAGGGTTTCTGAGAGGCAGAAGGAATGGAATGCCGGTGTCAAATCCTTCTTTAGATCCTGCCTTTTAATACAACATTTTCTTTCCGTTCTGAGGCTGGGAAAGAATGTTGCACAGGGATTGACATTTTACTTTTGCATTTAGGCTATTCAGGTGTCCGTGGGGACAGTGTTCATGGATTGACTGCACTTGCAGCAGTGAGGGAAGCAATCAACTTTTCCTCAGAGTTAAGAAAGGACGCCTTATCCACAGGCAGTGCCTCTTAGCAGTCTGTTTTGGTATGAAGAATACATTGAATTTTGTTGCCTTCAGTAAGTTACTAGAATGTTTCCTTTCAAACAAACTCAACTTCTAGTCATCTTTCTTAGAAAAACTATAAGCCTCATTTTGTACAAGTATATTTATAGAGAGACTCTAATCTTTGCCTTTTCAAAGAAGAGAATAAAGAAAAACAAAAACTAAATCAGATAGCCAAGAAAGTCCATCGTTGATTTAATTTCAACATTTACAACTTGGTAATCTTATTTTACTTATTACTGTCAGAGGCATAAATTATTCAACATTTGCATTTTGGATATTATTTCACTTCTCCATTATCCAAATTGATTGGCATACAGTAAAAAAATTAATTTGCCTTTGCATTACAATGTTTGCTGAATGTAAATAATGATATTAAAATGATAGTACAGTGTTTATGGTAACAGTGCACTTTCAAACCTCTAAAGTTAGCTAAGTCTGGTAGGTAGCACATGCTTGTACTCTCAACACTGGGAAGGCTGAGGCAGGCATTATGAGGTAGAGGCCAACCAGGGCTTTGTAGCCATTTGTGGAACACCCGGTGTCATACAAATCAGGACAGCAGCAACCAAAATGGTGGTGTTTTAAAACTCAAACTGAGTTCTTCCAAGTTTTTACTCAAGGACTCCCTGAGTTGTGCAATTTAGCATGTAATTTCACATATGTTTCCACTATGAAATAGCAATTCCCATAAAGGTGATTCTCTTTGGATAGGTTATCAAATGCCAGTCTAAAGACAGCTTCACTCAAATTGTCAGTTTTATAACTGTTAAACTTTTATTTCTTTTGTTTGCTCTCTTGTTCTGAGCAAAAAAATGATTGACAGGCATGACTCTATAAAATCCAATGATAACTCCAGCAATTGATTCATTTAACCAGTATCATTTTCTTTATTGTAGGCTTGTGTAATATAAAAGAGGCAGTATGATGGTCTGTCTGCTTAAACATAGTATTTGATTCCCCAGAGTTGACTCAAGAGCCAAATCATCTAAGCCATGAGCAAGGCTGGTGGCACATCCGCACTTTATCACTGACCATAGCGGCTTTCTGGAACCTAGGCCCCAAGGCCCTTTGTAGGTGGACTGTGAATGCACTGTGTGCCTACTGAAGATCTACGTCTGTACTCAAAGCAAGTCCTCTCAGGATCCACTGAAGATGCACACACACAGAGATTATACAGAGGAAGCTGCAGTCAGAGTTGCAGTGGAGACCCATGAGTGAATGAATTACCAACAGAGCAGAGACCTGGCACCATGTGGTAGGGTTGAAGTGTGACACGTAAGTCAGGAGAGGTTGAGAGAAGTTGAAGCCTTATTGGACTGTGGGCTGCTCAGCAAAGACAGCAGCAGGTGTGGAGCGTAGCTGACGTAAAAGCACAAGAGAAGTCGTGGGTATTGTGGGTGGCAGAGCAGAAGTGGAGCTGCCCAAGCCCTTTGGGGCTCAGAAGATCAAGAGTGAGGCCAAGATGTTGGAGACTGAGCTGTCTACACTGTTGGTATTTGTTGTTGCTTTGATAATGATTGTAACTGTGCTCTGATTCTGCCTTCATGGAATAATGTGTGTAACTTATAGGAGCCTCTAATAAGAGGCTTTGGATTTTTAAAGAGATCTTGAACTTTGTAAATCATTGCAGCACTAAGGTCTTCGGAGCAAACAAGAAACAAAAGGCCATGGTTTAAAGTTATGTATTTGTTAGTCACAGTTGACAAGGAACATAGTTAGATTCAGCTCTCAACTTGATCCAAACAGAGTACCCTGGAAACAGAGAGCTTTACTATCAGATTGGCCTGTGGGCCATTTTCTTTATTGCTAAATAACATAGGATGCCCTGTTGGTAGTATCATCTTTAGGCAGGTGAGTTTGAGTGTATGAGAAAGACAGCTGGGTCAGCCAGAAGGGAGCGAGCCAGTAAGCAGTGTTCCCTCATGTTTTCCAGCGTTGGCTTCCCCAATAGTCTGCCAAGCAAACCCTTTTCCCTCCAAGTTGCTTTTTATTATGGTGTTTAAGTCCCTCGGGTAGGGACTAAAACTTTAAAGTATATTTTAGGTGGGCTTGAAGTATTTTGGCCAAAAGTATTCATTTGATTCTCCCTACTTGAGATTAGGCACTATTCTCAGGGAAATATAACTCTGTGGACCTAATCTTCCATAATTTACAAGTTGATCTCTTAACATGGAGACAGATCATGACTAACGGCTGTTGCCATAGTGGTTACCGATGATATTCCACTACTATGATTGATGACAATGTAGCTAAGTCATGGCGATTCTGTTACATTTTTAGAAGCTATGGTACTCAAAGCAAATATATTTTGTGAAGTATAAATCACTTTAGCATGATGTCTTATTACTCATCTGTCTTTGAAAGTAGTAGCATTTTAAGCAGGAAAGCCTAAACTTCAGTATGGGTCAAGGAAGAGTTTTTGCTTTTCAAGAGGCTGAATTTAAGCAATGAACTGGCCATTTAATATTCTGCCCGTCATCAACCCTACTTCTCCCTCTTCTCTTAAACATCTTAAAGCATCTTTAATTTGTTATCTTGATATAACCTTTGTGCAAGTACTCAGAAAATCAACATGCTTAATAATTATGTAAATTAGGCAGCAGAGACACATCTCTGACAGGAGAAATAACTAAGAGCAAACATCTTATTAACTGGTGGCCATAGATGTGACACATACTTTGTGTAAATGAAATTGATAGTGAAACATGCAGAAGCCAGCTAATGCATTTTAGAAATGGGACATTCTTAATGAATTTCAGCTTTAATAGTCAGAAGCATTAAAATTTTTATAGAGATGGTCTATGCAATAACTATGTTTTTCTTTTTTCAATACGTCTACATTGGAAAGAACAGAGTAAGTATCAAACACTAAATGGCATTTTTCACACCATCAAAACTACAGCATATAGTTTTTTGTTTTCCCATCTTCTGTGCTCTTTGCTGTCAGTCTTGTAAATACTGGGAAGTTGTTTAATACCAACTCGCTGAATTGTTTCCCCATCACTTATTTCCTGTCTGAATATATTCTTCATGGAATTTGTAGGGCCCAGTGGAGCTCACAAGCAGGAATCATGTAAATAATTCAAAGTTTAGTAAGCCAGGTTGGAGTTTGCTCTGATCTTAGAGTCAAGTAGATCTGAACTTGCTTTGAGGACAAATATTATGACAATACTTTTCTGGCTTGTTTGTTTGTGGGTTTTTTTGTTTTGTTTGCTATTGTTTTTGTTTATTTTCAGGTTTACTTTCATTCATGCGTTTGTGTCCATGTCTGTATGTGAGTGCTGCATGTGTGCAAGTGCCTACAGAAACCAGAAGAGGGCACCAGATCTCCTCGAGGTGGAGTTACAGGCAGTACTTGGTAACGGGAACTTAAATTGGGACCAAAAGATGAACAAAGAGTTCCTGCCCTTGGCTGCTGAACCATCACTCTAGCCTACAGTTATCTTTGAAGTCTTTCTGCAGGACTTGATCCTCTATTGAGTGACTTAAGTGATTTCATCAGTTGTTTAAGTCCCACCCCCGTGGGAGCATCTGACAACATACGGAAGAAACCTAACACACAAATCTAGCTTAGGAAAGCTGCGAGTTTGGGGTTACTTATGAGAGGGTCAGTGAAAGCTTACTTAGCGAAACAAAGATGATAACTCACAAAAGCTGCATCCTTGGACCTCCCTGCATAGCACACGCAGAGCTCTAGCGGCTGGGAGCCTTTTTTCTCAGTCGTTATTACTACTTACATAGTTTTGGAACTTGTGCCCAAAACAAGTGCCTCGTAAGTTTTGTTTATTTCCTTAATCTTAAAGCGCCTTTGTCTAGGAAGGGAATGTTTGTAGGAAATAGTCCTAGAACATGTGTTTATAAAACTGTTGGCCATGTTCCTTTCAGATTAGCAAGATGACAGAAACGCACTTTAATGGTGTAGTGAACTAGGAATCAGCAAATAAAGTGTTGAGAGCGCATGGTCTTCATGTAACTGGAATGTAGGTGAAGCTATCATAGCACTTATGTGCACTTAGGAGGTCAGTGTCTGAGACGTAGGATGACTATTAGAGCTTAGTGGTTTGGTGTGTGCAAATGTTCAGCCTAGAGAAAAGCCTGGGTTCACTGCCAACGCTCAAATTCCTAGGCCTCGACGCATTAAGACTCACCTTGTGTTTACAGTTGTCACCTTTCTGGAGTTCTGTCTCTATGTGGGTGGAATATAGGAAGCTACTGTTTCTTTTTCTATTTCAGAGTCCATTCCAGATACTATGGTAATTCACTTCTAACTGCTGTGGCGGGAGACATTTTACAGCTCCTCTAATCTACCTTTGATGCCAGCTACAGTCTGATACTAGCTTCCTGAGCAGAGTGTGCGTCTGAGTCCCCTGAGCTCCCGGTTGGCACCGTTCCAGGCCACACCTAGAGTTTCTGTTTCAGTGGATACCTGGAGAGGAGACTGGTGCTGGAGGGCCTTTGCTGTGGCATACTCAGATGCAAATTGTTCCTGGTAAATAGTCACAGTAGATGTAGTCTAGTCTGTGTCTCGGCTGCTTTCCCTTCCTGCCTCATTTCTGTACAGTAGAAGGATAAGGGATCATGTTTTGAGTTTCACAACCAGCAAAAGTTTTTATTCCTACCAACTGTCTTCTTAGTGTTGATTACTGAGTACAACAATCAAGAAACAAATGAGGAGGCCACTTTCAAGCCTCTGTCATGCTCGTGCCCTCATGGCAGATGATGCTCCCAGCTCTTTAACCTAAAGGCATTAGATATGATACCCAGACTTACTAAGTGATGTCAGTGTTATTCTTTTCTAACACAGGGCTATATGGCAGGTATGAGAGGAGAGAGGCTTTTAGAATGACACATGGCTTCATCACTGTGTAGCTGCCTCTGGATTATTTCCAAAGAAAGAGCAAGTCTTCCCATGAATGGCCTACTATGTGGGCTTCCTTCGGCTGCACATACCAGACCTGAGGAAGAGGCATGCCAAAGTATCTAGAACAAGGGATGCTTTGTCAAGGGAAGTGATGATACATTCTCTAAACAGAGACAACACAAAGGATGTATAACAGCATCTTCAGAGGTCACCTGCAGCAGTAGTTCCTGTGTTGCACAGTCACCTGTCTCCTTCCCTTGTCCATTTTCCTTTCAGTACCAATGGCGTCTTATAATGTTCCTCAGCAATATAACTAAGAAAGCTCTATTAGCCTAGTTACTATAACACAATATGCTGTATACCGGCTATAGTAAAAAATACATTGACCCATAATGTCCAGCATTCAAGATCCAAAGAGAATATTGTATTTTGCGGGCAAAGTCCATTTGGATTGCATCAAATCATGTCAGGAGTGTGTTTATTTACATCTTTTCTTTGAAAACTTAACAGGATTCAATTATGGTGGCTCAACTATAAAGTTGTAATCTAATCTAATTTAATCTCTTCCGCCAAAGCTTCACCTCTTAACACCGTAGTCATATTAAGTTTCCATGGTCTTAGTAGCACTAATATGGGATTTTTGAATTGTATTTGTAGGGCTCTTTAGGTGGTCACCTATAATAGATAAATACATGTTGTAAATGCATACTTTAGAGGCACATATGATAGCATCTGGGTGGTCAAAAAGTGGCTGTCTCACACTGAAGAGGCTGAGAACCTCATAGTTGTTCAGTTCATAATCCTGGGTGCCTTCAACATGTGTGTGTGTGTGTGTATGTGTGTGTTCATATATGCATATATGTGTGTATGTATGTATGTATGAATGTAGGCCCTGGTAAGTTCCTGGAAATCTACCAATTTTCAGACTATGTTGGAAGCCCAAAGAAACTGGACTCTGCTATCAGTGATTAAATGCAGCCGTAGCAGCAGCAACAGGATGGATGGATTTATCAACAAGAGTGAAAGCAAGTAGACAAAAGGAAAAAGTTCCTTCTTCCATCTCCTGTTGTCTAGGCCATCACTAGAAAGTGCAGCCCGTGGTTAAGGTAGATATCCCCACTCAAATCATCTGATCAAGTAAATCCCTCACTGCCCAATGCTTGGCCTTTTAGTTAATTCCAAAGCCGTTCAACCTGACACGATTAATATCACAGTGGTTAAGATTGTTATATTTATTCATGAAGCAAACATTAGGTTTGTAAGCATTCGATGTTCATAACAGAAGAATTAGAGAATTTCAGTAGACAAACTATAGGTTCACCTCATGCAGCATTTAGTGGTAAAATTACACAAGACACTAAGTCTTCCCTGACCTGCAGGGCAAGAGAGCACCATGTGCTAAGGAAATTCAGCTGTTGTATCCTATGTTTCTCAGGTTACATCATGCTGGGAGGCCTTTGGGAAGAGAAACATTCCATGCTGTGGGAAGCTCCATGAAACGTAGGACATAAACATCACAGTAGTCTCAGGAAGTCCCTGAACACGTGGCCCCTCTCTCCTCAAGCTCACATGAGTTATAAGCACTGCTTCAAGACGTCGCAGAACAGTTAGCTGAGCTGCCTGGAAGAGGCTCAGAGCAATGTAGCTTCCAGGAAAGACTTAACTGCAGGTTGTGCAGTATGCTCCAGGTTTCCAGCTCTCATGAGCTGTCACCCATGCAGGGGTGGGCTTTGGTGACGTACGTGTCTTGGAGTCATTTCTCCTTCTGTAAGTCACCCCAGTAAACCACCTGGGCTCACACAATTAGACTCTGGTGGCGTTCTTCCTTTTGGCTTTTGCTAGTGCCTGTCTCTGGTCAGTAGACGTTTGTTCACATCTCCTCAGGAAGCATGGTACATAACACACACCGCAGAAGGTCATTTCTCAGGTCATGTAAAGAGTAAGGGCGAGAGGTGATAACTCCCTTCTGATATGTCCTTGTTTCTTCTGTCCACATCCGTCACATGTTGGGGTGACTCCTGAATGTTTTTCAATAATTCCCCCTTAAATCATTACCATCTAATGGAGTGCAATCTTACCCCACTGTCTAATCTTTTCCTTTTATCCCTCTGTTCACACAAGATGAGAAAAGCAAATGCAAGGCAAGCTAGTTTGCACCTCGCCAGGCTGCAGAGAGGAAGATACCACCACACAGCCTGAGACAGGAAAGAAGGTGGATGGAGGAAGGGAAAAACTAAGTACATTGCATTGGCCTCCAGCGTGTGGCTGTTTATGGCACAACTCAGTTTTGGATGACTGTTTGAGCCTTGCAGAGCATGTGCGTTTTTATTTTAAATAATTATATGCACAATCACCATTATTATGCTTAGATTCAATTAAAATTATAATTTCCTAGTTCAGTGTTCTATGACTGGATATGTGTAGCATTTCCATGCTTTCTTCTACTCTGCCGTGTTGTGCCGGCCTGTCTTTAATGGGCAATTTGATGGGTTTCTCAGAACACCTCTTAGAAGTGTGATTTCTTGGTCAGAGCTGACCTCTGTGAAGGGCTTTGATGCTTGAACCCAGGTTATCTTCTAGATACGTAACTGTGGCTTTCAGCTACTGCCTCAGAATTTCTTGAGGTCACCGTACTGTCAGAGTGTGAGATACCCATTCAGAACAGCTAGAGATAATGCATAGTAAACTTCTTTATGGGACTGCTTAGGCCAGTAATGGATTCCTTAAAACCCACAGTATTTAGGAGCACTTTTCATAAACCCTTTCTTGGCAGTATCCAGTCCCCCTTTGGTTTTCTCAACTGGCTTTTAGGTTCTATTTAAGGAGTGAAAGAGTATTAGAGTATTAATATGCCCTGATGATAGTATGAGAGTTATTTCCTGTCTTGCCACTTTTTTCTTTAATATATTAAGCTTTCGCATGTATGATGCTTGGAGAATTGTGTGTTCTGTGAACAATTTTAAAAATCATTTTTGACACCAGGTCCTTTTTTCCCTTGTGGCTCTGTAGCATTCATGCTTCCAACCATAGCATTGTGGAAGTGATTTCTGTCTCTGTTCCATCATTTCTTATGTAGATCCTCAGTAATGAGGGACTTCATCTGGAAGTCTGCTTTATGTTTATTTGGGTTTTTTTCTTTGAACATAAAGGAATGTGTATTTGTTTTGTAATTCTACCAAGGAGACAGGTTTTTATAATTTTTGCAGCTGAAAGTTATTAAAGTACACATGGATTTCACCCAGGGTTCATCTTAATGTTATTATGTAAGCCTCCCAGAGCTGCACTGAGAATTTCACAGAAGGCCTTGACCAGTGTCCCTTAGTGCAGTTGATTGTGATGAAAGACAGTTGACTTGTCAACTGTTGTTGGTATCTGAACAAGAAGAGTAAAATGACACTTAAAGGTGAGGTTGTCAGTAGGAGGAGAAGAAACCTCTTCCAGCAACCAAAGGAAAATAATTGTTGCATAGCAGCAAGATGCTACTGTGTACATCAAACCCAGCTTGCTTCCTGGCCTGTTGTTCTACACACCAGGTAACATGGTGACTTTGAGTACTGAATTAAATGTCTGTCTTGGCAATGTCTACCTGGAGACAATCTTGCTCCCTTATCCATCTTTATGTCAGGGTCATGCACTTTGGTTCAGTTGATCACACTGTGTTACCTGCAGTACTGGGTAGCTGTGCCGGGGTATAAATGTTATTTATGAGGAAGTTGGGAGTGCTTTAAATATTGTGAAAATGCTGACGTTGACACATTGAGGATAATGATGCAGAAACAGTAGGCTCTTTGTAAACTGTTTAATGGTAACAATTTTCTAAATCAAAGCAATCTACACTTCCCCATTTACCATTCATCTCCAAGCAGTACAGTCTCATAAAGAGGTTTACTGTGCGGCATCCTTTCGCTTTTCTGAATGGTTATCTCACACACTAATGTTTCACATCATTTATATTTTGTCTTTCAGAAGCATAAAGGTGTGACATGGGGAAGGAAGAAGTATGTGTCACTTTGGTCAAATCATGATATCATTAACAGGTAGAAGAGTTCCTTAAGAAAATGTCAAGTTTAGGAAATATGAATTGATCCCCTCATTTTGTGTGTGTTTACCATGATAAGAAAGGATTGATGCCTCTGTAAGTGTACTTAAGTGTAGAAAAATAGTAATCTACACATGCTGCTAGTCTATTGTGTAATGGCCTTGCAGTAGTAAATGCCAAGAGGATGAAGAAGCCAACTCAGTTACCTTTAATGTTTTAGATATGGCAGAGTTTAATCTATATACTAACTTTTGCATTTTATTAACCACAGATATTTACTGAAAAAAAAAAACCGAACAGTTTTCTTCCATGTGTGAGCTAAAAAGAAGGTTTGTAATCTAATTTTCTTTGATTGTAGCCAGTACTATTTACATTTCATGTCTACATCTGTTGTGCCTTCACTTAATGAGCTTCTTCAGGAATTTTCTGTGGCCTCCTTTGCTTGTAACAAAGAGAAAATGCCTAACACAAAAATAGAAGAAGTGTCTGACAGAAAAATGGGAGGCTTCTCCAAGGGGCACAGGAAAGAAGCTCTCTATAATGGGCCTTCTTGCCATGACAATCTTTTCAATAAATGAGAATTCTGTTGTCCTTGACTATGAGGATATTCAGATATCAGTACCAACGCCAGTAAACTGTCTCTCATGTCACTTGCATTTCATTGAGGAAGGTAAGCATCGTTTTAAGTAGATTATCAGTGGAGGAAGAGTTACCCCAGCTGTGTGCTCAGAAGAGGAATATGCCAGCATCACATCTCTGGGACTTGGCTATAAACTTTTATTTTAAATGTTCTGCGTGCTCACAAAAATTTAGAGGATATGAAACACATTAGATTTTTTTAAACTTCAGACACTGAATAAAAACTCATGCATGAAAGTGCCTAATAAAATGGGTAATGTCCAAAGTGAGGAACAAGAATTTTATGATTCTAATAGAGACTTGACAGGGGAAAAAAAGTTAAAAGATAAAAGGCAGAGCCATCTTTTTGTAAGGGGCATCTCCCACCAGGGGAGACACAAAGATCTGCATGTGTCATTGCTGGTTGGTCCCAGGTTGTCGTGACCTTACTGGTCATGTATATATTCTCTGGAGGGATCCTAAGTCATGTTTAGCTGATGACATCTGAGGTTAAGTCTGTGTGTGTGTGTGTATGTGTGTGTGTGTGTGTGTGTGTGTGTGTGTGTGTGTGTGTGTGTGTATGTGTGTGTGTGTATGTGTGTGTGTGTGTGTGTGTGTGTGTGTGTAGAGAGAGAGAGAGAGAGAGAGAGAGAGAGAGAGAGAGAGAGAGAGAGAGAGAGAGAGAGAAGGGGTGGGGGAGAAAACTGCTCTCCTTTAGCTGAGATTTGGTTTCTGCTTTGTAAATTCCCCTGGGGAAGAAAGAAATGAACTCTAGCTTAGAGGAAGGAGGCCATTCTGTGAGGAGAAGCTGAGGTGTGTGCTTGAGAAGAGCAGGGCTTGTCACAAGAGCTCTGTGCAAATAGCCTTCTCTTTGTGTAGATTGGAGACTATGACTGGGAACTAATTAACCAGAGATTTATGGGAAAGTAATGAAAACTGTTTAGTGCCCACCCTTCCCTCAGGAACCTTTAAAAGAGTGAGTTTAAACCATTGACAATTTATGATGTATCAGTATGGATCTCCA
Source organism: Acomys minous (assembly GCF_964271855.1). Taxonomy (NCBI): domain Eukaryota; kingdom Metazoa; phylum Chordata; class Mammalia; order Rodentia; family Muridae; genus Acomys; species Acomys minous. The sequence continues at coordinate 19,655,049 of NC_140497.1, read as the reverse complement.
TCTTTAAATGAGTTGTTCATTTGGTTTTTTTTTTCCTTGTTTCCTCATACATAGCTGCATGTCAGTATATGGTCTATAGTTGGAAAAGGTTTAACTTTCAGAACAAAATGGGAAAACAATGTTAGAAGAGACTTGTCAGTGAACATTTTCAGAAAATAAGCCACTATGAAATGAAAACAATGCTCTGTGAACTAAATATCCTACATAAATACATACATACATATATACATACATACATACATATATACGCATATATGGTATAAAGTTGTATGGTTATTTGATATGTAAATATACCATAACTAATAATTTAAGCTTAAATATATAGCATTTGATACAACAAAGAATTAGAAAATCTTGTATCAGGGTTTTGAATATACAATATCACCACCAGTCTTTCACTTCTACTGAACATAGTAGGATGTAATTGCTCTAAATATTAGTATCTTTATTGTTACAGCATTAATCCGTGGATTCTTTTGACTGGGTTGTAAGCCTTTATTGTTGTTTAACATGTGCATCTTGTTTTGTTTCCTCTAATGTCCCATGTATTACGTGTTCATATACACAGGAATCATTTTCTCTTTTTGTGTGAGCTTCTGTAGACCCATATTAGAACTTCTTAGGGGAACACAATGCAGCCATGCTGACAAGGTGATGCATCTGCCAGTCCACAATGGCCACTATTTTTTAGGTTTAATGGAGCTTAGCAAACGCTGGAATAAAATTAAACAAATATGAGAGAGAAACACTCATCACCATTAAAAGGATAGTAAAAATAACTAAAATGAACTTGGAGCCTTTCAATGTAAATGTGGTCAAGAGACCATATCAACGAACAGGTTAAAATAATTGGTTCATTTGGCACAGAATTAGGTTATTTGTGGTAGACTGAGTGTCAAAACAAAGTCCAACCCATGAGCATCAGCTATGGCAGGCCATGGACCAGTAGTCAGTTCATGCATGCAGTGAGTTTTATATATTGCCATCCTCCTTTGGGGGTTGACTCCTAATGCAGATTCTATTGTCATTTTGGGAAGGACATGGCTTGCATGCTTCATGCATACCTGGTATTTACCAAGAATCTTTAGTGGGTGCTTAGTTAAAAAATACACATGTGTTTCTTGTCAATGGGATGTACTTCAAGAGTGTATCATTAGATGTCTGTGGTACTGAGCACTGTAGCTCTCAGCCATACAGACCCCTGTCAAATAGCCTATTACACACCCAGTCTCTGTTGTATAAGCATATTCCTCACGGTGACACTTGTATCACTTTTTGCTATTTTCTGTATTATATGATGTTTTGACAACTTCATTGTTAGGGTAGGATAGGAGTTTGGCGGTTCTATCAATATATATTGGGACTCTTAGTATGTATGTGCTGTATTCTGGGTCATAGTATCAATTTTTATTGCACATCTCTAAATACCTCATTACAGCTCACTTGAATTCTTTGAAAGTTATTAAGAACGCAACTGGTTTCATTTTCTTCTTACAAAACTTAAAGCTACTTCTTTTGAGCTTGGGATTAGGCTAGAATTTGGTTGGTTGTATCATACAAAGTTGATTTTAAAAAAAGCAAAACACCTTTCTTTGTTAAGCCCACTTCTGTGAGTCTTGATATGGTAATGTGTAGGGATGATAGAAAGTGACGTGAACTCACAGATTCCTGTGCCTTGAACTTCATGGTAGCGTTCGTAATTAGTAACCCCGAAGAGTGATTTCAGTCTCTGCAACATTCCACTGTGATATAATTGACTTCTTTAGAATTTAGTTGCAATTTATTTTTTCAGTATGGCCAATAATGTTGCATAAATCAGACTAAGGAAGTGTTCTTGGGAACACTGAACGCGTAATAGAGCTTGTGATCAGGAACTCAGGACAAAGGAGAGATCCAGGCTTCCTTTCTTTTTTAAATCTTTTTTTTTGTTTGTTTGTTTTGTTTTTTGTTTTTTGAGACAGGGTTTCTCTGTGTAACCTTGGCTGTCCTGGACTCGCTTTGTAGACCAGGCTGGCCTCGAACTCACAGCGGTCCGCCTGCCTCTGCCTCCCAAGTGCTGGGATTAAAGACGTGCGCCACCACGCCGGGCTCAGGCTTCCTTTCTTATTTCTGTGTTTGAGTTTTCTTAGGTTACAACTGCAGTGTGTCTCTTATCAGTGGAAACAGTAAGGTAAAGTTAACCATTCTTTTCCTACCCTACTTTGTGTCGTCCCTTCCACTGATGAAATCGTGTTGCTCCTTTTTATGTCTTTTTAATTGCTGTACAAATATTTAAATTGATTTAAATTCCCATGTCACTGGTGGTTTTTTTTTTTTAAGCACAACAAAATCGTTCTATGTATTGGTCTGTAACTATCCATATTATTGAACAAGGAAAATATATTATAGAAAGAACAAGTTGTGAGTGAAAATTGTAGAAGAAGAGAGCAAATATGAATGTGTCTAATGTGGCCAGGCAGGTGGGAGAAACTTGTTCAGTGCTTATGAATGCTGATGAGCTGGACAGATCAAGATGGGGACATTGACAAGCAACTTACACATCTCTGTCTCTAAAGAAGATTTTATATATATAACTTGGGTCTTTTATCTACATGGGCGAATCAGTCAAGGCTACAATGAATAAGTTACACTAAAAATTCTGATGTGTCTGGAAATAGAAAACTGTAGAACAGTAGACATTTTCTCTCACTGCTTCAAGTGAATCTATCTGGTCTGGAAAACTTTTTTTTTTAATCTAGCAAAATTGAAGATGTGTATTTTGTAAACCTCAAGCTGCCATACTGGGAATGTACTTTAGACCTGGCCCATTCAGATCATTTCAGAATCCCTTTAGAATATGAAAAATTATAAATACTTCCCAAGCCTTTGCTGACACTAGATCATACATTGCTGTTGACCAGCAATGTGCAGTAGACTTTGGACAATTTGAAAGTAGTAATTATGCTTAGAAAGAATGAAATAAATGTATTAATGTAGTCATAAATGCTTATTTATGAGGGGCTTATTATGGAACAAAAATTTGCTAAAAAGGGTGACATTGTTTCAGACACTTAACTGAATCCCTTAAAATTTTACCTTATTAGGACATACAGCTACTTCTTGCATCTGCCGGCTCATCCAATTTGTCATCTCCTATGGTACCTGTCTATCATGAAAATCTGTCCCCATCCTGACGTGTTCCTGACAAATGCAGTCGTGCCTTAATAATCGTTTCAGATATTGATGATATTTTGTTGGTATGGCCCCAAAGCTTCACAGATGGTAGATTTTTCAAGTGGAGTGGCCATGTGGAATGTGGAATGACATGAAAGAATGTTGACAACGACGTGGGGTATGAAACCACATGAAGGACTGTTGACAACCTTTCTCTTCTTGTTAAACCCCATTTTGTATGCATCTTCATCCATGCATAATTCTGTGATATAAGAAAGAGCCAGTTAGAAAAGCTTGGCTTGCAGCATTATGCTCATCTTCCAAATACTGGCGTACCTCCTACAGCCACGTGAAGATCATGGACATTAATGTCACTGCCGAGCTCCTCTGAAAAGTCTCATTGGAAGGATTTTATCACGGGCAAAGGATTTTACTTGTGCCTTTTGTTCAGTGGTCTCCATGAGGACTGAGCCCAGAACCGAGTACCTGGGCTCTTATCTATTGCACAGCCCGTTGGTATTTCTGAGAAAATACCTGTTAAATTCCCTTTGGAATTTTTCAAAAATTTATGAATTTTCTGTTTTTAGCCATTTTGATATATAAAACTTATTTTAGGAAAAACAGTCTACTCTTAACATGTAACCTTACATTTTAAAACTTTTCCTCAAAAATCACCATTGCAGCAGAATGGCTGTGTACATAATTTTTGGAACTAAAATGATGTACTCAAGATAGTTATCTTTAATTACTGTATTTTTTTGAGAATTTCATGTATGAGCACGATATTGACATTATTTTCTCCTCTCCCCTCATGTCCGTATCCCCTCATTTTCAACCTTATTACTTTTTATTCCTTATTTATTAGTCTGCTACATATGTGTGTGTACCACACACATAATCGTCTGTGCATTTATAAACACCACCTGCCGAGCTCATTCAGTCTTGCTCGTATCTATATATGTTTAGAACTGACTAGTTGGAATCTGAGTAATCTATCAGAGAGTTCCTCCCTGGAGAAGACTGCTTCTTTCTCAGTAGCCATCAAATTGCCTAGAAGTCTTCATCGGGGAGTGAGCTTTGTGAGATTTCTACTGTCCGCGTTGGCGTATCAGTTGTTGGTATTATCTTTCAGGCTTGGTTCATATAGACATGTTGAGATTTCGTGGGTACGGCTGCATCGTATATAGAAGATACTATCTCTCAGCAGGTGTCCTGGTCCTCTGGCTCTTATGGCCTTTCTACCTTCTCTTCCGTGATGCTCTCTGAGCCTTTGTGAAAGAGGTTATATTGTCGGTGTATTCTCTGTGGTTGAGGACTCCACAGGGAGTGGTCTCTATATTTTGACCAGTTGTGTCCTTCTGTAATGGTCTCCATCTCCTGCACTAAGAAGATTCTTTGATGAGGGGTGGGAGCTATACATTATATCAACTGTGATCATAGATCTGACAGTTTGTTTTGTTTTAGTGTGTGACAGCAATGCATACAACTTCCCTGCTGTGGAGTTCTGGATTCTTATTTCTTTTGCTCTAAGGTATTGGATGTGTAGGAACCACTGGTTTCATACCATCAGAATAAGGAAGATGAAGTGGAAAACACATGTTCAGTTTTTCTATTATCAATAAATTAGTGTTTATTGATCGGACACCAGAAAATCTGGGAGTTCACATTTATAACATCTGTCTTGGAAAGACAGACATATGTGTACAAGATGATACATACAGAATGTTTATAGGTTCATTGTATGTAACAGGAAGATATTTGGATGAAATTCAGATGTCTTTGCTCTGAGGATGAATCGAATGTTGTCAGTCTTTTTAATGGGATTCTGGCCCAGGAACATAGAATAAGAGATGAATGGGAAGAATACAAAAGATTAGAGTCATCTGGTGGCCCTGTTAACTCATGTCTCCATGAGATGCTGTCTTTGTTCTACTTACCCGTCTATTTAGAGCATCTTGCACAAGGGTGGAAATAAGTATATGCTTAATGTGTTAACTATTTCTACTAGTAAATTTAAAAATATGCAGACTAAGGTCTAGTGACATGCCCAGTGAGGAAAAGTGCTTGGCACCAAGTGTAAGGACCTCATCTTGACTCTGGGGGCTTACGTGGTAGAAGCAGAAAGCCTACTCACTTCTTCAAGTTGTCCTCTGACCTCCAGTCCATGCTGTGGTAATATGAGTTGACCTCCAACTCCCATCTAAAATAAAATTTTAAAAATGGAATATGTATTTTGATAGGGATTGCATTGAATCTGTAGATTGCTTTTGGTAGGATGGCCATTTTTATTATGTTAATTCTCCCGATCCATGAGCAAGGAAGATCATTCCATCTTCTCATGTCATCTTCAATCTCTCTCTTTAGAGTTTTGAAATTTTTTTCAAACAAGTCCTTCACTTGCTTAGTTAGAGTAACTCCTAGTAGAGTGGAGAGTGGGTTATTACTTTCTCACATACTCTGGTGCCTCAACTTTGACCATGTCCCCTGGAGGGGGAGACCTGGTGGCACTCAGAGGAAGGACAGCAGGTTACCAAGAAGAGACTTGATACCCTATGAGCATATACAGGGGGAGGTAATCCCCCTCAGGAACAGTCATAGGGGAGGGGAATAAGGGGAAAATGGGAGGGAGGGAAGAATGGGAGGATACAAGGGATGGGATAACCATTGAGATGTAACAAGAATAAATTAATAAAGTAAAAAAAATGGAATATGTATGTCAAACTCAAATGCCCACAGAACACTGGACAATAGGGTCCTAAAATTCTTTCCCTATTCAAAAATTTAAAACCTATTTCTAGTTCTTATGTTGACCCCAAAATTAGTTTAGACTTATTCTTATGATTGTTTTATGTGTAATTATCTAGAATCAGCCAGAGTTTCTATCCTTTGTTGCTGCTAAATCTCAGCAGAAGTGCATTTTCAGTTCATTTAATGGGGAAAAGGGAAACATTGTGTCTAAGAAGCCGTGTGCAAACATGCTGTCTCAATGTTTTTTTGTTCATTTTGATTTCCAATCTGCGCACTTTCTTCTTTTGTGGGTATCAAGTGATGCAGATTGTTGTACTTTTTATTGTTCTCAGCACAATCTTTTATCTTCATTAAATAGCCTGAGTTTGTGTTCCCATTTAGTCGGAAATATCCTGAAAATTAATCTAACAGTTTATTTTAAACAGACACGTGTTGGGAGTTACCTGTTATTTCCAGTAAGGTTGTCTTTGCTGTATTTAAGCAGAGTGTGTGTGTGTGTGTGTGTGTGTGTGTGTGTGTGTGTGTGTATGTGTGTATGTGCACACGCAGTGCACCCGTGTGTTGAAGCTATATGGGCTACAGTTTGAAACATTAGCATAAATATACCTAAACCTTTGATGACTGAAAATTAGATGTAGGATTCCTCAACTTATGCCAATAATTTTAATAGAGGTCTTACATTCATTTATTTGGGCATTTGTATGTTCATTATCAAGCATTAAGTGATTAGAAATATTGGTGAATATTGGAAGAATAGTATTGGTTAAAATCACTGTCCCCATACTTGTAGTTACTTACAATTACCTTAGCCCATTGTTAGTTTTACAAAAGCAGTGAGATGGTTCTGTAGTTGGACTTGTATGCTTGAATTATCAACAATATATAAAATTAGACTCAATATTTTTCTTATACAGTCCATTTATCATGGAAGGTCCTATCCCAATAACTCTAAAACTAAGGACAATGGAATTAGTAAAATTCACCTTTTCAGGTATTTGAATGTAGTAAATTTATTTTTTTCGTTTTCCTAATCCTATTTTCTTTTTCTTTTTTTCTTTTCCTTTCTTTCTTTCTCTCTTTTTTTTTTCTTTTTCGAGACAGGATTTCTCTGTGTAGCCTTGGCTGCACTGGACTCGCTTTGTAGACCAGGCTGGCCTTGAACTCACAGTGATCCTTCTGACTGTGCCTCCTGAGTGCTGGGTTTAAAGGTGTGAGCCACAACTGCCTGGCTGCTAATCCTATTTTGATTATGGTTCAGCCACATAGAGGAATTTAATTTCATAGTGATTGATACACAACATTATAATGTGAAATTTGTATAATCAAATGCATTTTTAAATTAAAAGTTGCACAGAAATGCATAAGAACACACACCTGGGGTGATACACATGGGTAGCAATTGTGTTTCAGGATTTCTTAATGATTTTAAGTTGGTCTAATTAATCAACTTTATTTTCAGGTTTCATATCAACTATTTCTTATATGATTTTAAAGCCATGGAAATGCTACCAATCTAAAAATGATAGAGAAATTTTAATTGTTACTGAAAAGAAAATAATTAATGTTTGTTTCTAATTGTAGTATGAAAACATTGATCTCAATATTGCTAGATATAAATTAGTCATTAATAAGATTTTAGACATAACATTCTCAGTAATGTCACATGACCAGTGCAGCTTTTCTTTATGTGGAGCACAGGATGTGTGTTACAACCAAGTAGATCATCACTCTGGGCTTCACAGTGGTGATTAGAAATTAGGAGACGCTGAAGAACTTTGATGAATTCAATTGCACTTAAAAATTCCTCACAGCAGAAATCACCAATCGACACATTTAGAAAGCATTCCAAAAAGTTAAATTTGGAACTCCTGTCACAGCCAGAAGGCCATTGTCTCTAAAATAAATAATTCATAAGAAAATAGAGAAGACAAAGACCAATAGCTCAGGAGAGAAGGAGAGAAATGATTTGATATTCACAGTACAGTCAGCATGAATGGCTTTACATGTGGATAGTGAACAGTAGATTATGGAATAAAACATACCCAAACCAAGATCTTTACCCCTTTTAATGACAAAAGTGCATCTACTTAATGTAACTGTTATCATCTATAAGGGCAAAATCAGCCATCACCTTTAGGAATGTAACTTTAGTTCTGTGTAGTTTAAATCATTGGTGATTGGCTAAATCATGACCTATATATAGCTTTTGATCTTGAAGTTTCACATTGTGGAAATGCTTCCTGTACTGAATAGTAAAAAATTGGTGGTGAATGAGGTCCATTAGCTAAAAACTATTGTGAAGGAACTAGGATCTCAGGTGTCCTGGTGTTTGTCAGGAGGTACTGGTTCAATGGAGAGTACTAAGGTTAGATCATTATTCCGAAGGTAAGAAGTGCCCGTGTGCATTACCATTAAAAAAAAACCAAACAATATATTGAAAATGGAAGTGTATTTTATAATAATTATATGGAAAGTGAAAAAGTGACACCTAGGTGCACAGGCACTCACTATGAATAAAATGTAGATACATTTAAAGAGATAAGGCCTAGATGCTTAGTAACATTTACATGAAAGACAGTGTGCTCTCAGTTTGCTTGTATAGAGAAAATATTTCTGAAAATATGTGCAGGAAATTGATAGTAGCTGTTGCCTCCAGGGGTTGAGTGCAGAGAGGATGGAGATGAGGCTGGAGGCTGACTTTTCTCTCTGCTCTTTACAAAGCTTAGTGTTTGAATAATGTGAATACATTACTCGGCCAGAAAGTCAATGAAATCTACATCGAAAATGCAATTGTGCAACATCTTAATATGACTGCCCATAGTAGTTTGTTTTGGCTAATATTTGGCAAGAGATTTTATATCAAACGTAGGAAAATGTATTGGAACTACAGAGTCGTACTGCTTTGTTTTTATTGCCTTAAAGCTTTTATCTGGTGTCTTACTGCAAAGAAAGATGGTAGCATACAGATCATTCTTTAAATAGCTATATGGTCTCTCTCATCCTCTCTTGTTTTATATGATCTATTAAGCAAAATGAAAACTGTTCAAATGTGAGGGGCACATTGTCCCTGGAAAGGTTCATGTGGTAATCATGTTTACAACTTAAGGTTGGCATCTTATGAGTTATTAACAGAAATGGCCTGTAAATCCGATGTCTTTGGGAACTCTTTCATGTGGATGATCGAGCTTTGCCTTTTCATCAAGCATATGTTATCTTGTTTTGCTTAATATACATACTATCTGTCTGTACTCTCACTCAGGTATATGAGAGATATTCTCTCAAATCTGTAAAAGTAGCTAAGTACTTACATCTCTCAAAATATGACCTCATTTTCTTAGTTTACTTAAAATTTTATTCCAGGGCATAACAGATGGCTCAGAAGTTAAGAGTACTGACTGATCTTTCCAAGGTCCTGAGTTCAATTCCCAGCAACCACATGGTGGCTCATAACCATCTATAATGAGATCTGGTGCCTTCTTCTGGCCTGCAGGCACACACAAATGCAGAATACTGTATAAATAATTAATAAATCATAAAAAACCAAAAACATTTATTCCAATTAGTAGGGCACAGTGTCATATACCTATAACCCCAGCATTCAGTAGGCAGAGGTGTGGGGATCTCTGTGAGTTCCAGGCCAGGGTGGTCTACAAAGCAAGTCCAGTATAGCCATGGTAACACAGAGAAATCCTTTCTTGAAAAACAAAAAATAAATCCATTTATTCCAGTTATCCTTTATTCCATAACTACCTGGTCACTTTTTTAGCTTAAAGAAATGACTGTACATAGTATGAAGGTGTCCGGCTCATCATACATCTTCCATGGGACTTTGTTGTCATGACCCGAGCAAGGGTTCCTAAAGAGGAAACAAGTGCACCTTGGTCACTTGGGACTCTGTTGTGACAAGGCATAAAGCTTCTTCTGCCATTCATAAAGCCATGCATCCAGAGTCTGCTAAGAGCCAAAGGAAGGAAACAGACTCTACCTCTAGCTGGGTAGTGAACCAGTTAATTTGTGGCTAATGTCACCACGTACTATCCCCTTTCTATGACAGGAATTGAACAATATACGTGAGAGTATTACTTTTTTTCCCCCCCAACATTTTGTTGAAACCCCACCGTGGTCATTTCTCTTTGTTAGGAACTGACTTCACCTCTGCATCCCAGACATAGGACTTCATGTTTATCTTGTGATGAGGCGGTTCCAAGCAAGGGACTGTTTTGTCTCAGCCTCGATTGGCCCTCTTTTCATCGCAGATCCCATAGCCTTCACGTTTTATGAAATATGCCTTATTCTTTCTTCCATAAAATCCCTATGAATATAGAGCTCTTGGTCTTTGTTCTTGATGTCTCCAGCATTCAGAGATCTGCAGGGAACCTTCGGAAGCTTTTTCACCAAATGTTGAGAGTTACTATGGGATCCTGCTGTTCAGGTTGAAGTCTGGCGTTACTGGATAGCCCCTGCACTCAATTAAAAAATGATGGATTCCCTTTATCAGCAGGGCTCCCTCTTCTCTGCCTGCTCCGGGGAGCCCAAGTCCCTACATCCTCAATCTGAGAAATGTCACTTAGTCCTTAAGAAAAACAGGTTCAACTCCCTTTCTCATAGTAGAACCTGTTCAGCAAGCACCAAGGAATTTCTGGAAATGCTACACCCTATGCTAATGAGACCTTAGCTTTTAGAGAAAGGCTTTAACCATACCTGGAGTTATTCCCCCACCCATAGAATAATTAAGTACTGTTCCCCCTTTTAAGGTAAGACTGTGCTGTTGCGTATAAATGAAGCATTTCTGGCACTCATAGCCCATCAAATCAAACACATTCATCTTCAAAACTCCTCCCACTGACCCAAGTTTATAAGTCCCTGTTTTCACTACCACATATTTCATCAACATCATCTGGGACTCATCATTTACTCTGGGAAAGGCTCCCATCCTCTCTGAAGAATTCGCTGCTGGACCCTTTGGACTTGGCTGCTGGCCAGAGAGCCATAGCTGCCTTGTTCACCGCTGAAGATGAGTTGAGTGACCACCAACAAAGATGCCTGCCATGAACCAACAAGGCATAGTCATCCACCAATTAGGGCAGAAGTTAACAGGGCTGTAATACTGCTATGTCATTACTGGCTTTGGAATGCCTGAGTTTCTGCTGACATCTGGTACCAGCAATCTTAATAAAAAGAGCTAAGTGTAACACCCTGTGGAAAACTCTTTTCAACACCCCTGGTGAGGTCCTGGAGCCTTGCACACAGGCCTTGTTCTGAGTGCTGTCCCTACTCCTGAGAGAAGCAGAACCTTTGATCCCGAAGTTCCATCCTCTGTTCCTCCCAGAAGGCAGAAGTGCTCACTCGGAACTTCCCACCCCAGCACTAGTGGCAGCAGCCAGGCAGCCTCAGAAACGCAGAATGAATGACAAGTTCCTTATCCAAAATGATTACCACTAAAAAAGCTTCCGATTTCAGTGTGGTTCTGGGGGTACTTGCATAGCTTTCAGTAAGTTCTTCACCTCCCCCTGCCTGCCTAGTTAAAACATCGAAAATCTCCCAAGTCTAAGGCTTCATGAACATCTTCCACACTCAGAGTTTAGTATTTTGCATCATATTTATTTTTTGCATTAGGCCTATCCAATTTGTGTTAACAATGAGACAGAGAATTAACAACGAGACACAGGGTTTACTTTTGTTTCTTCAGTTTTCTTTTCTCTGAAATAGCCCTCCGTTCAGTAACTGACACTTGCCATCCTGACAGTGCTAAGAGGCAGAAACTCCAGGAAGTGACTGAGTCATCAAGGTGAGGCAGTGACTGGATTGTAAATTTGTTTAAGTTGCAAGCCCATCCCCCATTGACTTTCTCTACCCCTTGTACTGTATGGACAACATGCCTGGGGCATCCATCTTTCTGCAGGGCACCTGGGAAGCAGAGACTGGATTCTCACCAGGCAAGGAAGGCATCTATGGCTCCTGGATCATGGATGCTCTGGCCTCCACAGTGCTGAGAAACAAATGTGTCCTATTTACGTCTTATCTAGTCTCAGGTGTGTTATTATTCTGATACAATGCACTGAAAGCTGCCCGGTCAACAGTGTGTGAGGCTGTCTTGCAGGCTCTTATTTCTAATCACAAGGAGCTTCGGGCATAGGATGTGCATTGACAGTGTTACCTATGTCAGTGAATACTGATTTAAAGGGTTTCTCCTTAAACTCCTGTGAGCATTGCCAACTTCAGTTTGTCCTGCTACTGCTACCTCTGCTTTGACACTTGTTAGTTCATGCCTCGTGCACCCACAGCCTCGTACTGGAGTTTTTGGATCTGCTTGTTCTAGTTCATTTTTCATATTATAGCTGAAATGACTATTCTAAAATGAAAAAAAAATGCTGATGTTATTTCCGTGCTGAAATTTCTTTAATTAATGGGTCCATTACCAGCAGAGCGAAGTCACACAGCACACAGCTCTGTGTATGGTGCCTGGTGGCTGCTGCTTAGTCTAGCCTCATTTTGACCTTGTTCCTCTTCACATGTGCTGTTTCAGTTGTGTCCCCTACCTTTATTCCCATAATAAGCTTAGATTATTGTCATTTTTCTTCCATGCGTTTGTTCTTTTATGAACTGTCGGCATGCTTCCCTCCCCTCTTCATAATTAGGTTTATTTAGTGTGTGTGCTCCCATGCATGCGTGTGTGTGTGTGTGTGTGTGTGTGTGTGTGTGTGTGTGTGTGCATGCACCTGTGTGTGTAGGTGTGTGTGTGTGTGTGTGTGTGTGTGTGTGTGTGTGTGTGCATGCACCTGTGTGTGTAGGTATGTGTGTGTGTGTATGTCTTTGTCTGTGTATGCCACTGCATGCATGTATATGTCATGGCACACTTATGGATATCACAGGACACCTTGGAGGAGTCATTTCTCTCTTCTTAACATGTGAGTCCTGGGGAATCAAACTAAGGCTTGGTGGCAGATGCTGCTACTCATTTCTCAGCCCTCCTTACCCTTTTAACTTTTTGATGTAGTTCCACCTGTCTCTGCCTCCCAGCTGATGGGGTTCAAGGCGAGTGACACCACCACCCGGCTTCTCTTAACTTCTGTAACTCTTGCTACATTCTAGGTCTCATCATGGAGAAGCATTCCTTCCAAGATCTGCCCTTTGACCTGCCAAGGATGCCCAGCTTCTACTTTTATGCACCACTTTCCCACCATCTTCTTCCCTTCGTAGAAAATGATACTGCACATCGCTGTGTTGGCTTTGCACACTTCTTTGTGTATGTCCTTTTGTAGACTGGAAATATAGAGGAGAGGCTGTGGTTGAGTATTGCACAGCCTATTCCTACTACAATGCTTGCTGCTTCCTGAGTGTGTAACGATCACTAGGTGAACAAGACTGCCAATAGGAAATTCACCTTAGTTACTGGCTCTTTGACTCAAGTGGTTTTAACTGTTTTCACTTATGACTTGGCTTTTTGCTAACTAGGAAGTAGCTTCTTCCCTCCCTTCCATTGCTTTTTGCCATCTTAGTAGTCTTTGATCTAGGAGGTGAGGGTCCTATATAAGCAGCTCTAGGTGAACGGTTACTATAATTTATAACAACAGCTTCTCAATTTTGTATCCAGTTTGGAATAGGAGAGGTGTTTTTCACCTGACTCTATACTTTCGTGTACTAACTCAAGAGTTTTAGAGCGAGTGTGGTGTTCCTTTTCACCCAGCCTAATTAGTGAACCCCACAATTCCAGTTACTAGTCCCGGTGGCCATTTGAATGAGAATGGCCCTCATAGGCTCATGTACTTGCATGTGTGTTCCACAGTTAGTGGGACTATCTGGGAAGGTTTTGAGGTTTCAGAAGACCACACCATACCATGTTAGCTCCCTCTTTACCCACCCTCAACTATCAAATAAGATGTAAGCCCTTGGCTACTTCTCCAAGTGCCCTGTCCTGCCTTCCTGCCTGCCTGCCTGCCTGCCTGCTGCCGTGATGACCATGGACTCACCAACTGAAATAGTTAGCAAGATCCAAATTGGATTCTTTCTTTCTTGGTCATAGTGTGTCTCTCCACAGCAATAGAAAAGTAACTAAGCCAATCCCCATTTCAATAAAACAAGGTGAATGATTCCTTAAGAGCAAACCCATTGTTGACCCCTGATACAAATGCACATATGCAAACACATAGCCAAAATGCATACTATCCTCACTCAGCCCACACAAAAGAAAGACACAGATAGAAACAGAGAGGCACAGAGATGGACAGAGGAGACACAACAGACAGAGTCACAGACAGACACGAAAGCTAGGGATGAAGTTTATGGTATAATATTTACTTAGGTTGTGCAAGGCATTATGTGTACAATACTGTGGGCAAAGGGTAGTATTACTCTCAAGCCATCCCATCCTTAGCTTCTCTTCTATGAACTGTTCCTTATATTTGCATTACTATGCCCATTGCTAGCCATTAATGCTTTTCTGTTATAAGACTTTAGGAGCTGGTACAATGCCTATATTGTAGTTTTCTCGTGCGGTCAATATTACAGGAAGCTTTTATGAGGTTTAGTGGAACAAATGGTGTTTCCATGATGAAAAAAGAATTCATTCGTTCACTATATTTAAAATTATCAGTGCTATGAATAGATTAAGTAGGGCTGTAAAATGGCCCTACAAAGTATAAGCCTCCTTAAGAAGTAATTGGATAGCTGTATTCATTTGAATATGTGTTTCAACAGCTGGCATGAGATCAGTAATATATGTATCTTTAAAAACTCAAGTTATAGTTACTTACAGTGTATAGTTTAAAGCCCCTACTATGTTTGTTGACTGTACATAATTTTTCATAATCTATTGGCTGACATTGTTTTTGTTTTTGTTGTTGTTTAGGGTTTTTTAAAGTTTTTTTTTTCTTTTTTAAGATATGATCTTGCTATGTGGACCAAGCAGAATCCTCTGTCTCAGCCCCTGAGTGCTAGGATTACAGGCATGCCCTGCCATTTTTGGCTTGTTATGTATTCTCATTTAGCAAAAGTCTGAGCCTTGTGGTTTCTTTGACATTTTTGCATGTGGACTTTAAATCTCTTAAGACAGAAATCCTTTACAAAGCCTTAGCTTTCATGTGCTTGCCAAACCAATGATGGGAACTGTTTACCTCCTAGAATATAAATCATATCGTGTGTATCTTTATTTGTGGATTCTTACAGCATGATTGAAGTCTCTGTGGGAGCTGTGGATTTTGTGACAATCACTTGTGAAAACACTATGATTCCTTGGCATGTGACAGTTTTTGGCTAATTTAATGTCCTGGTTGCTAAAGATAGCACATGGTGATTATAATATGGAATTGCATCTAAATTATCAGCATAAATTATCATGGTATTGTAAAAGCTTGAGTGTAAGGGTTGACAGAGAGCTTCTGTCCATTAGCTGGCTCAAAGTGTTTTCTTCTTTTTCCTGAATTAGTTGAAATTATTCTTAGTGTGCAAAATCAAATAATGATGTGCTGGTATATAGTCTGTCCTTTAAAGTGTTTTCATGTCCCTGTGCTATGAACAGTCTACCTTTTTATCCTGGATGCCTTTATCTAAAGTCGCTGCATCCCTTTCCAGAAGGATGCATAGCTTCTTGCCACCCTGCCTGTCCTGCCTAGTTTTTTGTAGGTCAACTTGATACAGTATAGTCATTTTAGAGTAGGGCACTTCAGTTGAGGGAAAAAAACCTATAACAATTATGCTGTAGCCAAGTCTGTTATGCATTTTCCTAATAAGGCATTGATATGGGAAGGTTCAGCCCTTTGTGGGTGGGGACAACCCGGGCTTATGGGTCTACATACAATATGAAAGCGGGCTGAGCAAGCCATTCGGGGCTGACCAGCACATAGCCATTTCTTCATGGTCTGTGCATCAGCTCCTGCCTCTAGAATCCAGCCCTGTTTGAGTTTCTATCTTGACTTCCTTCAGTGATCAAATGTGATATGGAAGTGTAAGCCAAATAAACCCTTTCTTCCTCAGGTTGCTTGTGGTCATGGTGTTTTATCACAGAGAATAGCGACCCCAGTTCAGACAACCACCCTCAATGTCAGCTCCCAGTTTCCGTCCCATGCGAATGTGAGAAGCATTTTCGGAATTCTGTGACTTACTGAATTCTTGTAACTCATCCTGGGAGGCTTCTTAGGGTGCTTTAATCATCGAATCCCTGTGCTGACCTTTCCCCAGCACTTCTTTTATTTCAAGAGCCTTTTATGGACTTCATAGAAGGAGGGTCATTGAAGACAATGGAGCCTGACCTCTGACTCACAGAGCCTCTGATTGGCTGACTGTGAAGCTCAGCATATCCTCTGCTATGTGGAGGGTGCTACAGACTTCTGAGTTCTGTCTCGTTGAGAGTTCTGTGGGTGAGTTACATTCATTACTTGGTAAGAAAATTGCCTTTTCTGTTCCATGTGTCTGAACCTCCACTGTCACTGGGTGACAAGTCAAGTGTGTGCATGTCTGAATTTCTTTGGTTAATTTCTGCTCAGCCAGTACAAATTTTATGAGCACGGAGGACTGTGTGGACATGGTGGGAGACACAAACTCTCCCTGTATTCATTTGAATATGTAGTCAAGAGCTGACATGAAATTGGAAATATATTCCTTAAAAAATTGAAGCTACAGCTTCAACTTCTAGAGTATCCAGTTCAAAACCCCCACTGTGCTTGCTGCTTGGTCCCCTGGATGGGCAGAACTGTGCGTGACTGAAATGCCATGACAGGAGTGCTTTTACTTTACAGAGTTCTATTTTTATTCATTCGATTTTAAAACGTGTGTGTAGGTGTGTATACACACACATATGTACCCTCAAACATGCGAAACATATTTATGCTCATTTGTTTAAGAAGGAAAATACAATTAGTTGATGCCAAGCTATCTGTAAAGTAGCATGTCTGAGGGGATTGTGATAGTGGTTGGTGGGAGAGGCAGGAGTTGATGGGTGATTGCAGACACTAAGTAAGGCTTAATGTCTCATGGCTCAATGAACGACATTTTCAGCCAAGATGTAGAGGATCTGGGTTTTAATCAGGTTCTGCTTCAATATATCCTCTTTCCTGTCCTTTGTGAAGAAATTATCAGTGTCCACTATCTTTACGAAGTGATGGGGTTCTTCATGATGTATTCATCTATCCGTGCAGCAAATTCTCGTTCGTCCTATGCTGTTCACCTTCTCTTATCTTCATCCCTTCTTCCATCCATCTACTTCCGCCCCTCAATTCGTCCACTTTTGCTTTTAGGTCTTTATTTAAAATGTAGATGTTGGGTTTGCACAAAAACATGTTATTGGCCTTTCTAAGGTTGGCTTTCTAAGTTAAACATCATCTCTAGTTCCACCCATTTTCTTCCAAATGATACAGCTTTGTTCTGCTTTACAGCGAAATAAAACTTCGGTATGTGTATGTATCATATCTGTTTCGTACTGATGGGTATCTGGGCTATGGAGAGAAGTACTGCAGTAAATGTGGATGTGCTTTTGGGTGTTTTGACGTCGAGTACAGGAGCTATGTACTCCGGATTGGTGTCACTACAGCAAAGAGTATTTCTTTTTTCTTCTTCTTTGCTTTACTTTGCCGGCCTGGACCGCACAGCAATCCTCTGTAGCGCTTCCGTGTATTAGAATTACAGGCCCAAGCCAACCATATCCTGCTTCATGTAGACCCGACCGACATAGAACTCACAGAGATCCACCCACCTCTGCCTCCCTGAGTGCTGGGATTATAGGTGTGTGCCACTGTGCCGGGCTTAGCTCTATGTTTTTGAGAAGACTCTATGTCCACAGTAGCTGTAGTAATTACCAATTATGTTCACATAAGTGTCATTTCTTCTTACTGTCTTTGTGTTAATATTCTTACCTCTCTCTATGTCTTTAGAAATAGGGAGGTAGCCTGGAGGAAATATAAGTATAGATATGCAGTCTTAGGCTGTCTTTGATTCTGATATGGACACCACATATTTGAATAAATAGGGTGTGTCTCTGAGGTGTCCCCTGCAGAACAGCAAGTACCAAGGACAAAAGCTTATTAAGATGGGCCACTAAGCTCAGTATCTTCTAAATATTTAGATGGTTTATTAGTGAATCACCTTCTTCCAGGGGGATGCTTGTTATTGGTGCCACAACAGAGCATTAACAGACCTGCAGAGGTGTGTGTGTACAGGTGATCAGCTCTTGGCAAGCACAGTCCTTGAAGGATGTATTCACAGAATCACTCATGTAGTTTTTCTGTCAATCTTTAGAACTGAGGTTTCCCGCTTTTGAACAGCAGCATGAGTGATGGCAGCAGTTCTAATTGGCCATCTGCTTCAGTTACTATTTTATTTGTTATGATGGACCTTGAAGGAATATCATTCTATGTAGGATATCTCCAATTAGTGAGTTAAATAATTTATTAAAAAAATTGTACCATTAATGACCATGTGCTGAGCAGGTTCTACGCATTTTGTATTTTGACATCTCTGAATTTGCCATTATTTATAAACAATGACGTCCTCCAACTAAAATAACAGCCCTCTTTCAGTAGTAAATGAAATCTGATTTTGTTTCCTTTGTGATACCTTTGATTTGATGGGCAATGGTTTTAGTCTGCACCACCGGACACTAAGTCCCAGTTTTCTCTGAACAATATTCATAGTAGAGACAAAGTCACCGTTAACTTAGTTCTCATGTTAGAGAAGGAGATATTTTGCTACACAGAACCCTCTCACGGGTTACAGTTCACAATGGAGCCAGCTGTCACATGCCACCATCTGTAGCAGTTGCTTGTTCATTTCACTAGCTAGTGAAGTGTTCTCGTGGCGTGAGAACCCCTTAAGCAAATAGGCTCCCCTCTTTGCAACTGTAGTTTCTTATCATAAAGTATGTGTAAGGCACTCAGCCTAGAGCCTCACATGAAGTGGAAGTGGGTGGCAGACAGGGAGCATCATCTCTGGGAAGCACTTCCTAGCTCAGCGCTTGCCTTTTGCATTTCTGTATTGAGTCCTTGGTGAGGGACAGCAGCTCTCATCAGGGCAGTGAAGAGCCAGCATCCAATGCAGCCAGCCAAGGAGCCACTCTGACAATGGAAATAAATATCTGGGCTCAAAGACATATGTGGTTATTAATTCTTTTCTTTTGAGTTACCTTCAGACCAATGTTACAACTGTTAAAAAAGGAATTTCTGTAAATCTTTCTTTAGAAATTTTCTAATCTAACCATTTAAAAAGATTTATTATTAGGTCAGCATTTATGTGTATGTTGTGGTATGTTTGCATGAGGACAAGGGACTGTGGAAGCCAGGGAGGGGTATTCGATTCACCAGAAGCTGTGTTTAAAGGCGGTAGTGAGGCATCCCATGTGGGTTATGGGAATTGAACTTAGTCTTTTGGAAGAGCAAGAGACACACAGCTCTGAGTCATCTTTCCAGCTCTAAACTAACATTCTTAAGGCCACAGCTGCTTACAAAGTCTTCACACTCACGGTGACGTCATAAATATTTTTGGATCAAGTGATGGATGACTACTCTCTTGTTGTAGCAGGCCAGAAAAGATGTTTTTTGGCTCTGTTGCATGTAAGATCTTTATAATTACTACTTGTTGCTATCCTCATAATGTAAGAAGTGCTGCTGAAGATGCTTAAATGAAAGCTAATGGCTGGGTCAAAGGGGGTGATTAGCTGGCCTGGTTTGCCAAACAAAGACACCCACAAGCTTTATTCTTAAGGTGGCAGTGTTTGTACTTAGTATTTCTCTATCCTGTAGCCCCATCCTGGACCACCTGCTAAATAGTATTTGTATGTTCTTAGTATCTAATTTGGAACACTTCCTCAAAAGTTCAAAATTCTGTTATCCTGCTATTTTGTAGGCTGTCTGTCAGTTTGGATGTTTCCTCATGGGTGGATTTAAACTGCATTTTCAGTAGGCACAGAGCAGGGACAGTGTCACAGCTTCCTTTGCGTATCACATTAGGAAGCACATTTTAATAATGTGCCCATTTGTGTATGTCATCTGGCTTGCTTCTGTACCACAAACTTACTCCTCCATGCGTCATTTAGAAGAGTGTTACCTTCCCTTTGTAGCTATCCTATGCTGAGGCCGTCTGAGGAGACATGAAGGATACCTTCACACGATCCCAGGTTACGTTAGCATACTTTGGTGATTCTTTCTTGAATTTCAGTACTGTGACTACTGCCAAGTGACCAAGCCTTAGTTTCTATCTTGTTCCACAGTTATCTCTGGGGGTATATTATCAGTAAATGCCTTTTTCCATTCCCTACTTATTGAAATGAATCTGAACTCTTAGATTCTGATTTCATATTATGAGTTAAAAAATTCTGTTGTCACTATATTTCTCACTCCTCAGCAGCATCTCATCTTTGGCTCCTGTGAGACCCCTATACTTAACTGCTATGTCCCTTTGAATGTTTTCATCATTTTATGATGTTTTCCCACAATTTATGTCACAATCATATATGTTAGACTTATGTTCTGCTTTGTTTTCCCTGGCCTTGAAAATAGGCTTTTTTTTTTTTAAACCATGGAGGCTTCATTTTTATTATAGAATAAAGAACATGTAGAATCCAGGAGCAAAGACATTAAATTTGTTGTTATTACTGTTCTATTCTTGTTTCAGAACTTTCTAGTCAAAGAAAAACTAGAAAATATTTGTACACACTTCGAGAAACTCAAGTGCACAGTGTCTTGTTCTGCTTTCTATCAGTGTAAACCCATGGGATCCCTGAGTTCACAGCAACACCTCTTTTATGTTGTATCTCATGGGACTCTCTCTCATTTCTGTTCTGTGTTTCCATGGGGAAATTGGCTTCTATTATATGTATACTTTCTCTGTCAATTAAGGAACTAAAAAGGCATTGTTGAAATTTATGGAGGCAAATCTATTGTTTGAAGGTACTTTTTTTTTTCTTTTTTCTTTTAGCTTTCAACCATATACAGTCAGTGTATTATTAGGGTTATTTTAGTCAGCTTTTGTCACTGTGATTAAAACACCTGAGCTTTGCAGCCTAAAGAGGTAAAGGTTAGTTTGTTTCTGTTTAAGAGGTTTCCGTCCATGATTGCTTTTGCCTGGTGGTCTTATGGCCTGTGGCAGCAAATCTGCCCAGCAGTAGCATGTGTGGAAGAGACCTCATGAGCCTGGTAGTGACCAGGGTTGATATGGAAGGGAACTGGTACCCTGTTAACACTTTTGCAAGCATCCTTCCTCTAGCATGCACTAAACCCTACCTCCCAAAGTCCTAGTACTGCTCAGTAGGATCCCAGATGGTAGCCAAGCCTTTGACAAGGGCATTGGAAGGGCATGTAATTTCCAAACTCTTTCAGTCTCCTAGGTAGCCTCTGCCTTTGAGGTCATCAGAAGGTTGATTTATGATACAATGGTTTCATTTTTCAGTGGTTGAAGACCATCCTCTTATCCTTATTTTAGTTATATATGACACAATACACCAAACAATTCTCTGTAGCTCTAAACTCAGTAATGTATGAAGAAGGTATATAAAGGGAAATGTTTCTCCCTGGATAATTTCTTCTGTAACACCACTTCTTCATTCTTTTTGCTCAATTTTCATTTTCTTTGATGGTATAATGCAGTCTCATTATTGCTTTGTACAGGCTTCCTACGTTTCATTTTATTTATGTGAGCTGATAAGTGAGGTCCCTAATTCTCTATGTAGAGCTCAGATCCTTGTACATGTTAAGCACATGATGTACTACTGAGCTCTGCCCTAGCCCTTAAGGCATTTTAACGCACTTTTCTCTCTCTGCCAGTAGGAAACGAATGGGCACAAATGGTTGTTGCATTGCAGCATTGGTGGTAACAGTAATACAGGGACATTTTTTGAGTGTCTGCATGGGAAGGGTTCAATTGGTTATTGTTCATCCAAAAAGAGTAAGGTCTTATGTTGCTTTCTGTAAAAGATGAAATAAGAGAAGTCCTCACATGGAAATACTTCCAGCAAACTGGTTTATGGAAACTTGGAAAAGTGCGTGGCCCGTTGGCAGATTTGGAGAAAGTGTGAGCAATGTGCCTCTCACACTCTCCCTACCATTTTTTTTTCATCTGGAATTCTCTCCATGGAGGGTTTGTAGCCTAACCCCCATCACTGCAGACAGTGCATATGTGGGGATAGCATGCTTACAAGTTACAAGTATAGCAAGCCAGTGGGATTGGAACCCCATGGCCAAGGATGGCAAGGACCATTTCTCCAGTTCCTGTCGCTGGGAAACGTGGACAGGAATATCATGAAGTGATGTAGAATACTGATGAGTAGAGTTTGTAGTTGTCACTTCCATAACACAGCTCAGGTTAGGAGGTGTAGTCAAAGCTGAGTGTACATTTCTGAGGAAAACAGTTGAGTGAACAGGTGACAGCACAGGGACCCTCTTTCTATGATAATTACTCCATGAATGAACCTCTGATTTGCAGTAAAGAAACAGAACATCAAGTAATAACAGGAACTAACTATCTAGCTATACAAACAAAGCAATAATCTAAATGTCACACCCAGTTCCTGCCTTAAGCTGTGTCTTTAAAGCATTAGGAATTTGGATGGAATGTGGAAGAAAGCAAGAACAGAGCTTGCCCAAAATAAGGCATATTAGAATTAAGTTCTATTTAAATCAACTAATTACACATTGCTGTTTGCTAAACCAGACATGCAAGGATACTGGAGGGCATATAAGTGCACATTCTTTGCTCATATTTTCCTTTCGCATTGCTGGAAAGAAGTGCTCTGAATTTCCTCCATGTCTCTTGCATCCCATCTCTCTTGCTACATTATTTTGCAATCCCATTTTACCTGGATACATTGTTTCATAAAACACACACATACACACACATGCACACACCCTTCTTTGTTAAATATGCTCAATATTCTGGTCTCTACCAAGATGTGCCTTACCAGGAAGTTTTCTTCTTAGTCATAAGAATTGGGAAAAATTTTGTTTTGCGTTTTTCAGTGCATCTAGAAAGCTGTACTTTATATACCACTGTACAAGTTCTGTCATGGCTTTAGGATGCAAAGGGTGTGTCTCTCTGATTTTCATGACAAAGCTAGCCCAGTATTAAGCACCCACAGTGCATTTGTGAAGTACATCAGTTCACCAACAGCTTAATGATTTTGGGTACTAGACAGTGTGGATTCCCTGAGTCCGTTTTCCTATAGTCATTTCAAGGCTATGAGTATAATTGGAAATATATTGAAAAAGGATGAGAGGAAAAATTGTATGAGACATCATTACCATCACCTTTTAAGATACATTGTACATTTTTCGTCATATGACAGACAGCTTGATGAAAAGCCTCATTACCTAATATTAGTGGGAATTATTTTCTTAGCTCATGTCGTAATAGACATTAGTAGCGTAGTGCAGTCTCCTTTTGTGTAACTCCAACTAGGATAAGATTAATAAAATAATTTCAACTGACTAACTGTTTAACATGCCTGGAGTGGATATAATTTGGCAAAGTGAGAAGAGCCAGCAGATGTCTGGACTTCAGACAGTGCAGCGGTCTGCTCAAGATGCCCTGATGGGACCCGACATGTCAGAGTTGGTGGGGAATGCTTCTAAGGCGATCACCAAAGCTCCGTCTTCTCCTGGAAGTCTGTCTTCTAGAGTATGTGCTGTTACTCTCTTTGCCTGCAGAAAGCAGCTGCACAGGTCTCATCCTTTACTCCTGGATGCTTCTATGCCCTTCCTTTTAGTTTCTCATTTCCCCTCAATAGGAACAATGAGAGTAAGGAAAGCAAGGAGATTTCAGATGGACCCTGTGACCCGTCCAGGAAGCCGAGTCCTCCCTGGGCAGTCTTGCTGGCGAATCGGTGTGCAGATGGGAAAATGCATGCAGTTTCCTCCAAGAGGGATTATTTATAATTATTGGAAACATAATTGAACCATTGGACAGGCATATCACAACTCCATAAAAATCTAAAACGTTTATTTTTTGTTTGTTTGTTTGTGTAGCAGCTGCAAACAGGAAATATAAAAAAGAGTGGTGTCAGAGATGAAATAAAATCTTTCATTAATCAGAGATATTCATAAAACAAAACTGGCAGGAAGAGCGAATATATGATGACAGTACTTCGGGCTGTGGGAGGCTTGAAGTTTGCCTCTACAGGCTTGGCTTAGCCTTAGCTTGTTCTACCCGATGAGCCAGACCTGTTAATCATTCTGTCATGTGGAGTGGGACAGAGCAAAGGGTTGCTAGTACATAAGTCATGGCAGCGCCCTTTGTGCCTGCCTCTCTCTGCCTGGTTTGTTTCTCTCGTGTCTCCAAGTCTCCTTCCTCCCTTCTTTTTATAATTTATGGGCAAGCCAATTCCTCATAAACTCTGTCTGCAACACAGGTATAATCCTACCTTTGATTTTATCTGGAGACTGTAAAATATTTTAAAATACCTTTTTAAAATGTTAGCGTACAAGGAGATAGATTTTGTTCTGGTTGGCTTTCTGTTGCATTTTAAGGGGGGAAAGGTCTTTGTTTCAGGCTTTCAGTTCCAGATAGCAGAAAATCACCAGTGGAAGTCAGGGAAGGACCCGAAGACAAAGCCATGGAGGAATGCTGCTTACCCACTTGCTCACAGGCTTATGGTCAGCTGCCTTTCTTATACAGTACAGACCCAGAGAGAGCTCCACCCACAGCGACAGTGGGCTGGGCGTATGGGAAGTTCCTCAGTTGAGGTTTCCTGTTCCCAGGTGAGTGTGGGTTGTGTTAAGTTGACAGTGAAAGCTAGACAGCACAAATTTCATCGTGCCATTTTCTTTTTCTTTTTTCAAGACAGGGTTTCTCTGTGTAGCCTTGGCTGTCCTGGACTCACTTTGTAGACCAGGCTGGCCTCAAATTCACAGTGATCTGCCTGCCTCTGCCTCCCAAATGCTGAGATTAAAGGCGTGCACCACCACTACCTGGCCCCTTCATGCCATTTTCAAACTCACCTCCATACTTCTGACCTGTCCCTTTTCCTTTTCTGCCCTCCCGTCACTCCTGCCCCTTTCTTTTTAAATATTAATTTTATGTACACACCTTCATTTCCTTATGTGTGTGCATGTATGCATGTCACAGAGCACGTCTTGAACACTTGCAAGAGTAGGATCGATCTCTCCTTGCATCACTTTGGTCATAGGGAGGCTTAAAGGGAAGCAAGCACCTTGTTACCTGTTGCACCATCTGTCCAGCCCTGGCCTCTGAGCATTTCCTACTTGTCTCCTTCTTCCTTCAAAATAGTTCCTCCACTTGCCTTTGTGTTCCACATATTCTATGAGTGCCTGTTCCTCACACTTTACCCTCTCTTCATATCTCTTCTGCCTCTCATGGTTTCCTTTCTACTTTCATAACACACACACACACACACACACACACACACACACACACACACACACACAGAGAGAGAGAGAGAGAGAGAGAGAGAGAGAGAGAGAGACAGAGAGAGAGAGACAGAGAGACAGAGAGAGAGAGAGAGAGACAGAGACAGAGAGAGAGAGAGAGAGAGAGAGAGAGAGAGAGAGAGACAGAGACAGAGACAGAGAGACAGAGACAGAAAGAGACAGAGACAGAGAGACAGAGACAGAAAGAGACAGAGACAGAGAGAGATTTTATTCTGTGTATGAGAGAAGATGTAGCATTTGTTGTTTTTACTCTGGCCCACTTTGCTTAGCATAGTTGTCCTCCATTGCATCTATTTCCCTCTAAATGTCATACTTTCATTGTTTTTTATGTCTCAGTAAAATTTCATTGTGTGTAGGTACCACAATTTATTTATCAGTTCATGGAATAAACAGGGGACATTATGTCCATTAAGTGACAATCCAAATATCTAGTGAGACAAAAAAAAAGTGTCAAAACTATAGCTGTGCAGTTTAGATTTAAAACATCACTGTGTTGCATTTATTATTTTCCTCAACTAGAGATATTGAAGAAAGAGCAAAGGACACTTGTGTTGGAGCATCTTGTCAGGTTCTTCTAGGTGCCAACATCTGTAATATCTATTCTATTATTTATCCAGTTTGTTTTAAACTTCCTGTGGTTGAACTCACCAATGAAGTTAGTTCTTACTGAGAACTTCAACCCATGCTCCCTGCTAAAGAGAAAGGCATGCTATTAAAAAAAAAAAAGCACTGTACCATACTGCACACACGAAATTCAAATATGAGGTAATTTTATATGGATGTCACATATATTGAGATATTTAACATACATGTAAGATTGTATTGATACTCCAAATAATTCTATAATGTAAAATATGTACTACAATCTTAATTGAACAGTTTTTTGTCCCATACACTATTATTTATGTGTGCATCATCTGAGATGGCGTGCTTGATGGTCCTTGTGTGAATGCTTCTTACTGGTTCTGTGAAGTCCATTTCTTGTCTCCATGGCCCCCGTACACAACAGTCCTGAAGTGTAGCTTATGTGGCTGGCTGTGTCCACCGACAGATGTGCCCTTTGGAGGTTACTTTATACTCCTGGTTAGTTTTTCCCTATGTACAACTTTTCCTGGGGTAACACTAAAGATAGGTTGGAATGTTGATAGGTTTTGTCTTTACATTTTCTTCTTTATTTCTCCTCAGAGCAGACTATAGCAAGAAGACCTATGTATCGTTTGGTGAAGATATCATTAGAGTTCCTCTCATACTTTCCTTACGTCTCAGTCCATTTCCTGTTGCTGTAACTGGAAGTGAATACCAGGCACTTTATGCAGAACACTGGCTCACTTAGCTTATAATTCTGGAGGCTCACAGGCTCTTGTCTCTGCAGGGTCTGATGAGGGCTTCCTGCCATATCAGTGCATGGTAGGTGCTTCATGTGATGAGGCAGAAGAGGTGTGCTCACCCCGAGCTTTGTGACTTCTCTTACAGAGATGCAGAGACAATCCTGAAGGCCTCACTCTCAATATCTCTTTAATACCAGTGATCTCCCGAGCATCATGGGAAGGTGACCTTGAGGGTTACATGTCAATATGAATCCTGGAGAAGACACAGTCTGACCATAGTGCCTTGTGTATCATCAGTCAGAATGTCAGGGGGATAAGGAGAATTTAGCCAGTCATACATGTGTCAGGTTACAGTTTTCTCTGTTTTGTTTTTACTTCTGTGTTTCTGCTCCCCTACAGGCCCCAAATCTGGGGGAATATTAGAAAGGACTTTCCCTTTCTCTTCTCTTTATATTTCTTACCACTTCAAGGTAAATTGTCCAGGAACTTTCTACATGTCATTTCCAAGAATCCTAGCATTAGCTTTGGGGGAAGTGATTTTGTCTCATTAACTTACATTTGGGGCCATTGTACCTTGAATCCAGTGAACCGTGACTGTGATACTAATATAGAACAGGGTGAATGCCATGAGCTAACTATGGCTACTCATTTCCAGGCAAAGATTCCAAAGAGGAGATCAGAAAAAAAGCATGTGTGCTGTACCCCAGCATATGGCAATGCAAAAGAAAGAAAAAAAATAGAGTTCGTAGTGACAGATGGATTTGAACCACATTTGGATCTGTTGAATACTTTTTAATATTTAATTTACAATGAATCTTTAATATAACATTTAACTAACTCTTCTGTCATATTCTTTTGAAATGTATAAAGCCCTGTCACCATAATTGTGTCTGGGAGATTTAATGGGAATATTGAGTGCTTAGAATTAAAACTGTCGTTGAAAAAAATGGTAATTCTCTCAAGATTTTTATGGTTCACTTGTATTTATTTGTGCCGTTTAGAGTAGCGTATATATTTTTAACAGTCTGTCAGCTTTTTTATTTCCTGTTAGCTAGAAAAATATGGAATCAAATAATGAAAGTAACTTTTAGCGATGGAAATGAAATGCACATGGCAATTGCATATGGCCCCGGACCCAGCCTGCTGCTCCTGTGAGCAAGTTCCAACAGTTAGTCACAGTACAGGGATTGTGGTTGCAGTACAATGGTGTCCACTGTCTTCTCAGAAGAGATGAAATAAACAAAGTCACTACGTGGTAAAACAGCCTCTGGTCCAGTCCCAAGAAACCCAGGTCTGGGTTTTATAGAATTAACTTACAATGTACTTGTTCAGACATTTCAGGCAAAGTTCAGTTTAAAGTATTTTTTAAGTGTAGGCTGGAGAACATTGCAATGAAAACAGGGCCTTATTTCTGCTCCTGCTGTTTTATGATGGGCTGCCCACCTTCATCACCATTGCAGCAGCACCTGGTTCTAGTAACTAAGATCAGAAAACTGTTACAGAGACTTATTAAGTATTGCCTTTCTTCGCCCTTCATGCTAATATGTATTTTGACATACGTTGCGCTGACACGATGCTTTTCAAATAAATCAGAGGAGTGAAAGGGCTGTGGAAGACATGTGAAACTCATCAAGGCTTATGGCTCAAAGTCAAGTCTTTGTCTAGTCAACACCTGCTGTGGGAGGCAGTGACGTTGATGGGGGTCTGTGACTGAGTCTTGGTAAGAGAACTTTCATCTGTGCTATGGTTGTTTATGCATTCTCAGCTGTCATCACTTCAGAAGTTTCAATGGAAAAACTATTGGTCCAGGTCTTTATTCTGCTCCACCTCAGCCCTGTTGATTTCAGGGGTCTTGTTGCATGATCCTCCTGCAGGTGTTTTGTTGTTGTTGTTGTTTTGTATGCGTTATTCTCTTTGTATAGTGGTATTTAGGGCTGAAGGCAATTCCACAGTTGTTTTTAGTGAGAATCCAAGAGTGACCATTCTGGGGGAAAAAAATGAAACCTAATAAAGAAGAGTCGTTAGACTGGATGTGTTGTGATGACTTAATGACAATCTAATGTTATCTTCTCTTTGGATCTTTCTCTTAGCCTTGAACTGGGGCTAGCGCTTTTGTGGTCTTATCTGCCATCCTCATCATTTGCTAATGATCTGGCAATACTTGCTGATTTGAGTTTTTGACACTTTGACCCTAAATTAAGAACCTGCATTTTCAGGGGTTACCATACAGTTGGTTGGTTTACGTACCATGAACCTTTCCTTCTTAGCTGAAGTAGAAGCTTAAGTATAGAAACAT
This sequence comes from Acomys minous, assembly GCF_964271855.1. Taxonomy (NCBI): domain Eukaryota; kingdom Metazoa; phylum Chordata; class Mammalia; order Rodentia; family Muridae; genus Acomys; species Acomys minous. The sequence goes on along the minus strand of NC_140497.1, from coordinate 19,626,160 downwards.
GAGTGAAACATAGTTGTGCATGCTCGTGATCCCGCAGCTTAGGAGTCTGACACAGGAGGATGACGTGTTTCAGGAAAGCCTGGTTGAGCATCATAGTGAGTTCTAGCTGTTATGTGCATTCTGTACTATGTATTGAGACCCTATCTCAAAGGAAAAAGCATAATAATAATAATAATAATAATAATAATAATAATAATAATAATAATAATAATAAAACAAGACCTCAGTTTCTTAATGAATCAAATGATGTGACTGTTCACAGTTGTTTGAATGGTGACCTCATTGGCCAGCCTAGTGAGTGCCTAGTTTGTCCTAGGATGGGGCTTGTTTGATTCACAGTTCATATAAATAGAATCACTCCATTCCACTCCATTCTTACATAATAAGTAAAATATAATACCCTGCCTTCTTTCTTCAGTGTCCACAGGTAAAATAGAGTAAATCCACCCATCCTGACGGAAGGCATCAAGTGGCAGTGCTGCATCTCAATACAGTTTAGCTTTTTAAACAAATAAGTGTGAAGTGAAACAGATTGTGAGTTATTGGTGCCCCACTGCTGCTTGACACCCTGCACCACGCGGTGCTTACTGAATGGTTTCGACACACTGGGAGATGTTACCCATGCCACACACGGTAGAGGTGCCTTTAAAAAATACATGTAGCAATAAAGCAAGACTTATTTATCCTTCTGTTCTCCTGTCAGGCCTATTCACTTAACACAGAGAATAGCTAATAAGCATCACATAATAGGCTGTGCGCTTGTGCACTGGGACATGCACATGAACTGGTGAAGGTTTAATTACTGTCTCTGGTGCAATAAAGTAGGCAGTTCATGCAGCCATGGAGCCCCTTGTTAGGGCGGATGATATTGTCGGCTTGATATGAGCAATGCACTTAGGATTGATTTCACTGCAAAGGCACAGGGAACTGAGATGAGTATCAGAGTCAGCTGTGTGTGGTTGTACTGAATTTGAAAGTTCAAGCCTTACAAGTACCTCAAAACTCAGGTTTAGAAACTTACCTTCACATTTTTATATGATTATTATTTTCTCAAATGGGTTGGGAATCATTTTGTTTCATGGGGAGATAGAAACGGGTAAGGGAATATATAAATTTAAAGAGCTTTGTTTGAAATAAATGGATATATTTGTTGAAAAAAAATAACATGAGCTTAGCAGGGTGTCAGCTGAGTTTGGTGGTGACATACCAGGAGTTTTATGTGCACCCTAAAAGTGTGTATTGATGGTACTACATTTCAGTTGGAGAAATTACCACTGGATTTTGGCTTTGCTTTTTACCATAAATGGTTCCTTAGTCATTTAGTGCCATAAGTAATTCTCTTCAATGATGACAGAAAGCGCGTGTTTTCTCACAGAGTTTGTCTGGAGTTCCCAGCCTGACATCCAAAGATGATGATGTGAAGTTGAGCTCCTAAAATTGTACTGGTTCAATGAAGGTGAAAGAAAGAAAATAGTGTTTTTTAAAATGTATTTGCCATAGGGATAAAAAAATTAATATAAGAAATGGCTTTTGAGGGATCAGACAGATGTGGTGTCCATAATGGAGATTGCTCAGACTTTGTTGACGAAGAATTTTGTGTGTTTTGATCAGGTTGGGCTCATAGAACTCAATCCAATCAGTGGAGGCTTCTGGGGCTTAGCATCTTGTTAGTAACCACATTCATCTCTCATGTTAACTATCACTCTGGCTCCAAATGTTTATTTGTTTCTGCCTGTAAATGACACACTAAATTCTTGTTTTGTCTAAGCGTAGCCTTCCTCTGCTTTCTTGAAGATGTGCAGATATACAACCAGGTCTCCATTGTTTCAGACCCTGTCGGAAGGAAGTTGAATTGATAGCAGTTTTTTAAAAGTTTTAGATGTATTTTTATTTTCTGGATATTAATATTTTTCTGTATATATGTTATGCATACCATATGTGTGTGTGTGTGTGTGTGTGTGTGTCCAGAGCTGAAGAAGGTCAAAAGAGGGTATTGGAGCTCCCATAACTGAACTTAGAGATAGTCGTAAGTCATCATGTAGGTGCTGAAAGTCAGACTCAGGTCAAGTGATCTTTCCCTCTAGCCCCAGTTGTGATATTATTTAACAACCAACTTTTAAGAAAAGCATTAGAGAGATTGTATAATAGATTGAAAATGAAAATCTAAATTTTGGTTGGGAGTTTTGAGTCTCCCTAAACTTCAAGTGATGGGGATCAAATCTAAGGCCTTGTGGTTGACAAGCAAGTGTTCTTTCACTTGTATAAATTGCCCACACAAATACTTGGTTTTAATGTATAATGCTCGGTTTTAACTGACAGATCAAGGGGCTGGAAAGATGGCCTAGCTGTTAGTAGCACTGGATGCTATTCTAGAGAATCAGAATTCTATTCCTAGCACCATATGGCAGCTCACAACCATCTCTTAACTCCAGTTCCTAGGGATGCCATGCCCTCTTTGGGCCTCTACAGTCAAAAGCATGCACTTGGTGTACAGACATACATGCAGTCAGAAGAACCATACACTTAAAATGAAAATAAATATATTTAACTGGGAGATCTTTTTTTTTTTTTTTTGCATACCTGACCCTCCCAAGAAGAATAAAAACACATTAAAAGGAGCTAAAGGTTTCGTTTACAGCTTTTTCTATTTTATTTACTTGTGTAGTTATTGTTTCTTTTATTGTTCTGGAGATAGCACACATGGTATTCTGCACATTAGAGTCTCCAGTCCCTTATAGCTGTTAGTTACCTCTAGTCAGGCATAGTGAAAAAGTGACTCCCAGGAACACTAGCTTTCAGATTAGCTTACTAAAGCTGGTGAGAAAATGTTGAAATTAGTGAGATTGTTTTGTAGGAGACATTTTTAAACTATAATCTGGAATTGAAAAAAAAAATCTGTTTTTATCTAGGTTCATATAATCTCTTCTCTGTGGAGAAGTCAGTGGAAATGCTTTGGGTATTTTTTTCTCTGTATAAGTCTTTGTACACAGAAATCACAAAGTATTTGAAGTAAGAAGTATTTGTTACCAACACTGTTAAAAGTGCTGAGATAATTAGTGACACAACGAAATATTCCTCTCTGATGTTGTATATGGTGTAACTGTCATGCTTGCAGTGCTGGGACAGAGCAGTGGGGGAAAAGAAACCCCATGACAAAATTCACACGTGGAAATCAGAAGTGGCTGATGCATTTAACTAACAAAGCAGAAAACAGGTGCACCAAAAATAAACATGAATTATATACAGCGATGGCAGCCCAATCCTCATGTAACAACAGCAGCAACAAATAAGATTAATGACGTTGGCTTTACAATCTATATTTAATTTTCACAGTAGAATTCTATTTGGTAGAAATCACAAGCATTTTAGAGAGAGCGATAGAATAAATAAAGGTCATTGAGAATTTTCTTCTGTAATCCAAGCTATTGATTCAGCTGAAATTCACAGAGTCGGCAGTTCCTAAAGCTGGAGAGGAACTGCTGGGCAGTTGGATTTGTTCCATTAGTTCAATTGTGGTTTAGAAGTTAAGAATTGTATTTTTAATCCTTGTAGAGCAGAAATCTGAGGCAATATTTGGGGATCCCAAATGCAAACTGTTTTTAAATTTGCTTTCAGCAGGACCATCCCAGGTCTGATCTAAGCCCCTTCTTGTGCTCTTCTACCTCCTAATTCAAGAAGGAAATCTGAGATGTTTCAGGAGGATGCTTTGGCCTGATTATGCTCTGTATCTCACTATGCCGGAAAATTATGACATTGTGCATTCTTGAGCACACACAACAGCTTGCCATTTTCTGTCTAAAGTAAAATTGAGCTTCTAGAAATGAAATAAAATATGCCTTCGTGGAGCCCTTTAGCAGATAAAGTGAGCATACCGACTACCGCCCTTTTTAAGAAGTGCTTGCCTTGGATGCAGAGGATGCAGCCGGATATATTGTGCATTCTTTGCACATGTCAGCGTGTTGTCACACTAGCAACAGAAGTGGAGACAGACATGTGTGAGTTCTAAGCAAATCCTGAAGGACTTACCTAAAAGGAGAACTTATAACTTCGATAATGGGCTGGAGAGAATTCCTACAGGAGGAAATACAGATCCGGGAGTACCCCTCCTGTCAGAGAATTGGTTTGACACAAAAATCTGGAAGGCTGTCATCCCTTGAACAGATATAGTATACCATTTGTACACACCCACTTCAGCTCACTGTGATACTCAAACATAGAGCAGTGCAAACACCATTTGTAGCGGTTAAACTGAATTGTGTAGAATAATAACAGGAAAAAATCATCTACATGCCAGATACAGATGTGTCCTTCCTTTGAGCAGTGTTTATCCACCTTTGCTAACTGGATTAGTGAAGAGGGTACAGTTATGCTGTATCGTCAGCCAGCATCACCGTTCCCGCTCACCTTTAGTTCTCAAACACTATCCTCTCACGACAAGTTTATATCTTCCCTTCTCATACAAGTGTCCTTGGCCAGCTTATACTGGCTAGGGCTTTATTTGTTTCTATTTGCCCTGGTTAATCTCTGGTTGCCTTTCAGTTTTACTTTCCCCCATGTTTTGTTTTGTGTTTATAGCACACCTGTGCCATTTCCATAACCTCTCTAGGTAGAAGATCACTCTGTCATGTGCTCGGGTCACCATAGAGTCCTGATGTACAGCAGTTCTCTGTGTGTGGCTGTCTGGAACATTGCAGACCTCCATCGTAAGCATTTCAAGAATGCCACATGCTTTCGGGTGCAGCAGCCCCTCTCACCTGTCCTACAGGGATGAGATTTAATGGGAGGAGTGCCTGTGTCCTGTGCTCTGGCAGCACAGGCCTGATCTGCATTTGTTACCTCCCAAATGCCCAGCACTGGCTCAGCAAGGCTTCCAGTAGGGCACAGCGGGTGGCACAAGGGCAGAGTGAGTTTACTGTGTCTCCGCAGGTCCCAGGTTTGTGGTTATTAAAGCCGAGTGTCTGTGTAATTGCAGCTCAGAGGGAAAGCTCACCATGCCACCTTCCAGTCTGCTGACCCAAGCTTCCTACTGAGCAACCTGGGAATATATTAGTAAGCAGCCACCAGACTGCAGGGCCAGCAGGAATTCCTTTGATTCATCTGCCCTTGTTCCTCTGGTTTCTCTGTGTTTACATAGAAAGGTGAGGCGAGGTATTAGAGCAATCTCTGAGTGGAGCAGAGGAAGCATATATATATAAATCTGTACATACAGCTGGAGGCCTGTGACATCTCAAGTCACATTCTGAAGACCTGAGCAAAGCCGCTGTGTGTGGACTTTGGAAATGTGCTCTTTTTGATCTCTCTATGGCCATTGAACTCACAATGTCCCCTCTGGGAGAGGGGTCCATTTTAGTTATATGCACATTTTGCCTTTGTGTTTATGGGGTTACCTTTCATCCTCCCCATATTAAGAATATTAAAAGTCATCTGGGGCCTCTTCTGACTTTGCACTTCTCTCTGTTCGGTACCCAGTGATTGGCTCAGGACACATCACTCTGGGATACTTTATGGTCTCTCACTTCCTGTCCATTTGTACTCCCAAGCCCTTTTGTGTTTCTCAAAACTGTACTGAGAAGTCTTGTTTCAGTTAGGGTTTTCAGTGTGGCAGGGAAACACTATGAACAAAAAGTTGGGGAGGAAAGGGTTTATTCAGCTTACACTTCCGATTGCTGTTCATCACACACATGCGCGCGCGCACACACACACACACACACACACACACACACACACACACACACACACACACACACACACAAAAGGTCAGGACAGGAACTCTAGAAGGACAGAAACATGAATGCAGGAACTGATGCAGAGGCCATGGAGGGGCAGTGCTTACTTACTGGCTTGCTTTCCCTGGCTTGTTCAGCCTGTTGTCTCACAGAATCACCTACAATGGACTACCCTTCCCCCCGCCAATCTCCCATCAATCACTACTTACAAAAATGCCTTACAGCCAGATCTTATGTTTTCTCAATTAAGGCTCCTTCCCGTCTTTGAAGACTCTAGCTTGTGTTGAGTTGACAGAAAACCAGCCCTTACCAAAGGAACACATGTGAACTTCCTGTCATCTTCTCCTATCTGCTTGCCTACAGTGTTTCCTGACAGCCATTCTGACAGGACAGTGTATATGATCCTTAAATAAATTTATTTTTCAATCCAAGGACCTGTATGCATTTGGGTGTGGGGGTGGTTTTGGTTTTACTCAAATAGGACAATTTCCATCGTGAGTCTCTTTTCACATGGTCTCTGTCTCCAGTCATGTTTGGGGCACTTCAATGGAGCAGCCAGCCTCCTAAATGGTTTCCATGGAAAGCAAAAGGATCTCCTTCTGATGAGTCAGAGCAGCTCTCTGAGTGACCTCAGCCTTGACTGCTTCACATAGTGCTGAAGCAGAGACTACCGCCCTCCGCCATCACTGGCCAAGTGTTCAGGTGCCAAGTGTTCGTAGGTCTATTTTTCTCAGCAGTTGCTGTGTTCTAGGGTGTTATGCGGTCCTCCTGATAGAGACTGACTCTCCACCATGTGACCTTGAATATTAATTTAGGTTAATACCCTGAGGCTTAGCCTGTAGTTTTTCCTATCTCCAAGATGGACCCCATTGGTTTGTCGTATTCCCACATATGGAATACCTCCCACTGGAAGTGGGAGTTGTTTCATCCCCAAGCTGTTTGACTACCCATGCACAATGTCCACTCTTTGGCTGGGCTTTTCTGATCCTGGCTTGGTCTCTTATTTTCCGTCCTTCTGGAGAGAATGTGAATAGGTGGGACATGGTGCCTGTACCATCCATCCTTCATTTCTTAACTCATTCTGCCGCGCTAGAGACTACACAGGTGCTGTAAAGAGAACAGGCGGCAGAATGAGGAATGGAGCAGGTGTGCTCAGGAATCGTCTTGCAGAGCGGTGATTTCCACAGGACTCCCAGTCATTGCCTTCTCATTACACTTCATTTGCACCAATGAAAAACAAAAGGTACCATCTGTGGTTGGTGCAGGTGCAGGTATGGACGTGGTTCAGTGGGTGCCCTTGATTATCTGGAGAGCACTAGAAAGGAAGATAGCAGGGAATCCTCTGATCCTATTTTTAGGGCTCCTTCCCAGGTCTAAGTTGCAGGTTAATGTTGATTTCCTATATTGTCGGTGGGGAAAGGCGGCATAATAACAGTAGAAGTGTAGTGTTCTAACGTGAGCACAGGTTAAGAGTCATCTCACTAGGGCCTGCTTATTTGATGAGTGATCATGGGAGATTTGTCCTTGAAAGGTCATAGAATGACCTCAGTAGGGATCCGCCCCCTCCAACCAGGGTTCTTTCCACTCACTCTAACTCTGAAAATTCTTGAGCAACATCTCAGCTCCATTTCCACCAATCCAATGACTCCACTGTTGGTCTTTTCCTTCTTTGTGTAAATGGCTTGGGAGCCTCACTTCTGCTGCCTTCATTTCACGTTTCTGTTTCCACCTTAAAATGAAGTTGGTAAATCTAATTGGTGGTATCTATAACTTTCATGTCTCCTCTCCCTTCCATTACCTTCATAGTCTTTGTGCTTGACCCCTTTATGCATGATCATTAGAACGATTGCATTTTCTTCACCACCATCATGAATCCATCCCAGAATTCCCTAGGAGAGCCACCTATTGCACGCGTTCTGTTTTGAAGGTCCGTATGTCACTTCTCCTAGGGCTGTGATTACCTGAGAGTATTGACTAAATGTTTTACTGAAGAAAAAGTAAAACCATAGTTCATTTTGACATGAAGACCAATAAAGGGAATATTGAAACAATATAGAGTTTGGCTTTTCTGACTACTTGTCTGAATAACTTCCATTCTAGTGTAAGGCTTGTTTTACACACACACACATACACACACCCACTCACCCACCCCCACACATACCCATGCACGTGCATGCACACCCACACACTCACACACCCATGCGCGCACATGCACACCCACACACTCACACACCCATGCGCGCGCACGCACACACCCACACACCCACACCCACACACCCACACACGCACACACACGCACACACTCACACACACCTCACAGGTCTTTATATTACCCACAGTCATATGCTAGCTCATGGTATTTCACACATGGCACACACAGCAGTGGTTCTACAGCAACATTTTGTTTGGTGAGGTTGTAGCCATCTTTTTGTGGCTAAGCATATGCTGTGGCATTGGCACTGTGACAGTTACATAATGACATATTTCTCAGAAGGGATCAGTTAAGCCAATCATATCGTTTTAGTTTCTCAGGTGGATGTAGCAAATTCAATAGAAGGGACTCTGAAGAAGCAAACTTTAGTCCCCACATTTTGGGAGCCTCTGATGCCTGGGGCAACAGTGTTGACCGTCAAGGCGACTTTTCCTCTGAGGCCTCTCCTCTTGTAGATACCCCACCATGCTGTGTGTGCACATGGCCCCCACTCAGTGTTAATAAAAGGATGGTAAATGGATGGAAGAGATGGAGTAAATTCAAAGGAAGAGCAGGAGAAAAGGGAAAAGGAGGAGTAGAAGGAGGAAGGAGAGCAATCAAGGTGTTTTGTGTCTTGTGTACCTTTTGTCTGTCCTGAGGACCTTGTCTGTCCTGAAGACCTGTCCCCATGTCTTTTTCAACCCAGTAGCCCCCAGTGTCCACACGCTCATCCTTTCCCATGGAATATTAGCACTTCAATATCTGAACTTGGAAGAGCACAGGTACCAAGTCCCTGACAACATGTTCTACCATGTGTAATAAGTGTGTGTGTGTGTGTGTGTGTGTGTGTGTGTGTGTGTGTGTGTGTTTGAATTAGTTACATTTGGAGCATGGGTTTTCCTTCGCATTAGAAGGAAGAGCCTTTATATATGAGACATAGTCTTTCAAAGAAATGCTGACATTTTGCAGGAGAGGTTCTTTGGGTCTGACTTCTAATACACATGATACCTTATAATTTCATGCTGATTAGACCCTGGCTTCCATATACAAATCTGAAGAAAATTCTTACTTGTGCTTTCATTCTTAAAGCTGAGAGAGCAAAGTTTGTAAAAAGAAAAGAAAACAAAATAAAACTATAAATCAGGCAGTGGAGGAAGGTCTTGGATTTTATAGTTGGGATGGTATGTGCTGAGGATTAAAGCAGTGTTTACTTCATCGGTGTGCAGTATTCCTGAACTGATCTTGGTCACACAATGGAGTTATGGTCCTTAAGCCCATAACACATTTTATGTCTATTTTAGAAAGAACCCTTAAAGATGAAATGATTTGTCTTACATCACATGTCACGGGGTCTGGCTTCCCTTCTCCGGCTCATGGCTCTAAATGCTACATTCTCATCAGCCAGAAATTTTCACTGAATTGTGAAGAGAAGGAAGGACTTATAGTAAATCTTGTGGCTAGATGCAAAAGTGTGTGTGGTGTGTGTGTGTGTGTGTGTGTGCATGCGCACGTGTACAATAGTTTGTCAAGAAGAAGTATTGATGTAGTGAAATGCATCAGGCAGTCAAATGTGTGTGATAACTGACTGGCATTAAAGCTCAGCCTGTTAAATGTTCCAAATGAATGGAAGTGAAAATGCCTAGGAATTTGAATGAGATCCATGTTGGTTGACTGGGACGATAAGGAAAGATTTTATGGAGCAAATGACACTTAAATTTTTGCCTTTAGCATCCAAATAATTTATCTTGTTCTTTTTAACCTCTACCTCTTCCAGGGCATGGATTCTAGATGATTTATAAGGAGAATCCTGCTTGAAGAGGCACACATTGGCTGTGTTTAGAGAACCCTTCTAGCTACTGCATCACCCGAGTCCCTTACTCATGGACTCAGCTTCCCTGGGAGCCTGCTATATTCACCAGATTCAGTGCACAGCCTTCTGCAGGGCTCAGCTGTGGGCTGTGCTTCTGTGTTTTAACTATTCTTACTTAGTGAGTAATTTAATTCCAAGGAAGATGATCTATATTCTTTTAAGTTTCATTAAGCAGTCATTAGAAAGGCTTCATCTCATGCGTCTTTGTTTTTCCAATCCGGAGCACTGCCATTAGTTCAGATGGCACTTATTAAATTTTTAGCCCTGCCAGGCCACTACAGCACCATGAGTTATGAAGTTCTCCTTCCTTTGCTCTTAACCATAGGTCTCTATTGTGACACATGTGTGGCCCCATGCTTTGCACATCTGCCTGTGTGGGCGTCTCAAATAAGTGCTTCCTTCCCTCTTGCTGCTGATATCAGGCTAGAGTTTTCACTGCTTCATTGTCTTTACATTCATTACTTCAAAGGTGCTAGCAAAAGCTGCTTTAGTGTTGCAGGTGATAGGTAAATGAGAAGAGTTCGTTTGCCTTTTGGGACTGTAACTCCTACCTGGCTATTATGGATTATTTCAGTGCAAACACATTTTTAAGTAACAAGAGTTCCCAAATCTTGAAACAATAGACCCAGCAACAAAGCCATCTCAAATGATCTTGAGGAATTCTTTATGGTTCTGTGAAGATGGAGATAAAATCTGTCAAGGTGAACTGAAAGGCATCTCAAAGGCTAGAGTTGGAGGTTTTGTGTTGTCCCCTACAGCAGCTGGTGACAGGTTTTGATATGGAACTCAAACTAGATGACAATATTTCTTAGTTGTTTGTGATATCCTTAGCTGAAAAAGGAAAGACTATTGGAGAGATGTTAAGGCTTGCCTCAAGTCACCATTCCTTAGTGAAAAACTCAACTCCCTGGGGCCCTCGGCTTACCCAGTAGTGAACAGCAATGTCCGTTTTATACTTTTTATATTTGAAACAATGTATGTTTTCCTTTTGGTGATTTGGGATTTTTAAAGATGCATTATTCATTAAATAAATAGTTTTTCATTCACCTTAAAGTTTACTGGCGACAGTACGTTGTCTTTTGTATTGTCTTGAGGCCCAGTTTCAATATTTCATTGGCGATGCACTTCAGAGCTGAATAAGAACTTCATAGGCAGCTTTTGTAGATATATGGCAAGTGGTCTGGGCTAAGTTCCTATGGCAGGTCTGGGAAGGGAATTCTCAGTCCCCAGCTTACACACTGCTAGTTTATGGAGCCCAGTGAGTTGGCAAGGCTCCTGGTGACTTTTGATTGAGAGTGGATTTTTTGGTTGCTTTTTATAAAAGGATTGTGCTTTACTTTTACATTCCTTATCACAGTTACTTGTCCACCTTATAGGTTTTGCTAGGATTTTTGGAAAAACTGTTATCTACTTTTGACTGAAAGATCCAAGAATTCTGTGTTCAGGCTTAGCAAACATCAGGTGCTGAAAATTGTCTTTCTTAAGACACTCCTTCTTAAAAAGCAGAAGAACCAACTAGTAGAAAAAGTCGAAGATGACTAGTGATGGTCAGAGAGCCCTTAACATTTTACAGAAGGCCCTTGTGTCAACATCACATGTGATTATGCCATTCACTTTCACGTTGATTTTAAGATCAGGAACCTTAATTGCAGTGGGGATAAGTGTTAAACTATGTGCCGCAGATCACCATGGGTGAAGCAACAGCCCAGGCCAGGCACGTGTGTGTGTGTGTGTGTGTGTGTGTGTGTGTGTGTGTGTGTGTGTGTGTGCACGCACACACGTGCACATCTGTGTTTAGTTAGTTAACTAGTTAGTTACTGCGGTGCTGGGCCACAGGCTAGCTAAATGGGTTACTCTGTCCTACTTCCTTTTATTTATTTTGGGGACAGTGTTGGATTCACTGTTCTATGCCATTTTGTTCGTCGCTATATATCTCAGACAAGTGTTCCAGTTAGGTACCCTTGTGAAAGATCATATAGTACAGTAATTAGATCACACGTGCCCTTAGGTGCCAGGGTTCGGGTGATGGAATAAGAATGTGAAGTGTAACCAGGATCAGATAATGATATATCCATCCTTTCATTTAATAAACACACAACTGACTGATGTCTGAGTGTCGTCTAGGGAAAGCGATCTTTCAGCAGAGGCTTAAAGGATGACTTGGGAGGTAGAGACCCACAGTTGCCAGTTGCGTAAATAACATGGATTTAAAAAAAAAGCACAGCAGGGATGAATAAGGTCTGTGCTTGCGCATGGGAAGAGGTGGAGGGAGAGGAGGCTGAAGTGCTGGCTGTAAGTCAGCTGCTGCGGATTAACATTTTGCTTCGTTTGCGATCCTTTCTTTTGTGTTGTCATGCTCTGGCTTCCTTACAAACAAAGCCACACCTGTCACATGCCTGTTATCTGTGATAGTGATAAAACTAAAGACAATGACATCACAGTAGTATGGTCATTGAAAATAATTGGCTTTACCTCACAGGGTTTGGAAGAGGCTGTGCATATGGAACAAAGGCTCAGTGACTACTAGGCTTAATGGTATAAACGTGGACACCTATAACTGTGCACCTTCAGACACGTCATATCCCACGTGTTTCCTGTCTTTATTCCAGTTCAACTGGGAAGTCAGATGTGACTTTACTGTCCACTCTGGGTTGTCTGATGTTCACCTGCATAGTGTGGACACATGTCTGCATGGCCCCTTAACATTTTCTGCTAGTTCGTGAAATGCAAAGCTCTTAATCAAACTTACAGATGGAGGGAGCTGCACAAACCTGAACTGGGACAAAGACGAACGAGGCGAGCAGCTGACCCACATTTACACACTGTGCTCAGTAATGGCCAGGCGAGAGTTTCCGTGTGGTTTTTCTCAGTTTACCTAGGCAGGGCAAGGGAAGATATTGGCCCTGCAGAAGAAGGCTTGGGTACCTACTGTAATGTTCCTTGGCTTAGTGTGACTCAAGGTTTGTCTCTTTAGGACAAATGGTAGCAGCCGGGCTGCAATGGGAGACGCTTCACATGGAAAGGCTTTGGGAAGAGTAGCGCCTTGCATAGTGGGAGCCCTTGGGAAATGCTGCTAAGTGGAGGTAGAAAAGGAGGAGCAGACACACCCTAAGTAGTACCCAGGGGTGCTGGTACTCAGTGGAAGGAGAAGCTGAAAGAAAGCCACCGTCCAGCATAGATTCTGTGCAGGACATAGATTTCTCATGATTTTCCTGTGAAGCTTTTGCCAGTCTATCTGTTTAGCCCCCCCAAACTTCCCAGCACGAAGGTCATCTTGGTTTACCCTCTAGTTTCCTCATGTAACCCGCTCTGCAGAGTTCTGAGTGATAAATTACTGATCTTCTCTGGTGCAAAATCCCTTTATGTTTGTTCAGGCTGTCATTCCATATACAAACTGTTGTAGCAACTTTAGTTTCCTCCACCCCATGATGCTTATAAGCCTCCAGTCTTTCAGTGGGCATGGCCAGTCTCGTAGATAGTCCTTTCCAGGTGGCTTTGTCTTCCCATCCCTTTGCCTGCTTCTTTCCAAGAGGTGCTGTTGTGTAGGCAGAGAAATGATGGGGCAGTGGGGTGGGGTGGCGTGGGGGATGGGGGAAGAGAAGGGTAGTATCATCATCTTCATTGAAAACTCCGTAGTTTCATCATAGGCTTCTCTTCTGGTAGTTACTATGGATGAACCACGGGGTTTTCCTAATGCCAGGACTGGCTAGGCAAGCGCTTTCCCACTGAGCTCTATTTGCTGCTTTTCATTTATATTTTCTTTTGAGACAGAATCTCCCTAAGTTAGCCAGGCTAGTCTTGAGCTCACAATACTCTGATGTTAGCCTTCTGAGTAGTAGTTGGAGCCCAGGCTTGCATCACAGGCCCCGTTGACAACAACTTCTGGCAGAATCGCATCCAGCAACAATTTTAGAGTTGATTGTCATTGATTGGTGTCTTTTCTAAGATGGTATGTGTAATCCATTTGGTGGACAAATATAGTAGGCTCAGAATGCTTATATGCGGTCAACGTTACAAAGATTATTCTCCATTTGAAATTCCAACACTCGTATCTAAATAATTATCTTTATTTCTTTCCTTTCTCATTGCTTTTTCTCCAGTAAAAATTTTAAAGGGGGAAATATGAGTCAGTTGCCATGGCTTTTTTGAGGCAGTCAACCCAAAATCTATCAAAGCAGCATGTTCTGAATTTTAAAGATGAATTTCCAATAAGTTATTATTCAAAATAATATCTAAGAACAGAAATGCAACGCATATTTTTTCTAAAAACACAGGCACATATGTAGCACACACACATAAGTGCATACACACACACACACACACACACACACACACACACACACACACACGGACACACATGCACACCAACACATACCCATGCAATCACAATTGAGTGCAAGTACCACAATTTATATAAGGAAATCACTCAGCCCTGAGAGCCTACAAATCAATTGCTTGCCTTTGTAACAATACTACCTCATTGTTTTTTAACTGGACAATTGAATGATTTCTTCTGTTAATTTTTTTTAAAAAGGGAGGCTCTGTGCTGTGAAAGGGAAATTGACCAAAAGCCTGAGAAAGGGAAAAAAGCTGCCGCGGTTGTATTTTTTGAAGAGCTAGCGGTAGATTGTTAACCAAACTCCATCTGCACCAGGTGCACCGAAGCTCTGACCTATGAAAAATTGTTTGGATTCCCCCCATTTATCTTGTTTGAGCAGTAAAGAAAATATAATTGAGGAAATGGCATTGAAGAGTTTCCTGGGTTATTTGTTATCAAAAGTGGCATGCAGGAGACTTTCCACATTAAATTTAAACGTCAGAAATGACTAAATCTGAGACTATGGGGAAAGGCCAATTGGAGTTGACCTGTTTTTGTTTTTTTGTTTTTTTCCAAAGACCTGATAGAAAATGTTATAGATAGAGCTTGTGTGTGTGTGTGTGTGTGTGTGTGTGTGTGTGTGTGTGTCCCACATTTCTCCCTCTCCATCTCTCCCCTTTCCTCTCCTTCCCTCCCTCCCCCTCTGTGTCTGTCTATGTCTCTGTTTCTGTCTTCCCTCCTCTGCTTTCCCCTCAACCTCTTTTTCTGAAGGTAACGCTAATGGTGAAGGGAATGGAAGCCTGCACGTTAGCCAAGACTTAAGTTCAGACGGTGGACTAAGCCTGGCTCTTGTGGCTGGTGGCTGACGAGGAAGAAGAAATTCCCCTCTGCTGGGATGGGAGCACTGCATCTTTGAATGCTAATCAGAAGTTCAAATTTGGAGTCCTCTAAGCCTTTCTCATGTATAGTGCCAGAGTCTCTCAGCTCAAGCCCTTTGTCTCAAAAGCAGTTTCTTCCTTTGACCAAGGTGCGTCCTTGTTGGCCAGTGCTTCAAAGTTCTTTGCTGTTGGCATGGATGCTTTCAGTCAACTGTAAAGAACAAGGGGCATGCAGATTGAGATTGAGAACGAGGGCCCTTGAACTCTGTTTGTTTTCTAGGGGACTGGTATTTGTTTAGTATTGGGCAGCTCCTTACCTGCCTGATCTCCAGTTCATTCGGTGCAGCCCAGGGTGGTGATAATGACTGTATTATCCACGTTACATGAACGTAGAAGCAGGGCCTGAGGTCCAGTAAGTATGCATCAAGAACTGAACAGTATTTTTAACTGGGACCCTAGCAGCTTTCCAGCTGTTTTTTTCTTGCCTTGTAGCCGGCACTATTGATGGTAAGGATTAGAAGGCCAAGACTCATCTTCAGCCAACTTATTTCAATGCAGGCATCTGTTCTGTGTGTTGTTTGGTTATACAGATGTACGGAAGCTGGTCCAAGCTATTGCAATTCCAGCCCGCTGTTTTTGTAACTACTTGTTATCTTTTGTTTGTCTGATTTTGAATGGAAGGCAGATTTGTTCCAGATTGTTTTTGAGCTAAATATCTTCAGAGGTTAAAAAGTGGGCAACAGCAACGGAGTTAGCTCTTAGAGATAGAAAATTGTGCTTTCAGTCTGGACACCTGAGGTTTCTGAGCTTAGTAGATTAGTGCAGTGTTCGTGCTTTCAGTGGCTGTGGAGTCTCTTAGAGCCGCTTTTCATACTGAACCTATTTAAGATCATGGTGGTTGCTTTTTTATATCTCATGAACTTTTGGATAGAGAAATGATTTCAGAATCATTGCAACGGCTTGTGTCCTAGTAATTTTTAACTGGAAGGACATGCGATTCTTAGTTTCCTACAATGACTTTCGAACTTGAACGATTCATGGGAGTTTAAAAGTGTATGGTCACTGGTGGTCTAGTTCTAGGCTTCTGGCTGTAGGTCCCATTCTCCCCTGTGTCTGCTGGACTTGGAGAATTGTAAATCTCCACATTGTTCTTGCTTGCTACTCACAGCCTTACTTACTGAAAGCAAAAAGATGGGTCACGAGTCATAAGATCTTAAGGAGCGTGAAAGTCATCCTGGAGTCTTGATAAAGTGAAGTGGGGTTGGGAGCTCTATGTGTTTTGGAAATTCTAGACCATGTAGATGCTGCAGGTTCTGGCATAGTTTTGGGTAGTAGAGAACCCATCATGCTTTGCACTTGGGAAAAGCCGCTATACTGTGGCTGTGATTAGTGAGAATTTGGATGCCCACTGCTTAACCTGTTCCTCTCCACATGGTCCTCCTTTCTGTTTTGTAATGCCCAGAAAATAGTATACAACTTACTAAACAACTTGCCTTCCCCTTTCTTGTCATGATTAAATACATACCATAAAGGCTGAAAGCTACTCTGCAGTATAAAAAGGATTCTGTGACCATGGTTCACCCCTTTAATGGAATTCTAGAAGTTAATGTTCTGGCTGATAAAATAGTCAATCTTGTGGTACAATATATAGAGGCATTGATGAATAGAAAGAATGAAAGAGAGAGAGAGAGAGAGAGAGAGAGAGAGAGAGAGAGAGAGAGAGAGTGTATGTGTATGTGGTGTGTGTGGTGTGTGTGTGTGTGGTGTGTGTGTGTATGTGTGGTGTGTGTGTGTGTGTGTGTGTGTGTGTGTGTGTGTGTCTCCAAATGCAGGTATACCCACGTGGTCATTGCCTACAAAGAGAATGAGCACGGTAACTGTATGTTAAGAGAATCAAAACGTGACTGTGGCCTCCTGTATCTTCACTCAGTCACAAGTGATTTTCACTGCCACTTATTACAGTTGGTGTTATTATAAGTGACATGGCTGTTGTTTGCTTGCACATCCAAGAGAACATTCTCGGTATTGGTTAAGACGTAAGAAAAAAACAACAGCAGCAACAATAACAAAGAGACTTAAATTCCAGGAGAGAAACAAAGTCTTTACCAAATACATTTCTTTTAAAACCCATAAGAGCATTTAAAAATACATACTGTTATTTGTTTGTTTAGTTGTTTATGTGCACATGTATGCCATCATTTGCATATGAAAGTCAAGTGACACTTGGGGGCAGTCAGTTAATGGCTTCCTTTGTGCAGCTTCAGAGATTTAGTTTCATGGCAAGATGGTTGTCAGCAAGTGCCTTCACTTGCAGAGTTGTCTTGACAGCCCTGAAAAAAGTGTATTTTTAGAGCAATTTTGTTCTTTGTGTTGAGTGAACTGATCTAAAAAATAATAATAATTTCCCTGTTTGAATAAATACCCTGATATTTTCATTAGTCCTAGCAAACTCTAAACTAACTGATGCTTGTCATTCATTAAAATATGCTCTTTCATTTATCTTTATGGCTTAAAAGCCTGTACTCACCGACAAAAACCTCATTTCAAATGATGGGCATAATTTGAGGTAAAGGATTATCGTTCTTCATTGTCACCTGAACTGGTTCAGCTAATGGAAAGATGTACTGTCCTTAGCATCCTGACTTTAGAGTGAAACAGGAAGGATGAAGAAGAGCACTGACTTCCACATGTGGAGATGCTGTTGACATGGTGACTTTTTAAGGTCCTGCAGGGCTGTGTCCCTGTGCTTTCATCTGTGACCTGTGAGTGAGCCTTTCTGAAGGGATAGAACTGAGCCAGAATTATACACAAAGACTTTTCTGGGCCCTGTGGCTCAGGTGGTGGAGTCTTGCAGACATACGGGGAGAAACCAGAAGTGATTTTGCTGTGGTCAACCTTTAGTTTAGCCTTAAGCTATGAATCACAAGGTCACACAGTAGAGGGAAGTCCTGCCGCTTACTGTCCCTAGCAGAGCCACAGGGGAGTTCTTTCTTCTTATCCTTCACTTCCATGTAGTGTAAGCCAGCCAGACCGTTTATGGGAGGCTGTCTTCTCCTGCCGCTGAAAAATCGTGCCTATGTTTTGGAGCCTACATGCGTCTGCATGTTCAACCTAATAATGTAATGTGGTGTTTAAGAAAGACCCACTCAGCCAGGCACAGTGCCACACACCTGTAATCCCAGCATTCGGGGAGGCAGAGGCAGGCAGATCTCTGTGAGTTCAAGCCCAGCCTGGTCTACAAAGTGAGTCCAGGACATCCAAGACTACACAGAGAAACCCTGTCTTGAAAAAGAGAGAGAGAGAAAGAGAGAGAGAGAAAGAGAGAGAGAGAGAGAGAGAGAGAGAGAGAGAGAGAGAGTCTTTTTCTTCAGAATGTGTTTGTGTGAGCACATGATTGTAGTGGTCAGAGGACCTTTGTGTCATTCCCTAGGCATCATCTACAGTTATTTATTTAGGTAGTTTATTCACTTTACATCCTGGCCATAGCCCCATCCCTCCTCTCCTCCCAGTCTCACTTTCCCTCCCTCTCCCGCATCCCCCCCTCCCCTGTTCCGCCCCAGCTCATCAAGTAGCTTCAGGACTGAGGGTTTCCTCTTCCCCTGTGGTCAGGCAGGCAGCCCTGCCAGGGGGAAGTGATCAAAAAGCTGGGAAGAAAGGCCATTTTGACTATTTCATATATGTATACAATACATCACAATTGTGTTTATGTTCACCCCTTTTTCCTTTTCCTATTCTCTTCTTATTCTGTTGACTCTATTTCCTCCCCCCTACTCCCTCCTTCCCCCTCCCCACCCCCGTCTTTGTTTTCTTTTTTTTCTGGTACAACTTGCCACAGTTTCCGGTGGTAGTTAGAACGGCTACTTACCTTTTGTTTTACCTGACTGTGTTGTATTCTGTTTTGTTGCTTTGTATTTTTTTAAAGATCAGTTCCCTTATTCACCTGGAGCTCATGAACTTGGCTACCTTAGCTGAGCAGGGAACTCTAGCCATCTGTTCTCTCTGCCTCGCTGGCCCTGGGATTATGAGAGCGCATCATAGTGTTCAATATGTTTTACAGGCATTCTGGGCTTTGAGCTCAGGTCCAGTGTTTCAGTGCGCCCACTCTCTGGACTCAGCTAACTCCTCAGCTTCAAAGGCATTTTCTTATTCTTCCAAGCTCTTTGTTGTATTTTCCCCTGCTCAGATTTATGAGTCTGAAGTGGAGTCTGAACTTCACTTCATATCCTTTATGAAGACATTTGCAGTTATGCAGTGGAGCAAATGTGTGCTCTGTGTCATGTGTGATAACTTCCCCCGGAAGAGGGAAACTGTAGACAGAGCAGAGGTCAGTTCATTAGACATTGTAGGAGTGGAAGAATTAACCTGCAGGATCTGAGAGGCAGTCAAAGGAAGGAAATGGTGGGGAGCATCCGTCTGTAAGTAAGAAGCTTGACCCAGGTGATGTGGGGCAGGCTCAACAAAGTGCCGGGCTGGCTAGGATCAATTCATGGCGTGAAGCTATGTGCTAGGCACAATTACATGTGAGTTGAGATGGACATATTTAACTAGCCAGCTACCTATCAGACTTGTTCCTAAATCTCTGGAAACTGCATATTTCCGTTTGCCACTCTCCCCATTTTTTTTAACATAGAGATTGGGAAAAATGCTCATTTCAGTCTTAGAATTAGTAATGAAACACTAGGTTAAATAGTGACCTGTTGCGGCCACAACCATTGGTCACTGTGCTAAGGAGCTCTAAACAGCATAGATTCCTTTCATAGGTTTGGAAGCAAAATGCCCAATTATGTCTCATCCCTCAGACTTCTGTGTGTCACACTTTATTTTGTTCTGAAACCTTTCTTAGGGAGGCTCTTCCCCCTCCCCCCCGCCCCCTTGAGCTTTGTAGCTCCTGTAAGTTGCCTGCATTCCTTGGCCAGTGTCTTTCCATTTCAAAGCCAGCACAGCTGTGTTTCTTTAACAGTGATTCAGAAATGTACAGTTCTGTCTTTCAGTTCTAAGGAGCCTTGGAATCCTATTGGCCACTTTGCATAGCACAAGATAGTCTGCAAGGTCGTGGCTGCAAAATTCTTGTGTACAGTAGAGAAACATGTTCATAGGCCCTAGGGATTAAGAGATAGCATCTGGATGTAGGGCAGGCTGGGGTGGTATTTGGCAAAACACGTAGAAGGTAGGCTCATAAAAATGAGAAAATACTTTATGATTTTTTTCTTTTGCCATCAAGTTTTGCCTACAAGAAGAATCACCTTGTGGTTCAGATGACGCATTAGCATTTATTAGTCAGTGCATTGGAAATAGCAATAACTAGAAAAAGAAGGGATGTCGCTGGATCAATTTGATAGCATTCCTGCATTTTGCTCTCTAAATAGTCTCCTCTGGGGTGAGTTTTTGGAAGCCATACTCTGTTCATCGTGTGTTAATTAGACCCAGGAGCCCATGGGGAGCAGACAGTAGGTGACTATTCTAAAAGAACTGATATCAGAGCACCAACTCCTGTTTTTGTTTTTCTGTAAGGGAACGTCTCTCTTGGCATAGTTCCGATGCAGTTGTCTGCAGCGAGCAGCCCCTTGTGTTCATCTCATTCCTCTCATACTGTCGCATTGAGACCCTTCAGGGGTGTGCTACCTCCACCAGCAACCCTCCCTTCCCTTCCTCATGGTGTGAATCACTCACTAATTAAACGGGTCAGCAGGACAGTCTGTGACATCCAGAAGCAACAGGAGCAGCATGTATGCCCCTGAGTGTCTTGCTCAGCCCCTCGGGATGAAGGGCACTTGTTACTCAGGTGCCTCCTCCATCCTCTTCAGTATCTGAAGGTCTGGCAGTTATGAAGAAGTGAAGACACTCAGTACTTCCTCAGTAAGTTTCAGCCCCTTTGTGAGGCATGATTTTAGGGAGGAGGAAAGCACTTGCTTTGTATGGGTCAAACATTGTGTTTTCTATGGCAGTTTTGCATGAGATTTGGATGGCTTACAGTTGATCCTAAGGATGATTGGTTTTATCTTTGTTCTGCTTTGAGAGGCAGTCTTCATCTGTAGCCCTGCCTAACTTCGGTCTTATGAGGATCCTTCCTACCTCAACCCAGATCGACTGCTGGAAGTACAGCTATGAGCTTCCATTCCTGGCTTTTTAAAAAATAATTATTTTTAAAAATTTATTCACTTCACATCCCAATTGTAGCTCACTCCCTTGTCTCCTCCTGGTGCTACCCTCCCTCCCTTTTCCCCCTCCCCCTCCCCTAGTCCTCAGAAAGGAGAAGCCCTCCTCCCCCATCATCTGACCCTAGCCTATCAAGTCTCATCAGGACTGCCTGCATCCTCAATGTCTTGGCAAGGCTGCTTCATCAGGAGGAAGTGATGAGTGAGTGGGCAGCAGAGTCAGTGTCAGAGACAGCCCTTGCTTCCCATATGAGGGGACCCACATGGAGACTGAGCTGCCTTTCGACTACATCTGAGCTGGCGGGTCTCGGTCCTCTCCATGCACGGTCCTTGGTTAGTGCATCAGTCTCTGCAGGCTGGGTCCAGATTTGTTTGCTCTGTTAGTCTCCTTGTAAAGCTCTTTTCCTCTCCAGGTTCTTCTATCCCTCAACTCTTCCATAAGACTCCCTGCACTCTACCCAAAGTTTGGCTGTCAGTCTCAGCACTTGCATCCCCTGCTGGGTGGAGTCTTTCTGAGGACCTCTATAGTAGGCTCCTGTCCTGTTCCCTCTCTTCAACTGCTTCCGGTGTCTCTTCTCTTTGGCCCTCTAAATGAGAATTAGTGTCCTCCCTAGAGTCCCCCTTTTGTTATTTAGCATCTTTAGGTCTGTGGATTGTGTGTGGTTATCCTGTACTATGTGGCTGATATCTGCTTATAAGTGAATATATACCCTGTGTGTCTTTCTGGGTCTGGGCTACATCACTCAGGATGATCATTTCTAGTTCCATCCATTTGCCTGAAAATTTCATGATTTTCTTGTTATTAGTAGCAGAGTAGTATTCCATTGTGTAAATGTACCACAGTTTCCTTATCCATTCTTCGGTTGAGGGACACCTAGGTCGTTTCCAGATTTTGGCTTTTATGAACAAGGCTCCTATGAACATAGTTGAGCAGATGTCTTACAGTGTCTGAGTTCAGTGTTTGGGCAGCGGGACCTCAAGACATTCCTGGCTATTAAGGATGATTTTAGTTGTAAACTTTTGTTGTGGCGAGACGCAAAGAGGAACGGATCTACCTGGAATAGAAATCTCCTTCTCTTTACTTCTTTCTCATCTCTTCCTAGATCCCCATCCGCTCTTCTCATTCGTTTTCTCACCTCCTTCTGAGTTTCCCTTCTCTCTTTTTTTTCTCTCAACCTTTGGAGTTTAAATGACATTTATTTTTAGCAAGCCACTTAACTACCATTAGTACATGGCATCTGGAAGAAGGGTGGCGTGGGGGTGCTGCTGTTTGTTTAGCACATAAAAAAATGGATTCATAGAAATCAGAAAAGGCCATAAGCCTTGTGTTACATAAGCAGCTGTGGCGAACAAAATGATATATGCAGTCACGTTTGTTACACAACTCTTTATGTGACCAAAAGTTAGAAATTATATAAATATATATCAAACAAATTAAGTCAAATACTTTGTAAAAACTGTAGGTTCCTAGTGAACGTACGCTGTTGCGTATTTGTATTTCTTGACTTGGGAGGTCTGGAAGTGCAGGCTCAGCCCTAACACCCTGCACTGTGGGTGCATGTCCACTATTTTAAGTAGTATTTGAGGGTATCATTATATTTCTACTATGAAGAGGAGTGTGGGAGAATCTAATAGAAACAATGAGAAGTGGAGTGTCTGGTACTTCTGCCTTTCACTTAATATATAGTTAGGTAATTAACATTGTGATCAGTGATCATCGTTTACTATATTAATGACCAAGGGACATTTTAATTTTTAGGGATTTTTGCTAATGTAACACTATGCATTGTATATTTGCATAGCTAATATTGATAATAAATCATAAAATGAAGAAGAGATAAATATTATCTTTCCCTGAAGATGTAGCTATCAGAAGCAGAGAATTTAATCCAATGGGAATTTGAAATCTGGTACTGAAAGAGCAGAAGTATTTTAACTTCCCCTTGAGGGTCAAATGGGAAAGAAATCCATCGGGAGATGGTGGGGCTGGGCCTCTGTTAAGGTTACTTAATTTTGTTTTGGATTTTCCTTTGCCTGTCCTGAGAAAATTGTTATTTTGTAGTTAAACATTTTTTTCTATAAAAATTTATTTAAATTTGCTATTAGAACATAAATCATTTTAGATATTGGGGGGACATTGGATATCTAAATATTTATTCTTATTACACACCACACTGTTCAAATTCATGCGTCTGTGTTTGATGTGGGCTCCCACCCAGAATTAGTGGATAATGGCTAATAACATTGCCTTTTTAATGAAAGAAGAAAACACCTTTTATTCAGCAAAAAAATCTGCAAGCCCTTGTTGAGGCAGTGGCATTATTTTCTTCAGATGATAGGTCCCAGTGTACCCTTTTGTTACAATTCAGCATGTGCTGTGTGTCCCACAACTGTGGCTTTCAGACTTGGTTGTTTAGGAGAATGTAAAACCAGGCACCCAAATACACTGAAGTTTAATCGAATGTTGAGAAAATACTTTTCCCAGTAATTTCTTTTTCTGTCATGGTGACTCTATCTTCTAGTGTACAGGAACTAAGAAGCAATCCCTATAGCATGGCTCGTACAAATGTCAATTCAGAGAGGAGATGATATTTGGTACGATTGGACTAAAGATGTTCTGTAGTCAGTTCCCTCGGGCAGTTGCCCTATGCTGTATACTCTTCCCTTCTTGGTTTTCTATCATGATTTCAGTTGGAAGCCTTTATATTCCATCTTGATCACTACGCCACGAGCTCCCTAGATTTTGATCATTTGATGGGAGGACTCATGAGACTCAGAATAGTGTTGGGTCCAATTGTCAAGATATATTATACCAAAAGTCAACCGAGAAAAATTCACAAGGGTATGAAGAACATGTGCAAAGCGACGGAAAGCTAAGCACTGCCAATAGTCCAGTCCCAACAGAATAACACAGAATCTTTATGGCAGAATATGTGAAGTGTTGCCAACTTAAGACATTTGACAGAGATTCGGAGCCCAGGCATCCAACTGGGGCTGGTACCAAAATTCCAGAGCCCTATGTAGAAAATCTCAGTTCAACTTAAACTGTTCTGTCTTCACACATAGCTTAGCAATGGAGGTGTTCTCAGTTCTGTCCGTGGTGGGAGCCATCATGAAACAGGAGTTCAAGACACCAATCAAGGACAGACCTTGTAAAGAGCCTTTTGAAAGGATAACAGGTGGCCAGTATTAACCTTGATCTGTACAACTATGTGCAGTGTACAACGTTTCCCTCTTGTTTCCCAGAGAAGCTGCCGGTACATGCGGTGCACTTCCTAGGCACTTCTCCCATAGCTGACATCATGCTGGCCTGTCCCAGGTGCTGTGCTGCTCGTCACCCCACTTCAGCATCTTGCTCATCTATGTCTGGGCTGTACCACGACCATGCCCAGCTGCTTTCTGTCCCCTGAAGCATCATCCTACCTCAAGGCTTGTTCCTGTCCATTCCTGGATGTTCCTGTGGTATCTAAGCTTATTTCTCTTCCCTTCAGTGTTTGCCTTCTTATGCATTCACTGTGCTGAGGATCAAAGCAACATGGCTGCATGGCTGCCGTGCCTCTACCCTTCATTGTTCAAAAGGTGTATACATCAGCAGCCAAGAAAGGCTTTTTCTCCCATCTCAAAGCCAGTTTCTGCATCTGGTCATGGCAGGTTTACCTACAGGTGTATGTGAAAACTTAGTTTGCTTAACCCCTACGTCTATTTAATGGAAAAGAAATGAACTGAGGAATAGAAAAGAGACCACTTGACAGAACGATGGCTTTTTATTCATCTCAATTCAGTAGGACTTGAGTTTGGATTGTGAAGCCTGGGCATGGCCATAGTCCTTTGCCTTCCCTCTATCATTCCTTCCGGTCAGCAGTGCTACCCTAGACTATAGGCCTTGAACTGCCACACTAAGCTTGTAAGATCCCAGAAGACAGAAAACAGACAGGCATGATGGGGAAGGCAAGCTTGGCAGCAGAGTACAGCGGGTGCTGTCATTTGGTAGACTCCCAGAGCTCTTTCATTTATGATAGAAAACAGTTGTCGATGGTAAAATGCCTTGTTTCTGTCTTGGAATTCAGTTAAAAAGGATGTGATGCCTGGAGCAGTGGCAGCCATTTGTGGCTATGAAAGCTATACGTGATGATAGTTGAGTGCAAACATGGTAAAAACCCTGGGTCTTTAATAACACCACTAGAGAGCTGTGCTTGCCTCAGGAGTACCCAGCACCCAGAAGGTATCTGTGAGAAATACTGTACGTTCTCGTAGTCACAGCCTGTTGCAGTTGAGCTTCTTCCTGCTGAGAAAGATGAAACTCCAAAACCCAAACAAAACAAGCTATGCTGATAAATCAGGAAAAAACCTAATTTATAAAGCTAGATATACTTTACGTGTATGTACATTTAATATGCTCACTGTCGCATAGCTTGATAACACATTATTAGATTATAATCCACAGTAGGATGCTTTGCCCTCCTGCTTCTCTGCCAGCCCTTTTGTCATGCTGGGTCACACGCAACAAAATTTAGCCAAAATTTGGTTGAATAAATAGTTTCCTCTTAATTTCCAATCAGGTTTCTTTTCTTAAAGGTATAACCACAAGTGTCAGTTTCATTTTGGGCTAATAAAACCAAACTCAGCTCTTTTTTTTTTTTTTAAACCAATTGTGTTTTCCCATAGGCTCTTACAGCACAAGCCCACCAGCACTGGGGCTGTTTTTATAGGACTTAGTTAAAGCCTTCATCTGAGTAGTTAATGATGCTAACTTTGTCCATATCCTTAACATCCCACCTTATCATTTGTTCACTTAATGACGTCACCTTTTTACATGTCCATGGCATTCCACCTCCAACACAGTGTCCTCACACTCAGAGTCTACCTTGCTTCCATTCCTCTATTTGGGGAGATGAATTGAGGAACAGAACTGGAGACTTCCTCACTGCCACTGTTCCTTGCTTTGGACGTGTTTGTATTTATATGTTATTGAGATATTTTGCCTGCACGATAGCGGGGCGTATCCCAGCTGATACACAAGGCTACTGGTCAGGGAATCATCAGAGCAGCCTCCAGTGGGCACTGGGTCTCAAAGATGTCTTAGCATCTTAGCATTGGGCATAACACAGATTTTCATAATATTCTCTGAAATCTAAATAAATCAATCGCAGGACTATATAAACTTACCAAGGCCAGCTCATCCACCTGTACTCTTCTTAGAGGAGAAGGTAAAATGTTTAGTATTTAAAAGACAAACAGTCCATGTAACCAAGAGAGAGAGATAGTGATGAAAAAAAATGAGAGAAGCTGGACGAGATGTGCCGGACAGATGTGGGTGGAGGGTCTCAGAACAGCTGGAGACTCCCTTTCTGCTTACACCCCCTACTGAAGCCCACCCAATACCAGCATTACTTTTAAATTGCATGAGATCACGGCACTGTGAAGGTTCCATTCACAGTGCTAGCTTTGTCTGAGGCAGAAGGCTTTCAGCAGGCCCACAGGTAGGGTAAAGCACAACCCTACTAGATCCTCTGCAGGTTAATACCATCAGAGTTCAGATTCCAAAACAACTCCTAGACTGTACGCTTTATCTGTTTGTTTCATTCTTTACAAAACAAAACATTTTATTCATTTAGTTTGTGTGTTTTTGTATGCACACACATGAACATGCTATAAGTGGGATGTGGAAGGCAGAGAGCGGCCTGTAGGAAACTGTTACAGCCTTCCACTGTGTAGTTCCCAGGGACTGAACTTGGCAGCACGTGCATTCACCTGCTGACCCGTCTTGCTTGCCCCTGGCTCTCTCGTTGGAATGCAAGGAGCATTGATTTTAACTTTAGCTCATAAATAATATATTCAACTTGGAAAGCCTTACTCACTGTGCACTCTCTGGTCAGATGGTGTAGGCTTGCTTTTCTGCTCCATTTTTTCTTGCTCTCTATCTAGCTGGGTCATATTGTCATACCGCTAAATGTTGGAAACTGACTTGGAAGGAGTCTTTTGGGTGGCTTAGAGCAAACCAAATTTTTATCTGATTTGCCTGGGCAGTACTATCTTCTGTCTGCTAGAATGTGAGAGTTATGCAAGATTTATGGTTTCAAAATGTGCTAGGAGATTTGTCTCCTCCCTCTGCTGTCCATCTTGATGATGGACTAGTTTACGTGTTTGACAGTAGCCTCTCACCCCAACCTTTGAACATCAGAGGCGTTAGAATTCTGCCTTAGAATATAGTTGATTTTTCTTCTATTTAGACTTCTAACAATTCTTGGTATTATCTTGTGCTTTTTTCTTATTTGCCTCCAAGATGCAGTGTAAGCTTGATTACTCTGAGTCTTGTGGGCTGGGGACAGTGTGATGTACCGCACACCACTCCACGTTCTGCTTTTATTACTCAGTTTCCGTGTCACTGTCCGTTCTCAGCACTGTCCCAGGCTTGGAAAGGCTGGTGATGAAAACACAAGTTTTGCTTCATAGACCTGTCTTTCTTCCTTTTCAGTGTTGCTGTCCAAATCTTGCTTAATTATTGTAGGAAGCACTGTTGGGTCCTCAGAAGTGTAGAAGGTATATACTAAATTAGACTATTATGATTTCTGCTTAGTGATTCCCATGTTAATTAGGCCAGACTAGAGCATTAGGCTGTTTATCACTGGTCATTGAAGCAAATTAGCCAGTAGTCCCATACCACTGCTGCATTTGTGCCATATGTGCAAAGTTGCACGCAGAGCCTCCACTCTGCAAAGAGCTGTGTGTTCACACCTTGATTAAGCTGCCTGCTCTGTGTAGGCAGGAAGCTTGAGAGGGTTAGCTTTGTATCCAGCCAAACCCTGCCTTGCCCTCCGCCTTCCATGAGTCAGTGTGTCACAACTTCTTGTGACACACTGCCTCGGACACACTGAGCACGTGAAGAAATGGCCAGGTGGCACAGCCTAGTTTCACCTATGTCAGGAAAATATGAAGTAGTATTCAAAGGAAAGGGATGCCCTCACCATCTTCTCCCCTGAGCTCTGGGGAAGAGACCTGGATCTATTCAGTTTTCCTTCTGTCCCTCCATGGACACTGACTCCTTCCTCTCAGGGATTTCTCGCCTGCCAGCATTTGAGTTTCTATGTAGCAATGACAATGCGACATTGTAGTTGTTGACAGGTTCTGCCTGTACTTGTTCTGCTAGCCCAAGGTTGCTATTCCTGTCTCTAGCCATGATTCCCAGTGGCCAGAGACAGCTTGTAACAGGACATGAAATCTCCATACCCTTTTGTACCAAAACCAACCATTCCCATAGATGGTAACTTCTTGGACATCTTTTAAGACAAGTGGAAAATATGTGGTGGTGGCTGTGGCTGAAGAGAGCATTGCTCCACACCATCAGACAGTTCTGGACAAATAGATTTCTTCCTGCTTTGGGAAGAGAGTGAGAACCCTCATTCCTACCAAGCAGGAGGAGGAGTGGAGGAGCACATGCCAGCTTTAAAGACCCTGGACTTGGAAGGAATCTTGAGTTTACACATCAGCCTACTTTTGCTACTCATTCTGAGATGAGACCAGCAGGGTTGGCATTAAAAAGTTATCAGAAATACATTGTTTTAAAACCACCTGAGAACCATGCTAAATTAGAATCTGTGTGTCAACAAGACTTTGATGTGAATTCTACCCACCTTCAACTTCAGTGAGCATGGATATACTAATTGTGGCCAACGTGACTCCCTGTGCTAGGCTCTGAGTGCCTCAGTAGCCTTGTATTCAAATACAGATACTAATCACAGCCTTAGGAGTATTGTATTATCTTAATCATAAAAAGTACATTTAAAGTCGGTTAGGGAAACATGAGACATTTTAAATTAAGGTGAAAAGCTATTGAGAGTAAAACTGAGGAGGTTTGTTTTTGTTTTTGATTTTTTTTTTTTTTTTTGTATAAGGAGAAAAGCACTAGTAGAATTCCTAGTTCAGGTCATGGTGGCTGTGCCAATAGAGAAATGAAGAGCAACAAGAGCACCCCTGTTGAGAATTGGAGGAGGCGACTGTTAGTGTGAATTATAGATACCAGATGGTTTAGAAAAAGAGTGTATTGCCTTCCAATAAAAATGATCTTATACTACAGTTAAGAGATTTCTTGTTCTATAATTCTATGGGTGGTTCAAATCTTAGAGGTTCAGATACCAGTTGGAGCCTGTACTTTACACTTCACCTCATGTGTAAGTGCACCAAGTGGCTTTTAACCATATAGAAAGTTAACCTGGTGATAGAGCCATAAGTTTGATAATTGGAAAATTTTATCCAATGCTAAACTGGAAGGAAGTGTGAAAAAAAAAACCAGTATTCTCTATTTCTGTCAGAATGTGTGTTCATTTGGTAATGAGAGTCCCCTAATGTTCAACTGTTTTTAGGAGTTGATATTTTATATTCACAGCTATTCTTAACAAGCTTTGAAATTACATTACCACAGTTGATTGATTTTTCATCTTTATATCCAGTTCCAACTCTGACAGGCTTTTAGGATGTGTCTCCCACAGAAAAATATTATGACTATCCTTCATTTTAAAAATGGTGTGTGTGTGTGTGTGTGTGTGTGTGCTTGTCAAGATGTTATACTCCATATGCTCATGAATAAAAGGGCATTGGGTTCCCTGATTGGGAGTCACAGGTGGTTGCACATCACCCAATGCAGGTGTTTGAAACCAGGTCCTTGGCAAGAGCAGCAGGTGCTCAAACCACTCAGCATCTCTCCAGTGCCCTGTGTGTTTCCTTTTGATGTTCTGGGCTAGAGTACATAAAAGCAGATCTATTATGAGTATAGTTAAATGACTTTAGAACCCTGGCACATGTGATTCAAGGATTTATCTCTACTCTAAGCTTTAACTGGACCAGGAGTAAAGGCAATGTAAAATTGAATGAGTCTGAGGATTTTCAACATTACTATGTGTTTAAAGAAGTTTTATGCCTTCATTTCTTTCACATTTCAGGCTCTGATAGGAAGGTATATCTCATTTCTATTTAATCCTTTGGAATAGAAATGTTTACAATGTCATTATTTTGGAAGGTTTTTTTTTTAATTAACAGATTGCCTTGAATCTCAGAAAAGACTTTGAACAGTTGAAGGCCAAGGGGACTTTTAGAGATGGAATGAGTGTGTTTTTGATTCTGAGAAGAAAATGAGACTTTAGGGCTTAGAATAGAATGCTCTGGTATAGATTTATGTGTTTGAATGTCACCTTGACAAGGAGTGAAGTTGTAATGGTTAGCCTCGCTGTGGATATATGTACTTCTAGGTGTCTTTATGGGAGTGTTTCCAGAGAGAAGGAAGCAGGGGACACCCACCATGAAGTGTAAGTAGCACCATGCTATAGACTGTAGTCCTAGACTGAATAAAAAATAAAATGTGAGATGTTGCCTGCTGGACCTGGGATCTGAGGACCTGATAGAATGGGGCAGGCTATCGTCTAATGCTGTGGGTGATCTTACCTCAGTTTCAGTGTACTTTATACAGGAATGTAACAAAGAAAGCAATGATCCATGGAAGGTTGTTTGAGTTCAGAAAAAC
Source organism: Acomys minous (assembly GCF_964271855.1). NCBI lineage: Eukaryota > Metazoa > Chordata > Mammalia > Rodentia > Muridae > Acomys > Acomys minous. The sequence continues at coordinate 19,595,508 of NC_140497.1, read as the reverse complement.
ATGGTCAGAAAAAGATAATTAAACATCAGCGAGCACATGCTAAATACTGACAGAGCAGCCTTGTCTGTTTCTGTCCAGAACTTTTCTCAGGACAGACCAATCTAAACACAATTGCCTGGTGTGTATTATGTATTATATGTGGGAAAGCACGAAAATAATGCAGAGGACGATATTCAGATTCAGGGCACACTGACTAGATTGGGTTCTATAGCTATATTCTGACATCCAACAAGAATGAACATGTTTTATAAATTGAATGAAATGTTTGTCTCAGGAGGCACGGAATCGTGTCCAAGAACAATCCATGCAACAACAATAAAAAAAAAGTGCCTAAGATAAAAGACCTTCTGCCTCTTTTCCTGGAGCTTCTCTCACAGGAACCCAAGGAGTTATTCACTACGAGGCATTCTTTTGACCATGTCGGGACAGTGAGAGGAGCTTCTGCACTGACTTTTCTGCTTCCTGACTGCAGGAGGAACGTGGCTAGCTGTTCATGCTCCTACCACAAAGGCCTAGGTGTGAGCCAGAATATACCTTTTCTTCCTTAACTTGCTTAAGTATTTTCAGGGATATTTCATCATAGCACCACTAATAATAATAATAATAATAATAATAATAATAATAATAATAATATTTTTTCAAGATAGGATTTCTCTGTTTAGCCTTGGCTGTCCTAGACTCACTTTGTAGACTGGGCTGGCCTTGAGCCAACAGCAGTTTGCCTGCTTCTGCCTCATGAGTGCTGGGATTAAAGGTGTGCACCACCACGCCTAGCCCAATAATTAATATTTTTAAGAAAACAAATTACTGAAAATTATTCAATGATGTATGTGGCATGTTGAACCCGTGAATGACTGTAATTGTTGCTCAATTTTATTTATAAAGACAAGCATTGATAAATTATGCCTATTTTATAAAGCATAAATAATACTTTTGTAGTAGCTATATTTTTGCAGATCATTTAAAAATAGATTTTTCTACGATTTGCCATATTACTAAGTGTTAAAAAAAATCCTACCCCATTTTTTTTCTTTTTTGAGGATAAAGTATTTATTTTGGCTCACAATTACAGGTTACAGCCTATAACCACAGGGAGGTTCCTATGGCAGGAGCTTGCAGGAGCTGGTCACATCACACCCACAGTCAAGAACAGAGAGTGATTGATGCGTGCTTGCATGCTCACCTGCTTGCTTGCTTGTGCTTTATTTCTCACTCTTACCCTGTTCAGGGACCCCTGCGTAGAGGACATATCCTAGGACAGGGTCATTTTCCTTCAAGCTTTTGCCCTTAGCTGAATGATGCGTTAGGGTGTCTGGAAAAACCAGAACCTCTGTGCCCATTGGAGAAATGAGGGTGCTCCCTCCACATGATTTCTAAGACTAGGCATTAGATGTTAGGACTTCTTCAAGAGTCCCTGCCTCTTCACTTATTATCGTAGTACCTCTACTGTATGCCTCCTTTCAGACTTAATGGTTTCCCTACAGGGGTATGGCCTCTCCAGTACTGCACAATTTTGTTTCTTTGATAGGGATTATTGTTTATAGAAGTTTTAAATTCATAACAAAATTGAGTGGAAACTACAAAGGCTTCCCACATACCCTGTTTATGCACATCCTCTCATATAAGCATGCTTTGTCATCAGAATACACATATCATGGTCCATAAGCTTGCATGGTCTGCCATCACCCGAAGTACACAGTCCACGTCACAGTTTGCTCTTGGTCTTGAACGTTCTGTGGGGTTAAATGCATACAGAAATTTTAATGCAGACAGGAAGATAGGTTAGGCCTGGCAAGATGGCTCTGTGGGAAAAGGTGCTTGCTGGGTAACCCAGATGACCCAGCTTTGATCCCCGGATGCTGCTGCAGGTACAAAGAGAGAAAGGACTCCATAAAGTTGTCTTCTGACCTCCACTTGTGTGCCATGACACATGAGTTCTTAGGCAGTCACCAACCTATAGGGATTTAATTTTCTTGGGTTGGTCTTTATCCCAGCTGTGTTGGGTTGCCTCTTTAAAATTGGCATTAAGCAAATTGGTATAAAAATGTTTAATAATGAAAGATAGTACTAGTTATTCCTTCAGAAATTACTATATATTTTGCAGAGAAGATCTAGAACAGGTGGAGAGAGACATGGGGGTCAAGAAAGGTTAAATAAACAAGAACAGCATGTTCTTTCTTTGTGAGATAGGGTCTTGCCACACAGCGTACATTGGTTGTGAACCTAGGACTTCGCTCCCCTGTGATTTCTGGAGTGAGGGCTTAGATTATAGGTGTGCACCACTGTGGCCCACGGCTTAGGTGCCTTTGAAATCCTTCTTCTAGGCTTAGATAATATCACTGTGATTTGACAACTGGAGATGAAACAATACAAATGGTGCACCTAGCATCTCATTGCTAGGTGACAGCACAGTTAGTACAGGCTCTCAATTTATATTCCAGTAATTTTATCAAGTTTCCAGGCTCCCATTGTTTTATATTTGATGCGATATTTCATCATATGTATGTATGTGTGTATACATATATATGTCCCCATACATGTTTACATGAGATACAAATATGTATGTGCATATATATATATATGCTTCTGTTATACATAAACATTAATATAGTAGCCACCCCATCCCCTAATCTGGAATGGATGCACTCCAAGATCACCAGTAAGTTCTTTCTTGTTTAAACCACCTCACCATGTCATTTCGGCTGTCCTTTAACTTACTATGTAAATCAGTCTGACCTCAAACATCAGATATCCTCTCAGGATTTCTTGATGAGTTCCAGGGTTAAGGGCACACCCCACCATGCTGGCTTAGTTACTAAACCTTGAACAGCACAAATCCTACATATACTTTGCCTTTTCCTGTACCTACATACACACAGTTAATTACTTTTCTATTGTAAGTAAGTACTTTTTATACACTCTGGCTGTGCCTTACATTTGAAGTGTCATAGCAAAATTAGCATGAATTTATTTTTCTTCACACCCTTAAAAGAGTCTTTCTGGAGATATTAACAATCTCAACATCTGATTTTTTCTTCTTTATTAGATAGAAATACTTTTTGCTTTTTTATGTAGGAAATGTGTTATGACTTCGCTTTGATATATCTCTGATGCACTGTCATCAGTGTTTTCCTGTTTGGGGCCACTCATCTGTAACCTAAGGGTTCCCTGGAGCCAGGCAAACACTGTGATACCCGAATAATCAGGCTTTTCCCAGTGGCTGCAAGTGACTTGCTGGCTGCTTGCGTATACAATGCGACATAGTCCATAACTGGATTCTGTAAGATGACATCACATTACCCAGAAAGGCACACAGTTCATAACAGGAGCAGTTTATTCTGTGAATTTCCATTTGATAGTTTCAGATTATGGTTGATAACAACTAGTGAACCATGGCTCTCTGAAGCTTTGTGTGAGAGGGAGAGATTGTCAGGTAAGTACCTTTTATTGGCACATGTGCTTAGCATAAATTGTTTTTAACTGTATAGAATATTCCTTAATACACACACACACACACACACACACACACACACACACCTTGCCACCACCACTAATTCTTTTCTCCAGAGTACAAAATAAGTAACAGGTTTTAAATTGAAAGACTACCTTACAAGTTTTCCCTCTACTTTCAATGTACTTAGAATCAGCTCTTGGACCAGCGAAGTAGCTCAGTCCTGGTCCCTGGAAACCTCACTCACACCTTAGCATCTGCTGAGAAGTACGGGTACGCTATCACTAGCACACAACACTAGTAGATAAATTTATCTTAAAAACTAACAGGCTCTATGCTATGGAAAGTTTGTGATCACTCTCATTTTCATATAAACACCTTTATGAAAACACCGGAAAACACTGACGTTTGAAATAAGTCCAAGCACTCGCTAGTTTGTGCCCAGGGCTTTTGTTCAGTTCATTCAACAGTTAACCATAAAGCAACCATTTTCATTCTTCATCCTTTGCTGTAATTGCCTGTGCTTCTGAAAATTCTTACCTTTTATTTATGCTTCTGTTTAAAATTATGATATAAGAATAACAAAACATGAATACTCCCACTAACATTGGAAATGACAGGCTTTTCCCTGTCCTCAGACAAAATGGAAATGACAGATGGAACACTGAGAAACCTTCCTCTGTGGAGGCCGTTGCTCCCTGTGGTAAGAAAGCTACATAGGGAACTAAGTAGTGAGGCTGCAGGCTACTGCTTGCTGCCGAGGGCTCCTGCTTTTGTGGCCACGATTGTCAGGGTACAAGAGACTGTGCTGCTCAGTGTGCATGGGAGGCAAGGTATCGAAGCCAGAAGGAACATTGCCTATATTAAATTGGAGGTTTGTTACTGTTGAATGTTTTAATATTACTCCAATATAAAGCCCATCTCTGAACCTTTAGAGAGATATCACAAAAGCCCTATAGGTAGATAGGAAACAGAAGGAAGAAAAAAACCCTGAAGACAAATGTGTGCACATATGTGGGTGTGCATGCAATCTCAATCTCTCTCTCTCTCTCTCTCTCTCTCTCTCTCTCTCTCTCTCTCTCTCTCTCCCTCCTTCTCTCTCTTTCTCCCTCCCTCCTTCTCTCCCTCTGTCCCTCCTTTTTTCTCTCCCTCCCTCTTTCTCTCTCTCAAGCTATCTATCTCATACCCATGGCTTCAGGGTCCTTCTGGGACATTTCTCGCTCTTTACACATGTGTCACTATCTAATTGCTCATGTTGGCCTGTGTAGCCACCATGCCCTAGGCTGGTCCCAAACTCGTGATTGTTTCGCTTGGCCTCCCAAGTGCTGCAATGCGCAGCATGTGCCACAGTGACCAATGGGGGAGTCTTACACAAATGTACAACATTTAAAATGCGTAGCAGTTCTGCCCTCCCCACCCGTGTCTCTGTAGTGACCCAGTTGCACCTTTCTTCGCCACCAAAACCTGCTAATCTATAATTTTGCATTCTCCAAGATATTTCCTCCATAGGATCACAAAGCCCAAGGCGCGGCCATGGCCGTCTGACTCTTTCCATGGGCCGCCTTTGTGCTTGTTCTTATTGTTGGCAATGCCAACGATTTGTCCCTATTTGATTCTGAATACTGTTTCGATTTGTGGATTACTTTTTCTCATTCAATAATCATTGAAAGATATTTGCATTTTTCCCTAGCTTTGGGCAGTTGTGGAAACAGTTGTCTTAAAAGCTCTCACACCCTATGTAGACATAAACTTTGATTTATTTTTTTGAGTTAACTGTATTTAAAAGTGGAACTTCTAGGCCATGTAGCAAATATATTAACTTTAAAAACAGTAAGCATGAAAAAATAAAAAACAAAACAACCTCCCCCCCACCCAAAACAAACTCCTAGTAACCTGTCTTACCGAGAGGCCAAATTACAGTTCCTGTTTCAGTCCCACACAAGGTCTGAGGTTTGTGGTCCTCCAAATCCTTCTCCTTTTGCTGTGGTTATTTACAACTGTGTCCTCTAGTACAGGGACTCTGACGTTTCACTGTGTCCACCGGTGTTGACCGTGAGATCCTCTGTGTACTTGTTTAGCACCTCTACATTTTCTGCAGTATTGGATGTGTTCACGTCCACTGCCCTTTCAGAGAAGGAGGGATTTTTTTTTTTTTTTTTGGCATTTACTGTTGCGTTTCATGAATTCTTTATATGTCCTGTATAAGAGTTTATTGGGCATGTGTTTTAAAAATGTTTACTAATCTGTGGCTCATCTTTTCATTGTTTAGCATTATATTTTCTAGGCCTAAAGTTCTTAATTTTGACAAAGTCTAAACTATTTGGTTATTCTAAGACTATTGTGCTCTTGATGTCATATATGTAAACCCTCTGTCACCAAACACAGTATTTCCTAGGTCTGTGCCTGCCCGACCCCTAACCTGTGCCTGCCTTGCCACTTTTAACTATAGAGCTATCTTAGTTTTAGGTTCTATGGTAAAATATTTGATCTGTTTTTGAGTTAATTTTTGGATAAAGTATGATTTATATGTCTTAACTTTTTTATCTGGAATACCCAGTTTTACCATACCATTATTTTCTCAATTCATGGTTTTTAATTTTTTTTCTTTTCTTTCTTGAGATATATTATTATCCCTTTTCCTTTCCTCCTTCCATATCCACTCGTGTTTTTTCCTTGCTCTCTTCCAATCCATAGCCTCTTTTTCATTAAGGGCTGGTGTGTGTGTGTGTGTGTGTGTGTGTGTGTGTGTGTGTGTGTGTGTGTGTTGATGTTTCTGTGGGTCTAAGTTTGCTTTCTTTTTGTATTGCATTACTCCATGTCAGTGCCATTTCACATTTTCTCGAATCTTGTCATTACAATCTGAGTGTGTACGTGTCTTCCAGTGTTACACTTCTGAATTCTTGACTATTTAACACCTTTGGCTCTAATGCAGTCTTGTAATCAGCTTGAGGACATTGCAAAAGTCCTTCTGATTGTGATTACATCTTAGTGAAAGGGCAAGTATAATTGAACAGAAATGACCTTTGGAAACTAACAGGTAAGGGCCAGGTCACACAGTCCAGGGATAGAGCATTACTTCACATTTAATGAGGATCTGGTTTCATCCTCACCCAGGCGGGTAGGGAGGCAAGGACAAGCTGGGAGGTACAGCTCAATGGTACAGTTCTGGATTGCCATTTGTGAGGCTTTTGGGGTCAATTTTCAGCATTGCAGGATGCAAACAAAAATTATTAATGAAAGTAATGAGTCTTTGAAGGCACAGACATGGGGACAAATATTCAGTTGGTTTTGAGTTTACCTGTAATTGATGGGTTTTTGTTTTTGTTTTTATAGAACTTGATAGAAATTTACAAATGCCAACAATAAGTCCCCCTGGAGTGTAGTATGCATTCACTAAATGTTTTTGGGATAATTGAGTTGATTGCCTGTGGCACCACTGATCCTGGTTTTCTTCTTAAATGCTTTTCAGCTAGGGGGACCTTGAAATGTACGGGGAACACATACATTTCCTTTCGGGGGGAAGAACAAAGGAGGCCATTTGAGGAACTTATTGGTCAGATCGTTACTGAGCTCAGCTGCGCAAAGGATGTTGTCTTCTACTGTGCAAGGTTTCTTTATTCTTCGGACAGTGGAAGGTGCAAGTGTTTCTGTAAAGCAGAGCATGGCGCCGTTGGTTCACAGAAAAGCTCTGCCCTTCCTCCAGCTCCCACCCCAGCAGTAAAGTCTGAGAGAGACAGCTTGCTTCTTATGCAATCTGTGTATTGTGGCATAGAAAGGCTCCCAGGCTATCTCTTCCCAAGCTTATCAAAAGCTTTTTTTTTTTAAAGTCAGGGTACCTGTTTTTCAAATGAAATCTCACCCAGAAACACAGTCAAAACAGATAAAAGTAGAGCCGCTCAGGTTGAACTGAACTCTGCAGAGATATTTGAAAACCTTGCATCATGACCACAATGAGGAGAAAATGGCCTCAAAGAGATTATGAAACTTGCCTGAGGTTGCGCAACAAATTGGTGCTGAAGCAAAAATAGAGTCTCCATCTTCTGATTCTTAGGACGGTGCTCCCAGTGACCGTCTCTTCAGATCCCTTTCAAGCTGGATTACATGTTTCTATGGGAACTGTGTTTTCATTTCTTCTGTATGCTACAGTGAGAAATGCGCCTGGACTTTATCTGAGCTTCAATATTTGATTTGAGGGGAGGATAGCTCAAAGCCCTTTCCCCAAATGAGAAACTCTCAACGACTCTGTATCTACTGCCAGCGTTTTATTTTATGTTATTCTTGGAATCTAGGCAGAAAACACTGGCAGGCAGGCAGGCAGGCAAGAAAAAAATGTGCTGAAAACGCTGCCTGGTGTAGGACCACATTCTTCCACCTGTTTCCTCATAGTACTATGGGCATCTGTTGAGGTGCTTCCGGGCTTCATGTTCGCTTTCATCATGGAGTAAGATGTCTGTTACATCTCTGGGTAGATGGAAGGCCGTTCTGAGAGGAGGTTAGGTTGGTTAAGCTTGCTGGTTTTCCAATCCCTTCAGTGTATCCATCAAACACAAGGCTCCAACCGTCATTCCCAAATCTAGTATCACAGAAGGAGTTCTTTCCCACCTCTGGTTGTCCCAGAGCAGGAGCTCTGTTTGATGACATTTTACACTGCGTTCTGAGGAGCCACAGCAGGACAAGTTACGCTGTGGAGTCTGACCCTGGTAAGAGTTTGTCACTGTCACGCCATTAAGCAGGGCTACACAGAGAAATCCTGTCTTAAAGAACAACAAAAAAAAAAGAAGGAGGAGGAGGAGGAGGAGGAGGAGGAGAAGAAGAAGGAGAAGAAGAAAGAAGAAGAAGAAAAAGAAGAAGATGAAAGACAATGTAACGAATTAAACCTTTGTTTATCCCTAGCAACATCTTTCCTCTTTACTGATGTCTTCTCCCCCAACCCCTGGATATTCATAACTTTTGCTTTTGTTGTGTGACCCATTTAATCTAAACTGGTCCATCTCTGTGACTAACTGTTGGATCATGACTGCCCACTGGAGCCTGTTGGGGTCACCACCAGTGGATATCCAAGTGGACTATAGCCATGCGGATAGTTTAGCAGTAAGCTGTAGAGCCTCCAAGTCCCTTCTCTCTCCTTGCCTGGCTGTGGATAAGTCCAGTTTTGAGCAGACCCAGTGTTTTTCTCGTTAATCGCTAGCTGTGTTGATGTCTTGTGTGCTTCTGCTAAGGCCACTCATTCCACTTCACCTCTGCTTCACCAGCAATGCTGCAGGGATTTCTACTTTTTCTTTCTTGTTTTTTCATACTGGGTTGACAGGTAGCTTCCTTGAACTCCTAACATTTATCTTATTTTTAGCATCCTCAGTTGGGCACCATTCAAGAACACATTTAAGTCACCCACACTGACAGTAATGGGGATAAAATTCTCTGTGCAGATGGGTGGTATTAGCTCTTCTGATCGGATCTTACTCTAAAAATATAAGCACTATGGCACTGAGTAAAAACAAATGGTTTGACAGCAACTTGAGAGGTGCCCCAGTGGGCTGTGGGTGTTCCCTGCTCATATTGCTCAGATTCCATGCTTTTCACACATAATCACAGAAAAAGTCATTGAGCTATGAACCGAAGTAATCATACTTTTATAGCCAAAGCCCACAGGTTGGCCAAGGCTTTGAACAGAACACTTCCCCTGCTCACCATGCCTGGGCATTATTATGTTTAATGTGAGGATGTTGTATTTTTGGGGTGGAGGGGATGGAAGTTGTGACAGAGGTGTGTCAGCACATGCGAACAGCTTCCTTGAGCCTGCTAGTAAGATGTTCTTCCTGTGAGGAGAAGCACAGAGAGACTTAGAGACTTCCCATATGGCTCATCACATTTGCTGAGTTGCTCCTGTTAGGACACCACTTGTTATCTGGGGAGGGGACCACCATGTCACTTCACTGTTTATCCTGCACAGTTAGCTGTATGACTGCTCCAGCTCCCAAGAAACTGGACCAAACTCTGATTCCATTGAAGCTTGGGGGTAGGAGAGCTGTTTTGAAAGGAAGAGAGATATGTCAGAAAGGGGGGGGGGAGAGAGAGAGAGAGAGAGAGAGAGAGAGAGAGAGAGAGAGAGAGAGAGAGAGAGAGAGAGAGAGAGAACATACTAGCACTGTGCGCTGCATTCTTTTCCAGCATATAAAATGCCCTAGTTCTATTGAATGCTGCTGTCAAGGTAGTTTCTTGTTTACAGTGAGTGGCTGCAAATGCACTCCGTATTGGATTAGTGTCAGGAGCTGCACAAAAAGATCACCAGTCCTGGTTTGCTTACCTTGAGGGGCAACCACAAATTTCACTGTGCAGTCAAGGCAGCATGAATGTGTATGAGTTAGGTCCAATGCCCTGGCAGCTTCAGCCCCTGACAGACAATACCTCCGTCAGGTTTGTGTGCATCTTTTTTTGTGTGTGTGTTCTTTCTTTGCAGTCTTGAGCAAACTGGAGATAGACATCTGGAGGCCAAGGTTTGAATAGACTTTGGATAAAAAATGTAAAACACGCAGCTGTTTGTTCGCTGCCCTCCTAAACTCATTAAGAACGTAGCCAGGAGTCTGATGCCACCAGGATCTTTTCACAGAACTATTCGGAATATAAAAATAGCAGCCATCGCCTTGCCTCTGACAGGCTTTTATTAAATGGGCTGGTGATGAGGACAGCAGCCAATGATGGTGATGATGATTGCCCTTTGACTTCCTGTCACTAAGTTCAATGACAAAATGTGCAAGAAGACAATTCCATCTTGATGAAGGGTATCTGTGCCCAGGCAACTGGGAATACTGTACAAAGCCCCACATCCTTATTCTGAGTTCCTCAGATCATCCATTCAGCTACATGAATAGCTGTGCACTTTGCAAATGTCTGTGAGAGGAGAAAGCTGGCGTAAGAAACCATGGAAGGGGTAGGAGCAAGGGCCCACTTTAGTCTCTCTCTTAGGCTGATAGCACAGCAGTTTCTTTCCGTTTTAGGAAGATGGGTTTACAAATTTTTGTAGTGCAGAATTGTGTTGCCTCAGAGGGTCTTGATGCCGGCTACATATTACAGCCCTCTTAAGAGCTTAGGAAGAAAATAAGGAAGTGGGAAGGAAGGAGGAAGGAAGGAAGAAGGGATGCAGGAAGGAGAATGGAAGGAGGAAGGAGGGATGAAGGAAAGAGGAGGAAAGGAAAGGCAGAAGGGAGAGGACAGGATCTGGGAAGAAAGGAAAGAGGAAGGAAGTATGAAGGAAAGAGGAAGAAAGGGTGGAAGGAGGAAGAAAGGAGTGAAAGAATGCAGGGAGGGAAGGCAGGAGAGTGGGAGGGAGGGGCAGAGGGATGACAGGCCCTAGGCCCTAGGCCCACCAGACCTGCCCTTGGATTCTTCACAAGAGTGGGATTTAATGACCGTGTGTAGGCTGGTGGTTTTCCTTCTCATGTCCTGTGCCTCAATTTGAAGGGCTGCCGAGATTAGAACAACCTGTTGTAACAAGTGATCCTGCTAGGCTTGCACTAAAAAATTGGGTACCCTTGACACCCTTGAAATCCAAATCCTTTGAAGAAATTGTGATGATAAGTCATTCAAAAGCAGGATCTGTGGGTTGTTTTCATTGTTTGGTTGGGTTTTTTTTGGGGGGTTGATTGGTGTGTGTGTGTGTGTGTGTGTGTGTGTGTGTGTGTGTGTCTGTCTGTCTGTCTGTCTGTCTGTCTGTCTGTCTTTCTATCTTTCTCTGTCTCTGTATTTGTGTCGTCATTTAAGAGCAAATGCTCTGCAGTATGCTCCGGGACCACTAGAGGCATACATAAGGTTACCCATGGAATACCTTGATTTATCTGTAACTGACCTCATTGAAACCCAAAAGTCAGAATTGTTTCAAAGAGGAGATCTAGCAGCTAACTGAACATATTATGAAAAAAAAATATCTAGGCATTCCACTTAGATCTTGGTTCTTCTTGTGTTATTACAGGAATAATTACAGCTTCCCTCTTAACATTTCATGTCTAGTTTCTTAATCTGCAGTTAATCAGGACATGATTTTAAGTTTAGGGTCTGAAAGAGCTCATGATGTAGGGTTTTTGCTTTACATTTTATTTTTATTTGTGGTTCTCTGTGTGCCTGGGTGTCTGTATGTGTACAGTGTGTGCAGTACCGGAAGTGACCAGAAGAGGGCACCAGATACTATGGAATTGAAGTTGCAGGCAGTTTTGAGCTGCTCTGTGTGGGTGTTCCAAATAGAACACACTTCTGCAAAGCCTGTGAGTGCTCTTAACCACTTCAGCACCAAGACACAGGTTCACTTAGTTTTTTCTAAGTAGGAAAATGGCAACTTGAGTAGATGTTTCTAGTGTCGATTCAGGATTGGACATAAAATTCCTAGGCCATCTGGAAGGACGGGACATCTGTACTACTTATGTTTTGGTTTAGATTTTGTTTACAGAGGAATCAATAAGCGCATGTCATGGGTTATATGAATTAATTGTACCTAGGCTTAACACGAGAATGTCAAAAAAAAAAAACAAAAACAAAAACAAAAACAAAAACAAAAACAAAAAACAAAAAACAAAAAAAACCCAAACAACAACAACAACAAAACCAACAAACAAACCTCAGTTCTGAAGGCTATACTGTTTCCTTTTCTAGGTCTTGGTTTTCCTATTGTGGAATTTACCTAAAATATTGAATCATCTTATAGAGCATAAAAGTGAACTGCTGTGGAGTAATGCTATAATTTGGATATAGTTTGTCTCCTCCAAAACTCATGCTGAGATGTGAAGTCATATCAAGCAGTACGGGCATGTGGGATCTTTTAACATGTGTCAGGGAAGTAGGATCTTCAGTGAATATTGAAATCACTGAAGGACTTCCCTGAGAGACTTTGTAGTATGCCGGCCTCCTTTTGCCCCTACCTACCCTTTGTGTCCTGATCTTGCAGTGAAAGATCCAAGCCCTTCTAGCATGCCCTTCCTTACCTTCCGTGCACAGAGATGGAGCCAGTTGACCATGAGTTGAAATCCTGAAAACTATAAGCCCATATTACTCATCTTCCTTTTATAAGTATCTCAGGTACTTATCACAGTAACAGAGAATTGACCCAGGTACTGAATAGAAATCAAAATCTAGACTTTAGCCACAGAAAAAAGACATGATAAAGAGGGAGAAACCAATGAAGGAATATAAGCTTGGCTCACATTGTACTACAGTGAGTCTTTTTAAAAAATAGTATTCATTCACTTTTATTTATTTAGTATGTGTGCAAGTGTCTGTGTGTGTGTCTGTGTATGAGTATGTATACATCTCAGTGTGTATATGTTAAGCGTGGATATGTTTGTGTGTGTGTGTGTGTGTGTGTGTGTGTGTGTGTGTGTGTGTGTGTGTATCTGTGTGTGTACATCCCATGGCATAGATGTTAATACATGAGCCAAGTCTAAGGAAGCTGATTCAAAAAACTGAATGGATGAAATGTGAATAAAAAGACATGGCTCTTCTCTTTTTAACCTTTGATGTGTTTAACTAAGCATTTGACTTCTGGATAGTCCTTTTTTCATAAGAAGAGTACAGTCAGGGGTACTCTCTCAGATTTTCCATCTGGAAGAGAAGAAACTGGGTGTGCCCTTGGGTTATTAATGTAGCATTCCACATAGAGCTTAGCATTTATTGCTGACAAAGTGCATCTTATGAGCAGGATATAAATATATTCTGGTGGACAGTACCAACTATCTATGATTAAGCAACAAGCACAGTTATTGTTGACAGCACTTGGTATCTGAAAGTCCTTTACTTTGAAGCTTTGGACATAGGGTCTGCAATTTGGAACTCACACCAGATGTCATGTTCGCAGGAAAATGTACAGAGCAGTTTTCACATCAAATCCACTAAGAAAGGATGAGTTTGGGTTTTTGGATTAGGCTGGATATATATTTTAAATAGGATTGATGTGGCTAAGAAGTGAGCTGTACAGATGATTTATTTTCTCCAGCACAGCCATTTGAAAAAGGCTGGTGTGCAGAAAAGCAATATAACATGGGATGAATCAACCAGTGCAGCACTTCATTCTGATTTGCTGCAAGTAACAGGTCAAACATACAGAATTTAAAAAAAAAAAAAAAACGACATGAGTAGAGGTATTACACTAGTACATTTTCTCTTTTAAACATACTAATGTCTTTGCATACTTATTTATTATATCTATTCACCTTTTGGTTATTAAACTTTCCTGTTAAAATGGAAGCTGTCTCTTCATTTTAAAAGCGATTACCAAACAGATACCCTGAGTATGGTATATTTTTTTTCCTCTGTATTTCTAAGTAGACCAAGAATCATTACCATAGATCCACAGATGTAGGGACCGCAGAAGCCTCATGTATGTGTCACACAGTAAATCAGTGGTCCGAAGACAATGGGACTTCTGACTCCTATTTCCAGATTTTAACTATGCTCATTTTCAACTTGGCTGAGCAGTGCTTAGATGAGCCAGTTTAAGCAGGTGAGTGCATTCATTGCTCTTTGAAAGCCACAAGTGATGCTCATTTACACCCTAAGCCCCTAGTAGGGACAGGATGCAACTGGGGAAAAAAAGGAGGGTGATAAAGCCACCTTGTAGCCAATTGGTTTTAAATGTTGCTTTATTTGATTGGGTTTAAGTGTACTACTGTTCCTGTTGACCCTTTGTCGCTTATATCCTCACTTGTGACTATGGTAACTTTAGCTGGCTTCAGTTTTCTCATTGCCGTCTCCCAGCTTCCAAGGAGTGGTTGATAATGAGAACCTAAGCTTGTTCTCTCGTGGACCAAAAGGGTTGCTGTTAGCATTTCACTAAATGAGCAGATGCTAAAAGCTTGCTTGGTATGTGGGATGTACAGGTATTTTTAGCCTTGTCCATTGTTGTCCATGTATCCATTGATGATGATTTCAAAGTCCTTGCTGCAGCTCAACTTTTCTATATGATAAAGATTCTGGATAGAAGCTCACCGAATAAAAAATGATCTCCATTGAATTAGACTTTTCAACTTGCTGCCCCCCCCATCTCTAAATGATAGGTGGATACTACAGGTATGGGAGAGTGTTCTCTGCCCACAGAGGTCTCTATGTACAATTTTTAACTCCAAAATAAAAAAGTAGGTCAAAATGCTGTTTCACTATGACAGGAGGTATTTACCTGTAATAGTAGCATTTGGAAACCTGAGATGGGACGGCTGTGTATCAGTGGCCAGCCTGCCTGGACTACAGACCAGTCCCAATAAGGCATAGAGTAACCAGATAGACTGCCTAAGGAAACTGTATTAAAGGTCTGGTTGAGATTCTAGATCATGAGGCAAAAGCAAAAGACACCACAAGTTAGCAATGTATTGGGAAGACCTTATCCAGAAAAGCCCCATTGCCATGCCCAGCATGGTCTATTCTCTCCGGAACACTCAGGCACACACTGCACTTCGCTTGGTTTCTGTGGTATATTATGTATGATTTAGCAGAAGTCCCTTTGACCTTTATTATGTCAATTAAGTGCCTTAGTGTTGGGATAATACAGTGACAAAAAAAAAAGAGAAAGCATTAATATTTGGATGTTTGGTTATGTACAATGATAGCTAAAAAGACTAAATTCCTTCCCGTCTGCAAGGCATTGAGACTCTGAAAATCTCATACGTATATGTAGGAGCGGAGCGAAAATCTTCATGAAACTACTTATTAGATGTCTTCTCGGCTCTACATGATTTCCAAAATACAGCCCCAAGTATCGCAATAAGTCAGCTCATTAACATCCCCCTTTATTCTGCTTCACTTCCTACGTGCCCTGGCCACCTAGCAGTGAGCATGGCACAGATCACACGTGGGCTTCTCTGCAGCCAGAAGGCTCTGGCATCACAGCTGATGCCAATTAAGCCGCTGGCCGGACTTCCCACAGGGAGCATCTTTCACATCTTTGTGGCCATAATGAAGAAGAATCATTTGGACACCATTTTTTTTCTCTTTCTTCTTTTTTTTAACAAGAGGATGTGAAATTAAAGAAGCCTCCTCTAGGAACTGTCGGCTTTTTGGTAATAAGTATATAATTCAGTCCACTCGAAAAGCTCATGCATAGCTCCTTGATTGGAGATTAAAGCACAAGCCCTTGCATCCTAAGAATCTTCTCATTAAGGTGAGCAGCACCGTTGTCTCTTCTCCCTTGTTCCTCCTCCATGGAGTTCCTTCCTGGCTGTCTCTGAAGGTAGCTTACCCATGTGGTGCAGTGTGAGCTACCTTATGTATTTCTTGAAGGAAGACATGAAGTTGAAACTCAGGATAAAGTGCCTGCTACAATGTATTCATTTGAACAACATTTGGAGTCTGGAAGCCGCAGCTGAAGAGTAGACCACCAGCCTGTATATCTCAGAAGATGCCGATTCCTCCAGGGAGCCAACCTTCTCTCCCTCCCTGTACAGCCTGCAGTTGAGCATGTGAGTGTGTGGAGAGAGCTTTCAGATGCTCTGTTAATTAAGTTATTTTAGTAACGTGAGTTTTTCTAAAAGGTTGTAACTGCCAGTAAATTGGAAGATAATACACCTTTTCCCTGGATGGAGTAGCAGGGTAGACCCTACAGAGCTAAAATGAATAAATGAGTGAATGAATAAATAAATGAATGAATAGATTAATAAATAAATAAAAATATTACAAATTATCCGATAAATCAATTAAGATGCAGGCTATAAATGCTGGGAGGACTGTGCTCTGGCATTCCTGAGTCTTTGTCTGAAATGATGGATGGGAAAAGTGACCCCTTTGGCCCCTTTCTTCCCTTCATTATTTCCCTCTCTCCCCCCTCTGGTTAGGGCCTCTGATTGCTAACTGTTACCTCTCACACAGCCCCCTGCTCTCAGGAAAGGTCATGCCATTAATTTTCATCTGAATGTGCTTCACTGTTTATGCTCTCAAAAACAGGGCAGATATACGTGAGGAATTTGTGTCATTTTGACACCAGTGATGTTTCCTTGCCACATACGCAGTGGTGGCATAGGCTGAGGATAAACATCTTTGCTCTGCCAGGGTTGCCTGGGGATCATGCTAGCTTACGTGTCTCTAGACATCCTTCAGTTTTTGACACTACAGCAGGACAGAGTGTTCCCCTCGGCTTTCAGGAATAAACACAATTCAGTAAGGAACACATAGTTGTGTGTATTTTTATTTACACACTATAAACATTTGGGGGAAATAGAAGCAGTAATCCCAGAAGTCCTACCCTCCAGGCTTAGGTTGCTGTCAACTACTTTGCTTTATGGTTTTTTTTTTTAAATATTTATTGCTTGAGCATTTTATACACATATACAATTATTTTTAAGATTATATCCATACCTTACTCTCTGATACCCTCTCAGATGTCTCCAATTATGTCTCCTTCTGCCAACTTCAAGAACTTTTTGTTAAAGATTTATTTATTATGTATACAATATTTTGCCTGCATGTGTGCCTGCACTCCAGCAGAGGGCACCAGATCTCGTTATAGATGGTTGTGAGCTACCATGTGGTTGCTGGGAATTGAACTCAGGACCTTTTGAAGAACAACCAGTGCTCTTAACCTCTGAGCCAAATCTCCATCCCCCAAGAACTTTTTATTCAGTAACACACTGAGTAGAATTAGTGCCACGCATATGCATATGGGTAGGTCATTGGCTGGAATATGGGCACCTCTGCAGGGCCACACCCCAGCAGAAGACTGACTGTCATTAACTGCCAATACTTCCTCAGCTAGGAGTGGGTGCCTGTGAGCCCCTTTCCTCATCATGTCCACTAGTTTAATCTTGTGCAGGTCTTGTACAGGCAACCACCAGTGCTGTGAACTCATGGGTATAGCCTTGCCATGTCCACAAGACATTGCTTTGCTGTAGGCAGTCCTGACATAAGACTCTTAAAATCTTTCTTTCCTTCCTCTTTCATGAGGCTCCCTGAGCCTTGGAGGAAGAGGGGATGACGTAGTTGGCTACTCTAAGGCTGAGCACTCCACAGTCATGTATGTTCTTCATTTGTACCAGCTGTGAAGCCCTTATTTACGACTGTCCGCTACAATAGAAGCTCCTCTGATAAAAAGCTGAGAGGTACAGAATCCTTGGGTGGTATGTCACAGTTTTCTCCTAGACTGAAATGCTCTATCCTCCGGGGAAGCTCTTCCTTCTAAGCAGGAAGATTTAAAAAAGAAAAACACCCAAAAATAGCTTCAAGAAGTCCCTAAAACTGACCATAATCACTAGACTCTTTCCTCCCAAAGTAAACAACAAAGCCTTGGAAAGTTACTCTAAGACAAGCCAGGCTGCAAAGAAGACTGAGACCAAATTAGCTGCCTGGAAGAAGCAGAAATCAGCCCTTTTGTTGGAAAGAGTTTTAAACCAACTTGGAAAGGGTACTCTCAAACCTGTTGAGCTGCCTACAGGCCGTGTGTCATGCTCTGTGTTCCGTAGCGTTTGTGGACTGTCACCAATGGTGGCGTAGGCTTTGGTAATCTGCCTATGAGACATTTCTGCTCTTACATATAAACGCTCACCCATACTCTCATAAGTAGTCATAACAGAACTGGTTGGTTTCCCAAGCTGGACTTTTGTAGTATCCATACTTTCGTCTGTAGTGGTATACCTATCTGGGGTGAGTATATGCGTATTTTGCATCTCATCCTGGAAAGTTTTGTCACACAACAACGGGCATAAAAATAACTATTAGAAGTTAGTTTGACATTATGTCAATTTAGCAAAATAATAGTAGTGGATTCCCTCCCAGGCTTATAGCCTCTTCGTCCATGGGTGCTTGACCATATGTTTAGCACAAGGGATGGCTTCCTTCTTGTGGAGTGCTTATTCAATCAGTAAGTGAGGGGTTGCTCCTACAAAATTTATGCCACTGTTGTGTTTGTGATTATGCTTTGCCAGGGCATTGGTCAGTAGAGCTTTCAAGGTTCACTGTTGAGTAAAACTACTGGTGATTATTCTCTTCAGTGTCCTAACTAACACCTACTAGTACTATGAAAGCTAGACACTGGAGAGGAAGCTTCTAGGTAAGGGCCAGCTTGGTGTCTCCATGTCCTGTAGTCAAAGTGCGTAATGTCTTCATTAGAATAAGGTATCATCAAACTTCCATGGGTGAACAAGATCAATGGCAATGGCCTGTTTTGTTGGGTGGGGCCATTGTGACCCCTGCGCACACCATCTTTAAAGAAACCATCCCATACTTGTCAGGGAGCTTTTCATGTGATAAGCCATAGCTCATGGGAGGAACATTAGCCATTTATATAGGAAAATTCCAATTAAACACTCTTTAAAAATACAAATTTAGGAAGCCTACAAAACATGTTTTCAAATGGCTTTATCAGGCACCCTCTGTTTTAGCTGTCTCTTCCCTAGCTGCCTCCTCTGTCTCACCCTCTGATCTTCTGGGCAGTTAAGCCACACCCTCCATTATCCCTTTTTCCTGTTTCATGCCACCTGTTGTCTTCTCCCTCCCGCCCCTCGCTGGCCCAACTAGTTTTCTCATTTCTGTGAGTAGTCTAAGTTAAACCACTACTCTAAAGGTGGAAGATAGGATCCACACGTAAGAGAAAAGGAGAGAGCATGCTGTATTTGTCTCTGAGTCTGTGTTATTTCAGTCAGCACTTTCCTCAGTTCCATCTAGATATGCACGTTTTTACCACTTCATTTTTCCTTTTACAGTGGAACAAAGCTCCCTTGTGTATTTGTACCATATTCTCATTATCTGCTCATCAGCAGACAGAAGGCTAGAGTGAGTCCATTTTATAGCTATTGTGAATACAGCAGCAAAGAACATGTTTGAGAAGCAGCTCTGTAGTAGGATGTTGTCTTTTGGATTTGTGACCAGGCATGGAATAGATTGGCCATATGGCATCATTTGTCTAATGAAACTATTTTAAAATAAAACTTGGAGGTGATTTATCTGTGCTTATTCTATAGCAGGTATTTATGAGCAAAGGCATGCTCAGTGTTGACAAGAGATACCCACTATTTGTCACATGATAGGAAGAAGACAACTTTCTAAGAGTGCTTGTGGCCATTTGGAGATATGAGGTCTGCAGGGTTTGGTTGGCTGGTTGGCTGGCTAGTTGGTGAGTGGTTGTGCACTGGGACAGAAAGCCCCTTCCTGAGTTCCAGTTACCAATTGTCCCAGGTTGTAATAGAGCCCCTCCATGGGAGCTTTTTGAAGGAAGTGACTGATATTAGTGGGGCACTCTACAAATGGAAAAATAGACAAATATGTTTAAGAAAAATATGTAGTGTTTAGGAATCAGTTGCAGAGCACTGCTTTCTTTTAAGTCTTTTTCTTCCTGGGAGTGGTTAAATCAATTTTAATTTAAGAGTTGTCTGTACTTTTTTCTCCCTTTGTCATTGGAGGCTTAGATACATACTTGCCATTTTTCATGAATTGGTGAACTCAGTCACTAATACACAGAACTGCCTGCACCAAGTAACATGACAAAGTCTGGCGTTTCCTCAGTTTCCCCACACATTTTCAATATTATACACCCAGAGAATTATTTTCTCACCCTCAACCAAAACTAATGCAGATTTTATACAAATGAAAATGAGGATATAGTTTGGCATTACCTAGACATAATGGAGGAGAAAATAAACCAGTCGCTTACTGGATACATACATACATACATACATACATACATACATACATACGTATATATATAGTATATTAGAGATACAATCCCATTCAATTGTAACGCCAACCTTATTAGTTACATGATATCTTTGCTCTTTTTTTTTTTTTAAAGATTTTATTTATTGTGTTTACAGTGTTTGGCCTGCATATACATCTGTACGCCAGAAGAGGGCACCAGATCTCAGTATAGATGGTTGTGAGCCACCATGTGTTTGCTGGGAATTGAACTCAGGACTTTTGGAAGAGCAGGCAGTGCTCTTAACCTCTGAGCCATCTCTGTAGCCCTATCTTCGCTCTTTTATAATCTGGAAAATATGATTGAAATACATTATTCAAATAGTCCTTCTCTAAAGGCTATGGTCCTGTTAGTCTTTTATGTTTCTGTAGCAAAATACTAGGAAAGAAACATTACTCATCTGACCGTTTTGGAGGGTGAAAGGCCAAATTCATGGTGCTGGCTTTGGAGAGTACCACTTTGGCAGATGGCTTGGGTAGAGGCCTGCCGGAGAAAGAGAAATTGTGTACTTTTATAAGACATGAACTCTAGAGAGGCTCCTCACCTCAAAGCTCTGCTGCTTTCCAGCTAGTTACCTGGGGACCATACTGCTAACATGTGAGCCTTCTAATCCAACCATAGCCTTGCCATGGCAATATAAGTATCCACATAGGCGAATGCTTTCCATTTTTTTAAACATTTATTAATTTTATGTGCATGTGTGTTTTGGCTGCCTGTATGTCTGTGCACCAGGTATGAGGCTGGAGCCCTCAGAGGTGTCCCTGTAATTATAGATGGCTGTGAACCATCAAGTGGGAAGTGGGACCTGAAATTCCTTCCCCTGAAAAAGCATTGTGTGTCCTTAGCTGCTGATCCATCTCTCTAGGCCCTCCCTAAGTGCAGTGCACTTTAGTCACTAGCTCTGTACTCACTCACATAGCCTGGTTTTGGGAAGCGGTGTTCCCAGTTGAATTAGGGAGACTAGGACATAAGTGCTAGTATTGTATCCATCAGCTTTTTCTGTGCGAGCAATATGTTTATACAGATACAGATGGGCGCGCATGTCCTGGCCACCTTCCGCATGGAGCCAGCATGGCCGTGCTGAGGCCCATGGAGCCTGTGCATTGTGACTCTGCAGCCCCTCGTGGCATTTCTTCTACTTGACATGCGCTGTTGCTTACGTCAGTGGTTCCTATCCAGATTAGAGTGGGTGATTGCTTATACATGTAAACTTTGTTCAGGTGAAAAATTCTGCAGTTTACAGATTTTTTTTTGTGATCAGTTGATTTACAAATACATAAGTATAGAATTTTATTCATCATTTCAACAACTGGGTAAAATAAACAAGGGAGTAGCAAATATGAACTAATACCACTTTAAAAGAATGCCAGTTAATCCTCAAATTGGTAATTAGAATTATGGTTTTAACAGTGGTCATATTTAGGAGGAAAAAAAAACACTTTGGAAAATATTTCCAAGAATCAAAGAAGGTAGCATTGTTTCCAGAGGAATATAGAGGGTGTGTGCTTTTGACCTTTTTGAAGCTGCAAGGTTTTAAAACGATCTGGAGTGAATTCATGTATAAGCTATCAGTACAGGGCTTATATGGAGGACTCAAGTCCAAGGGACCTTGGATGACACCTTCCTCCAGATGCTCGGTATGGGTGATGAGTCACTTGAGACAATTTGTGGGCATATTTGGACGTTTGTAGAGCGAGTGGTGCAACATCCAACCAACTATATAGAATCTTAGGTTGTTTTTTTTTTACTCACATTAAGATCATAAAAAAGCAGACATTTTATTATAATGATGTATTTTGCTTAATTTGATATATCAAAATTGTCATTTATGACAAATATTTGACATTCTCTCTGTAGAACTGAGGTTTTTAGGGGAGTCCAGTGTATATTTGATAGTGTGTGTCTCCTCCGGCTAGCCACGTCTCAGGTGCTCAGTGGTGCATGCAGCTAGAGGCTGCTGGACTCAAGGCTTGCAGTTCAGGATGAATATCAAAGCCTGTGGTTTTATGTGAGCTTTGCGATAATCTTAGTGGTTATTATTAATGGTTAATAACAACAAAAAGGAAGGATCCTTAACTCTATTCCAAGAGGTTTTTTACTTCCTTAGTATGTGCTGGAGTTTTAGTGTCCTGGTTTCTGACTCTTGGTGATTTAGGTGGCATTGAGCACTACCTCCCTGCAGTAGCCTCTGGAACGGACACTCTTGGAGGTAGGAGGAAACACGAGGGAATGCAGAAACCATCTCAGAGCCCACCTTCTCCAGCTTAGACCAGAAGGTTTTTCGAGATGCAACTTAGCATGAGCTAGATTTACAAAAGCAAAGTGTTGGGGGAGATGTATGAGGGGCTGAGATGAAAATGGCAAATCCTGCAGGATTTCTGAGTTGGTCTTGGTAACCTAACCTGTGCGCAGCCAAGTACAAAGACAAAACCTCTTCTGTGGCGGAGGTGACTTTTGGGGAAGTAATACTATTAGATTTACGTGCTTCTTTCTAATGTCTGTCATTGGTTAATTCTCTCCAGAGAAACCAAGTCAGTAAAAAAGCAGTACTTAGAGAAGGTTCTGTGTCTGCCTCTGGCTAAATGCACTATTTTCTTAGCTTCCTGTTTGCTTGCTGATGCTTCTGTTTATTCAGCCACAAAATGCTGCGAATGCTGATGTGTTCCCTGTCCGAGACCCCCAGGTTAAAACACTGCCATGCTCAGTTACCGTGTCACCTCAAGATTGTGGTAATATCCACAGCATGCCCCTGAGTTAAAGCCAGTGTTTCTAGAAAGACAAACAGAGCTTTAGTCCAGGTCAGACTGACTAATACATCTCTCAAGTTTCCAAATTCTCCTCCCTCAGAAGCCAGTGGCTTCACTACCCCTCATGTCCTCTGCCGTTCCACTCCCCTGCTCTACTACCACCCCACCCCTAAACACACACACACACACACACACACACACACACACAGAGGGGGGGGGGACAGAAAGGGACAGAGAGAGACAGAGAAAGAGAGACACAGAGAGACAGAGAGAGAGAGAGAGAGAGAGAGAGAGAGAGAGAGACAGAGAGAGAGAGAGAGAGAGACAGAGAGAGAGAGACAGAGAGAGAGAGAGAGAGAGAGAGAGAGAGAGAGAGAGAGAGAGAGGGAGGGAGCACAAAAGCATCCTTACCCCTTGTCTGCCCAGTAGAGGGAATGCGTCAGCCACCCCCACCCCTCCTTTGAATTTGAGTTTATTATTTTGGTCAGATATCAAAGACCTTTTCAAAACCCCCTTAGGATTGAGAGGAGCCTGGATGCCATGCAGTGTAAGCCCTAATGTGATTTTGACTGTTATTTTAATAGCTTGGCATGTAACTGTGTAGTGTATTTGACAATGCTGCCAATGACTAGAGTCACCAGTTCCTGTGGCAGGCAGTTTTAGGTTTAAACAACTCCTTCTCTCTTTCATTTCCCCCACACGTTTATTCCTGTGACTCTAGCCCTTTGAGGCTGTGTATAAAAATCTAACCTAGAAACCTGGAAAGAATACTCCAGTATGCCTGCTCCCTCTGCCATGCACTCTGCAGTCCCCTTCAAGCTGAAGACCCAGGCTTCTGCTCCTCCTGAAACAGGATTATCAGCCTCCTTACCTCAGTTAGGTGTCATAATGGACAGGCAGATCAGCTAAATGCATGACTAAAAACATATGGTGACCAGCATGAGTTCATAGAAGGTTTTAGAGAAAAGGAATATACAGACATAAGAAAACAGTAGTTGGCAGATTTCCTTTCATGTAATAATTACGAGGTGACCTGAAACTGGCTATGTAAAACACTCCGGCCTTGAAGTCACAGAGACCTACCAGCTTCTGTTGAATGCTGGGATTAAAGATATGTGCCACTGTACTGGATGCATTTTTTGTTGTTGTTGTTGTTGTTAAACCAAATTAGGGTAGAATAAGTTTCTGTATATTGATAGATAGTACTTTCTAGAGTGACGCTAGGAGGCTTGCTCCGAGGTTAGGCAATACAATCAGGGACGGATATATATATGTGCATTTTGTTCAGGGAGTAACTTAAAACTATTTTTAAAAAGTGGTATTTTTAACTTCAAAGTTTTTGTTGCCCCCTTTTAATGTTTGAAATTAAACAGCAGGGAGATTTGGGCTGAATGTTTAGGACCATTATAGTTAGCTAGACCTCTGAGATGCATTCAGTTCTGCAGAGCTACTGAGTGCTTAATCCACGTCATTGCCTGGACTCTAGGGTGCATGCCCAGTGGAAGGCATTTATTTACCAAATTAAAAGCACAGCAAGTAGGAGCCAAGGTATTATTTAAGCACATTTATCGACCCCTGTTCGGCTACTATTTACTAAATTTCCCAGTGATGGAAGATGATGAACGAGTTGATTGTTGCAATCACTTGGCTTCACTAAAGGTGAAATACATCTTGCTTGATTTATTTCTTTTGCTTTGACAAGACAGCTTTTGCCGGAATTGGAGAGTGTCCAGCTTTAAGCCGGATGGAGTATGCAGAGTTCGGATTTGTTCCCTTGCTTTTGAGTTGATCTGTTAAACCTGCTAGGAGAAGCCACCTAGTATAGATGCTGACATGATGGGGCCGGGGACCTCATTCCTGCCCCTGTTTACCAGTCCTTTCCTTTGATTTCAGCCCATTGTACACTCATGCTCACTGAAGACACATGCACAGGTACTCACACAGGCACAGGCACAGGCTGGCATCATAGCCACCAGTGCCTGCCTCGCTCAGCCTTTCCATAAATGTCGAAGCAGAATGAAGAATCCAGGGATTTTTCAGATCAGGGCGGTATGGAATTCAACTTACTGGGCTGCTTTTGTCATGTAAGAACTTCGTATGTTTTTTCAGAGGATGTATTGTAAATAGACAGATATCGTTGTATATCCTCAGCTCTGCAACAAAAAGGATTTATACCATTTTGGGTTTTTTTTTTTTCAAATAAGGGATGTAAAGTGTATGATATTGAAATACGGGTTTATTGCAGTTTTTTTTTTTTTTCAGTTGGGACTTTGCCTTACCTGATCTTAGGTACTGTGTCTGCGATGTCTGCTCAGTTCTGACAATGAACAAATTGAAGTTACTTATCCTTGGTTCTCTTATAGTATTGCCTTCACTGATACTCTGTAAATTGAAGTAGGCTGAACAAAACGAAGGCTTTGTCTGTGGGGCTTAGTCATCAGTTAAAACTTGTAGAGTATGTTTATTTATTACCACTGGTAAAACTGCAAGCTACTCTGTTTTAAAAATGTCAAGTCCATGCATGTTTCCAGTGCATCAATGCCATCTACCAGTAGAGACGTGGATCATGTGAGTGGACCATGGAGTTATGATCTACCAGCTGTTTTTGTTTGTTTGTTGTTGTTGTTGGGTTTTTTTTTTTTTTTTTTTTTTTTTTTTTTGGTTTTTCCAGACAGAGTTTCTCATGCTAGACTTATCTGTCCTGAACTTGCTTTGCAGACCAGGCTGGCCTCGAACTCACAGTGATCCCCCTGCCTCTGCCTTCCAAATGCTGGGAATAAAGGCATGGGCCACCATGCCTGGCTCCTATCAGCTGTTTTTTTATGTTAAGATACACACTTTATTTATTTATTATTTGTTTATTATTCACTTTACATCCCAATCATAGCCCCATTCCTCCCATCTTCCCGGTCCCACCCTCCCTCCCTCTTTCCTCTATCCCCCCTCTCCTATTCCTCAGAAAAGGAGACGCCCCTGACCAACCGACCCCAGCACATCAAGTAGCATAAGGACTGAGAGTGTCCTTATCCCCTGTGGCTTAGCAAGGCAGCCATGCCAGGAGGGAGTGATCAGAAAGCAGGCAACAGAGTCCATGTCAGAGACAGCCTCTGCTCCCCTTACTAGTGGACCTATGTGAACACCAAGCTGCCCATCGGCTACATCTATGTAGAGAACCTAGGTCCAGTCCATTCATGGTCTTCGGTTGGTGCTTCAGACTCCACAAGCCCCCCCTGGGCCCTGGTTAGTTGGCTCTGTTGGTTTTCTTGTGGACCCTGCGGGTCTTCTATTCCCCCCAACCCCACTCTTGCACAAGTCTCCCTGTGCTCCACCTAATGTTTGGCCATGAGTCTCAGCATCTGTTTCAATCTACTACTGGGTGGATCCTCTCAGAGGACAACGATGCTAGGCTCCTGTTTGCAAGCATAGCAGAGTATCATAAGTAGTGTCATGCATTGGCTTTCTCCCATGGGGTGGGCCTGAGGTTGAGCTAGGCATTGGTTGGCCATTCCCTCAATCTCTGCTCTATTTATATTCCTGTACATCTTGTAGGCAGGGTAAACTTTGGGTAGAAGTTTCTGTGCATGGGTTGGTGTTCCCCTCCCTCCATTTGGAGTCCTGTCTATTTAGAAGGTGTCCTCTTAAGTCCCCATGACCCCTGCTACTAGGAGTCTCAGCTAGAGTCTCCAGTTCTAGCCATATAGTACAAAGTAACCATACTCGCAATTCACCGACCCAAAGAAGATAAGTAAAAGGAGATCCCAAGGGAGGATGCTTAACTCTCACTCAGAAGGGGAAATACAATAGACAGAAGAAGTGGTTGATGGGAGGGAACAAGGTAGTAGACGGAGCATGGAGGGAAGTGAGTGCAGAGATCAGACCTGGGGAGAGTGGGGACGGGGGCGGGGAGAGGACAGAGGGCTGGCAGAAAGAAGTGAAGCCATGGGCGACGGGGCCATCTCTATAACAACCCGGAGATCTACCACCTACTTTCAATAGCAACTTTGTCCATTTCCAACTGACTTTTAGGGAAGCCTCATATTTGACATAGATGAATACGGTGACAATGTCATATTGGATAGTGGGTGTATTTTAAGGTATCAGTAAGCAAGGAAGCTGGCTTAAGTGTTTAGTACTTCATCCACAGGCACAAGTCTGAGAGACGTAAGCCAGTCAGATCATATTGTCGACTCTACTTTCCTACAGAATAAATAAACAGATTCTTCTCTTCTATACAAATGTCTTCTGTACCCCCAGATCCTATCTTACTCTGTGTGACTTTTATTAATAAATTAGTGTTAGATACTCAACACACATAGATAATCTATTACGGTTCTGTGACATAGTTTGAATGGGGCCAAGCAAACAAAAATGTCTGAATAGCAAATACTTTGGAAATGAAACACTGAGAAAACAACAACAACCAGACACCTGAGCTCCAGTGGCTACTGATCCAGGCCATTTTTACTCAAAGCCTTACAGTTTCAAATAAGCTGTAAGTAGTCCATGGAGAAAGAAGTCACAGTTTGCAAAGAAATCTAATACGCTAATTGATTATTCAGTGAGAAAATGGGAAGTAGTGCTCTATCGAAGCCAATTCATTCCTTAAAAGCCTCTGCCTCAGTTTGCTGGTTAAATGGAAAATATGGTGTTAATAAACACGGAGTCTGGTGCCTGTTTTCTGCTTCATTTACGTTGTATAAAACACACACTGTGGTTGATTGTCAGCTTGAAAATGTTCTTTCTCCCCCTCAGTGTTGTTATCATTAGCTTTTATCTTTTTCCTTGGTAATTCAGAAGTGAGGGGCAGTGAAGGTTAGGGACTCTGAGGAATCAGGGTTCTGAGCTGGAGGGTGTAAAACACGAACAGAAGTTGTCCGTGGAAAGCTGCTAATTTTATATTCAGATTTCGGTGAATAACCCAGAGTGCCACTAGATTAGCGTTTTGTCTATACAGGTGAGATCAATGTGTTGCCTGTTCGGCCCTAATTTCCATGAATAGTGCCAGTCTTAATATTTTATGTATGTATGTCAGAAATCTTCTAACATTCTGAATCCATCACCGTCCTACATTTACTGTGTGTTATCATTTCACATGGTAAATGTTCATTGGGAAATGATGTCATAAAGCTTTTCCTGCAAGACATAAAGTGGTACATTTTCCCTTGTATTAATATTATTGCAGTATAATTTTTATATAATGACATCCCTTTAAAATGTACTCTTTTTGGAATATGTGTTGCTACTACCACATTAACGAATCTGGCGCTATTCATCACTTGCAGATCTTTGTTACTTCACCTTTGTGGTCTTTCTTTGCTCCAGTACTTATGCCATTCCAACCACTGCTGTTTGCTTACTTGATTGTTGGTTGGTTTTTACATCTGACCATAGAGCTGAATTTTAAAAAATTTGTGCAACATTTCCAAAGTGAAGAAACTAATTTATTCTTTTGACATGTACTTGTTTTCACTTTTTTTAAAGTTAAATAATACATTTATTATTTAAGAGAAATTCTAAAATCATACTTCAAAGAGCATGCTCCTTCTGTAATTGTGCTGTTGCCAATTTTTTTTTTATCAAAAATAAGTACTTTCATATATTCAAAACATATCGGAAAAATAAGGTTATAAGAGTAATAGATATACATAAGCTATGTACATAGAGAGAACAGAAGTTACAAATATATTGCTGCCTAACTTTATTTTACATAGATGGGGCCAAAATTGATTAAGGGAAGCTGATTTGTATGATTATTTAAAAATCACTGTTCTAAAAAACGAAATAAAATAAAAATCACTCTTCTTTACATATAATTTGAAACATGGCTTTTTGAGCACTTATCCTTTAGAACACACACACACACACACACACACACACACACACACACACACACACACACACACAAAAGATCCCCTGTTTTCACTTTTTACTCATCATGCCAGTCATTTTTTTTTTCAGTAGAGTTCTCCTTGTCTTTCCCAGAGATGTATGAATTTCTCCAGGGTACAGCATAGAGATAGTCACAGAGCAGCTTCTCTGAGGGCAGCTACTTGGTGGTCAGTGTTACATCTTATGTTTACTCATGTGCTCTAAGGCAAGGCAGCCTTGGCATATTCATATGTATGTAAAGTGGTGAGGATTTTTGTTTTTTTATTTTATAAATACAGAAACGTTATGGGGATATGTTTTTGTTTTAATCCCAGGTGTAGGGTGTGGAGCTATTTCAGATTGTCCACAGCAGCTATGATTTGCGTCATATTCTAACTGGGGCATGGTTTTGCCAGCTGCAGATAGTTTCGGTTAGTGTATGACATTTTGAATTCTGGGAACTCTTGAGAGGATATATAAATGCTAGAGCTATGAGAGAGGCTGTGGTGGCCACCGCTCCTTCTCCTACTGCTGCTGCTGCTGGTGGTTGCTGGTTTCGTTATGGTTGTCAATTGGTCATACACAAAGAGATGAGAAAAAGAAGTTGAATATCATGAAGTCAAAGGTCAAACTTGCCTCAAGTTCCAATCTAATGTGTGTTCATATAATGTACAGTGTAAAAATATCTTGAGTATCACAGTGCCCATAAATATATAAAAGTTAGGGAAGAGTACGTTACTCATGCTTTTCTGTACTTGGCTTTAGCTGTGTAGGTATCTGTATCCATTTACAGTGAATGAAAAGATATAATGAGAAATTATGTACCAATCAGTTGTTGGTAAACTGCTGGCTAAAGATAAAAGCCAGGAAACTATAGATTTTGTTTCCATTTTAAAAACATAGTTATTGGCATATGTCCAAAAATCATAAGAATGATACCTATGATGTATAGAGACCTCATTTATAGATGCCCTGACATGGTTAATTATTCTTTTGAATACCTTGACCAGTGGTCACATTTTTGAATTATGAACAACTTTATATTAAATTTAGGTTTAATTATTGCTTATTTAATTCATATTAGAAAGAGAAGAAAACAAACATCACAACTGAAGATGATCTCAGTATGTTTGCTATATGTATTGTTAAATATTTGATTTCAGGGTGTTGCTATTGGGAAGTGATGACCTTTAATTGTGGGTACCATTTAGGTATATTTAGGCCATTGGGCTATGTTCTGCAAGGGTTTTGTGGCACCCTGACCTTTTCTTTACTTTTTTACTGTCTGGGCCAGGAATAAACGGTTTTCTCCATGCTTGCACTGTAACATGCATCTGCATCATATGTACACAGCATTCATATAAAGAATCATGTGTTCAAAGCTTCCAAAGCTGGTGGTCAAATTATAGCATTTTCTCTGTATAAGACAACTGTCTTCAGGTTTTTGACTACAGTAGCTGACAATCTGAGCAAGACTATCTTCAGCATATTTTCAAGACTAATTAGTTGTACAAAATAAACATTTTTTTTCAGACTTCATAAAATGCAATTCTAGGAAGACTGATACAGAAAACATATTCCACTTGACTTTTCTTTGGAGAAGGGTAACGGCTTTAAACACAATGAATTATTTGCATAAAGTTTGAAAATAAAAGCCTGAGTCATCTTTTAATTAAACGTTAATCAGAAGTAGTGACAGGTATATGTCAAAATAATTTTTCTATGAAGTTAAGTAATTTTAATTTTGAGAGTATAAGAGAAGTTTTGTGCCACTTTCTACGACCATAGTTAACAGGTCATTTGCTGTTATTGCAATAATGTTTATCTTGTTTCCAAACATTTATAAAAATGTATTGTGTTCTACTTCAAAGAGTAGTACGGTTATTCTTAGTAATAATAATGGCTATTAAGAGAAAGTAAATGATTTTATTTATAAGTTCTGTAAGTTTGACTCTGAATAGAATGTTAAAATTATGTTCATGTCATATTCTTTAAAACATTGATTTTAGTTGTTATTATACTTTCTATTGTATCCCAAAGATATGATTAAGATGAGAGGCTCAGCAGTATTTTAGACTTACACAAGTTATTTACTCTCAGTTTACCTCTTTGTAAAACAGACAGCAATATAAATTACATCATAAAATATATGAAATACTGTAAATTTGACTATATGAAAATAGTTGAGATACAGGCTGGGAGAAATGACTCAGCAGTCCAGAGGTCTTGTTGCTCTTACATAGTACCTGAGGAGTTCACTTCCTGGTACCCATGTCAGGCACCTTGCGACCATTCCCTGCAACTGCAGTCCCAAGGGAGACAAAACTCTCTTCTGGACTCTATGGGAACAAGTACTCATGTGTACATACAACACCAACACATGTACACATAAACTAAAAACAAAACAAAAAAGTTAAAATAGCAACTTCTCTTATTACCCCAAATATTTGTTCAGCTCTTCCAGTTTTAATGATGTAATACATTATTTGGACACAATTCTGTAAATTGTGGAATCTGGGAAGTGCTCTTTCAATCCCATGAACTACTCATAGTAGCATGCACTGTCCATGGTGCTAAAAATCCATCAACTTTTTTTTTTTTTTTAAACAGATTCCATTGACTTAGACAGTCTTGGGATGAATGTATAGTTTTTTAAAATTGATGTCACCTGCTTAGTGGTAGTCACTTGAGTGGAAGGTGGCTGGGTGGTACTCCTGACGAACTAGATCATTCTTCACACAAGTGTTAAAACTCCTTATCGCACTTGCATTGAAATCACATATTTTGTAATGTTACCAGTTGTATATGAAGAAAGATTCTAAAATCTCAATTTATCTTGCCAAACAAGTAGCTTCCATTTCTGGTTACTTTTGATCAAGGCCAAGGTATTTTTTTTCCAGTGCTTAGAACATTTAATTCTGGAGACTCTTCTCAAGAAGGTTTCATCCTGTTACACAGGCCACACGTCTGAAACAAACACAAGTCATATGTGAGATATCTAGAGGCAAATGTTCATGTTCCACATATCATATGTCATGATTATCAATAGTGCTTGCACATATTAGGAGCTGAAATTTTTGTATTATGGGATTGGACATATACCTGATTTTTATTGTCCACTCTCAAAGCTAAGAGATTTAACCTCATTGACTCTATCCCTTGCACAGAGACTTAGATGACAAATTCCATTTGATATTACATATTTCTCTAAAAGAACTGAAGTTCTGCAATGGCTGCTCTGACCCAGTGTCAGGAACCTTACGCAGCTGGCTAGTGATACTAAAAGATTAGTAAAAGGCTCTCTTATTTTGATTAAGAGTGTTCACACCCTTTCTTGTGTTACTGCTGCTTGTAGTTTTGTCCTTTAAAACGTGTGTAACATTCCATTTCACACCTTATAAGCATTCTTCCTTAGAGTACGATTGGACCACATGAAGAAGTGTGTGGACTGGAGTGGCAGAGGAAGGCATTGTAGTTTATATAACTATCTCTCAGTCCTCTATTCCAACGAAATGTAATCACATCAGCTTACTCAACCCTAGTCTGAAAAGACTTTTAAAATAGTTAACCAACGTTAAGAATGTTGTTTGCTGGGAATGTGAATGAATGAATAGAATATTCATGAAATGTTGTATGTATTCTTTATTGTTGTTGCTGGAGGAAGGTTCTACCTACCTAGTCCAGGAGGGCCTCAAGGCAGAATACTCCTGCCTCAGACTCTTGAATATTCTGAAACTCAAAGGCCTGTACCACCATGCCCAGCTTTGTCTGTAATTCTTATATATTTATAATTTTTAATAAACCATGAGTGCTTAAAAGTCTTAAGATTAATGAAAAATATATAAAATATTATACTGTTTAATTCCATGGCTTCATGTCATTAAGTGAGTTTTGTTTGATAGTTACCACGCGTTGCAGTTTATACAAGTGAAACTTCCTCATTTAGGCTACAATCATAATGACTTTTCTGAATGTCAGTAGTCTGTGTGTCCAAGCTTGTACTATACTCTGTAATTTTTGCTTTATTTAGAACATAATTCACTTTCCAGCTTGCAATTTTAGATGCTATGGAGAGAAAATGTGTAAGTAAATGTGGGTATAAAACAGTAAGGATACTGAATTAGGAAATTCTAAATCAATTGATTTGGGGAAGTAAGAACTGCAACCGTTGTTAAAAAAGCTTGCTGGCATTAGTGATACCTTAGTATAGAGCTAACAGTACATTAGACCTGATTAACCACATGAGTTCTAATGTGGAAATAGATGTGGTGCATTTTTAATAGCAATGTGGCAAACTCCACTCATAGGAATTGTGGTTTCTCTTTTAGATTTTTTGAAGCATCAATTGTCATTTCAGAAATGTTGCAAAATGAAATTATTTCTGTCTGGGTCATAAAATTTGAAGTTAAAGGGAATAATTTTAAACTAGTATTTAATTTTAGTAAATAACTTTTAGTAACAATAAACAAAACAGTGTCTTTCTCAAGTTTTGACTTGGATATGCAGGGCATTTGCTTGTAGCTCTTTTCTAAAATATTGACCTTTCTAAGACTTGGAAATATTCTCCAGAATATTGGTTTTTCTCCTTGTTATCTTTCTTCTTTGCATTTTGGTTATTTTCTTGTTCTAAATCATGGTGAATTTTGTGGAAGATTTTCAGTGATTGTCCCCTCTTTCCTTATTTTACCTGAGAAGCCAGTTTGATTGGTACAACTTCCTTTGCTACCAATATTCACCACTCACTGACATAATCTTTGAGGTAGGCTGGGTGTTTCTAGGAGTTAACCTGTCTTGTTGTCAAAGAATCATTAAAACAATATAAACATCTTTAAATGCCATATTCAGTAGGACTCTGAGGTATTTTAAGACCTTATCTAACTATTTTGCCTTATCTGTCTATAGAATCATACCTGTCTGTTACATCTAGTATGTATAGTCTTGTGATATAAATAGACTAGTAATTGAAATTACCATGATTTGATCAATTGACAATTAACTTGTTTATCTTACTTATCTTAAACAGCCTGCAGTAGCATTTTCAAATATTGGAGGTAAACCTTGAATGTTATATCTGAGGCAAAGGAAGTGTCTGAAAAAGCACATGGCAGATGTTCATGGCCAAAGTCCAGCAAACAAACTGACCCAGACAGAGTGTGCTTTGTGATTATAGAGTAATCTTCTTCTTGCAAATATTAGATGCGGGTATTAATCCTGTCTTTTACTGGTGAGTCTATCCAAACCTGCGTTAGGACTGTTATTCAAGGTGTGTGTGTGTGTTTGTGTTTGTTTTTTTTTTGTTTGTTTGTTTGGTTTTCTCCAACCCCATTCTTATCTGTATACTTTACTACTCATTTTCATTAGGCAGTACTAAACATACAAAAAAATCTAAATGCCTCAAGACTGGAAGAACTATGGGGTGTTTGGATGCTGTATTTCTGAAGAGAATTGGTTCTCTGCATTAAGGTTACTAAAACTTCGTTTATGTGGGGTTTTCATCAAATTGCTGTTATTTTGTGTATGACCAAGCCTGTGCCATTGTGCATATACATGTTAAGGACTCTGAACTGATGTATCCAAGAATACTTATGAATGGTTAATTATGATTCATATCCAATATAAACACAAGGGCTTCTTTTCACTTTTGAAATAATAAGAGGGACAACAGTAGAACTTTATGTCACTATCAAAAGGTGTCTTTCCTTACAAGTAATTTCTAGCCACTTCTTTCTTGTGTTTCTAAGAGCTTGGAAATAAAAGCAATGGCTAAAATGTGACTGACTTAATAATGCAAATGATGTCACACTCCAGCTTCTAAGAAGAGAGGTTGTGTTGATCAATCCTAAGAAAATAGTAAAGAAAGCCAAGTCAGAAGAGGCAAAATGCCTTTTCACCCATGGTTTCATTGCATTTAGTCACTGGTCAGGCCTCCCTGACTGAGTTCAGACCTAATCATAATGGTAAAATGTGGAGCCAAGCAACTCAACACATGGACGGCATGAAGCCTAGAGGAAAAAAAAAGGCGACACCGGGACAACAATGCATCCTTAGGGCCAACCAGCCCCTTCCTTCTAATAACCCAGTCAGTATGACCTCATGAATGGGTTGAAGAACTGATGAAGTTTGAACTCCCATTTACCTCTCAATAGCGCCCCCCGCTGGGCATTTAGTCTGACACATGTCAAAGACTTTGAGTGACTATATCTGAAGAACAGCAGGAGCTGTTCATGGAATTTATGTCCAACTAGTACAATAGAGCCACTTGTGATAACTATAATCCATTGGATACGTCATATTTTAAGCATTTAAAAGTAATGTAGAAATACACATAAATTGTTTTCGTCGATGCAGAATGGAAACACTGTGCAAGGGCCAACAAAGTGTAGAATTGAATGGGAGAGTTTAGCTGTAAACATAGAATTCCAGGTATTGGGGGTTAGATTCTTAGAAGTGTGGCATGTTTGACAAGAAAACTGTAGTGTTTCAGGTTTTCTCTCGAGGTGACTGTTGAAGAGTGCAGACAAACTCTTAGCGGAATTTCTGACCCTTTGTGACTTACATAGCACTGAAAAACCAACTCTAAGATTGAGGGAAGG
This sequence comes from Acomys minous, assembly GCF_964271855.1. NCBI lineage: Eukaryota > Metazoa > Chordata > Mammalia > Rodentia > Muridae > Acomys > Acomys minous. Next base: position 19,560,198 of record NC_140497.1, on the reverse strand, counting down.
TTACATGAGGTCAAAAATAAGTATTTTTTTCAGAAAGTATTTATTATTCTCTCAGAGTTTTTCCTCCATTTTTATTATGTTTCTTCTTTTAACATATACATTTATATTATTACACATAAATAAAATAAACTAGATACAGCTCGAAGAACCAGGAAACAATCAGAAATTATATAAATGTTACATTCATAGTGATTTGGTTATTTATATTTGGCAAACTTGAAGTAAACCCTTTTCCTATCTTGTTGGGCCAAAAATTCTGAATGAAAATCAATATTTATCATATCTTATCTTATCTCTATTAACTTAAAATATCTATCTTAACCCCTAACCAACTAAGCTTAACCCCTAACCAACTAAGACTAAGCCATCTAGTGTTCAACCCCATCAGAGACTTGAGAAGAAGTAAAACTTAATTACCAAAGTGAACTAGAAGTGCAGGTTAGCAACTTAGAAATTGAAAAAAAATGACTGAGACAGTTTGCTGCCTGAACAGTCACCCAACACTCTCTACAATGTTGGAGCATCATCTTTAGCCTTCTGGCCCAATATATCTGACAGACATATTTGCAAGGCAGGAACTATTGAGGACTAGTCTCTCAGAGTTTTATCACAAAGTGTAGAAAGCTTTGAATTTGTTCTGCTAATATTTATATTAGCAGGAATGTAAAAACTTCTAATTCCAATGTTTTAGAATATTTGACTCTTACAAAATAGATTATGTTATGATTCTAGTTTGGATTTGGTAATTGGAATAATTAACTTATAATTGTGATTGTAGGTTGATTTTTAATAATCCTGTAAACATAATCAGAATACTTAATTTATAAATTTTGCATTTCTTTACATGATAATTTAAATGTATTTGATTCTGGTATAATTTGATTATTAAAATTTCCTAGTACCCTATTAAAATATTTAGAACATTGGATATTTAAATGTAGTTTAAAATTTTTAATATTAATAGGAGATACAACCTTACTGCAAACTGTCCCTCTGGATCTTAAAATCTCTGACCCCTTCAAAATGATCCCTGGTCCTTAGTTGCAGTAATTGGGTTGTCTAATTAACACTGGTATTGGCCACCACACAATTCCTTATTCTCTGCATTTTGATCAGTTATGGTTTCTGTAATCTATTGCAAAGAGAAATATGTCCCATAAAATCTCATCAATATGACTTCCTGAACATGACCTGAACAAGGATGACAGCAGTAGACAAGCTAATATGGAAGGAAGAAAGCCCAGTAGGCCTCAACTCTAGACAAGGAGCTATAGGCAGCCAACTAATGAATGCTGAGAACCATAGAAATATTCCTTCCCAGGGTACATACCCCAGTTGGTTATCCAATGGCAAATAGTTAGCCCTGAAATAATAAACATGCAGCTAACATTACATAGACTGGTAAAGATGAATTTATATATTTAAGAATAAACAGAAAGCAGGCGTGGATTTGAGAGACATTAAGGTGTGGGGGTCATGGGTAGGAAAGAAGGAAAGAAGAGGGAAATTAACTATATTATGATTTCAAAAAATATTTGAAGATGTTCTGGCTTGGGTGCAGGTATCCCCAAAACCATACATAGTTGAATTCTTCACCTCTAGTTTGTAGCACTGCTTTCGAAGCTTGTGAGAACTTTGCCACAGGAGGCATTGCTGTTTGAGCTGGTTCACTGGGAGCTTTGGGATCTTGAATAGGATAGAAAGATTGCATTTGCAATCCTGTGATGCTACAGTAGTACAGTAGTACAGCAGCACAGGCTTAGGATAGCCCTGCAAGGAATCACTTAAACACAGGTTGTATTAAGTACTTACTGATCCTCTATTAATTTTGATGGTAGGAAACCTGTGATAAAAATGTGTTTTTTTTTTCTGAGTAAAATTCTGTAATTACTGGAGATCTTGGACATTGTGCCTTTTATACTGATAAGTGTTTCCTAAGTCTCTCTCTATCCCCTCCGTGTGTGTGTGTGTGTGTGTGTGTGTGTGTGTGTGTGTGTGTGTGTTTCTTTATTCAGAAAATAATACAAATGACCTTTCCTGTCTGGTGTATGTTAATTTCTAGCTTTTGGGTGAATTTCTTTTGACAAAGTCTCCAGCAAGACTTCAAACAGAAGGCTTATGTTCAAGCTTACTTTTATGATTAAGAACATGCGAGGCAGAGATACCAATATAGAGAACTGAGGCTATTTGCTTACCTGAGACAAGGGAGCGTTTATCAGGGGCCTGCTTACCAGAAAGAGGACATTGGGCTGCTCTCAAATGTCAGATAACTGTGAGGGCAAGCCTGGTTTTCTAGACAGTGAAGCTAAGCCTTTAAGTGGGATAAAACAGTCTTTGTTCTGCAAGAGGTAGATTCTGGGGCTGGAAATATGACCTGATAAATCAGACAGCTCTGGCTCAAGTATTGATTGTGCAAGGTTGCATGACCTTGGGCGAGTTATTTAAACTACTCAGTCCTTCAGCCCCTCTGTCCAGATCTTATAACGTGAACAATAATCCCAACCTCACAGAGTGCCTGATAGGTTTGAACAGTCCTGGAAACAGGTCTGGTTCCCATCGAGCTGTCAATAAGTAGTCTTTACCCCGCTAAGTCAGCACACAAGCTGATCTAATGTGGTGTGTGTGTATATGTGTGTGTGTGTGTGTACGCACAGGTGCGCACGTGCATGGGTGCCTGTGCGTGTGCAGTGTATGTGTGTGTGACTGTGTCTATGTATCTGTGAGTGTGTGCTGTGTATTTGTGCTGTATGAATGTCTAAATGTTTGTGGATATACACATTTTTATAATCACCAACTTCTTTGTAGAGACCAGAGCTCAACCTGGGTGTTCTTAATTTCTCTGCATCTTTTTGAAACAGTCACTCCTCTATATGGAGAATGCTGATTTGGTATCTTAACAATGAGCTGGGATCCTTGTCTGCAACCCCAACACTAGGACTTCAAGCATGCAGTACCATACCCCATTTTTCATATGGGAGCTGGGGATTCAAACTCAAGCCCCCACACTTGTTAACAACTTTCTGATGGAGACATGTCCTCAGGCCGTTGTATGCCATTCTTCAAAACCCAATATAAACCACACTTATTCTTAATTTGTGGGAATAAGTTTGTCAGGATAGTCACAGTTGACATGTGTTTACTGTGCCTTGCTTTCCTGTGGGCAGCAACAGATGACAACTGGGGGATTTCATGGTATCAACATCTCATGCTCTTTTTCCCAAATCAACAGATTCTAAGTGTTTAACTACTTGGGAAAGTTTGGAATACAGTGTCTGGTATAGAACACCATGTCTGTTACATAACAGATGCTTGTATTTCAGAAGTTTCTGGCAGCCGGGGGACACCACAATCCTAATATTTTAGGCTTCATTTTCCCTGTCTATAGAAGATATGATTAGAGGATATCTTTATATACAGCAAGGACGCCTAGGCATAGGGTTAACTATTGGTAAGGTTGTTCTAGGATACAGCATTATCTTGTAGCTATAGATTCCTCAGTTTGCCACATGTGTGCTACTGTACTGCATTCCTAACCCAGCAGTGTCCCACCTCCTGTCTGACGCAGCTCACATCTTAGAGGCAGGCTAAAGGAGGTCAGGAAATTGTCTGCATATGTAAGAAGGCCCGTGCAGACTTGCTGCACAAAAAGATACAGGTGGGAAGGTGAACATTTTCAGAGCCAGTGCCCTCCAGCTGACCTAAATGTTTCTTTCCAAAGTTGTCCTCAAGTTCAACTCTGTCACTCTGGTGACCTGTGCTGCTGAGCCTTAGCAGTGAGCCCCTAGGGGTTATAACTAACTACATCCTTCTGATGTGGAGAAATGCCTCTTTATAGGTAAGTCACTCCCCATCTCAAGCTGCACTTCTCTAAGATCCTAAAAGCCCTCTGGATGTGTGTTGAAGTTCTAATTTGAAAGTCCCCAGTGCATCGTCGAGTGCATCACAGCAACACAAATCACTGTTGGTAAGTGCATTTCTTCCAATGCCAGTAGGCCTGCGTCTTTCAGAGAATGCATCTATGTTGGCAGCTTTTCAGGAAGACTGCTTTGTGGGGGTGGGGTAGAGACTTCAAGGGGCTTCGAAGGGTTGTCTATTGGAATCTCTTTGAAACTTTGAGTTCCAAGTTAACAAGAAAAATCACCCCTGTATCTAGAAGAGCTTCTCATTGGTCCTTTTGTGAATCAAGAATCTGCCTGACTTAAGGGGAAACCTTTTCACTTTACTGCCTTTCCCAAACCCTTCCTGGATCTCTCTTCCTGTTTTACATAAGGAATATTAATGCACATGGGCAGTGGTGTGCGAATGCCGGTGGCTCTGGGCAGCTTTTATCTTCCCTGCAGAGCTCTGGAAAGAAAATGTTTGTCACAAATTAATTTGTGTAGTTTCATTGATTAATGGGTGCTATTTTTATCCGGCTAATATTGTTTCTGATTCTTGTATTTTATATGGATCGATTGGCTATGTCCATGGTGATCTTATCTCCATGACTAGACTGAAGTTCTAAAATTTGGTGGGGCTGAGGCTTTTACAGACTTCCTTAAGGGATACTTAACAAGTATCTCTCTTTTAATGAAGTTTGACTTATATAAAAGATTGCAGGCCATTGGGACATGAAGTCTACTTTTAGTGTCATGCCTGCTTTGTCTGTGGCCGTTTGGATTTTTCTATAAATAGGACTTGACTTAAAATCCTTAAGGCTAGAGACAAGGTTCATCAGTTGGTGTTCAGTATTGTCTTTTTACATAGCATAGTTCAGTCTTTCCTCCACACCTTCTTGGGGATTTTTTTGAGTTGTGAAATTTGAAATGTCCCAGCAAAAAGAGAGGGGGTTGGGATGGGGATGTGACTAGAGACGATGAGTCATTACAGCTGGACCTTTGGCTTTGAGGTTAGACGCTGGTGACTGACATCGATTCAGTACAACAGAATGAAGGCACAGGATATGGCAGCCACTGAGTTTACTGGACCATGAAGTGATCAGTGAGAAGATGCTGACCGAAGAGCCTCCTATACTGGACCTTATTGGTGAAGAAGGAGTAAGTTACATGTCCAGTGTAACTCACCGTGTTCATCTAAGGTGAAGAAAGCCAGTACCCAACAAGAATCAAAAATTACTGGAGAGATTAGATGGGATACCTTGCCATGTGCCAATATGGTTCTGATTCTGTGACCTGTACACGTGTGCATAGGTAAAGAACTTTACTGCCATCTATGCACAAGGCACATCATGAATTGTTTCAAAATACTGCACATCTTGTATGTTCTTACAAAATATTCAAATGTTTATTCATTATAAACTTGATTAAATAACACTAAATTTGACCACTCGTGCTTACTAGATTTTTTAGTAGTGTTTGTTTGTTTGTTTGTTTGTTTACTTTTATTTTCTGCTTCTTATTAGGAACCCACAGTTAATGGAGAAGTCTGCATGTCTTCTTGTGTAACTTCACCTTGATACTCTAAAGCATATCTGTGTCTAATTCTGCTACAAAAACAAATGTTTACTGCAAAAGGTAGCAAGCCTTACTCAATGTGTACAGACAAGAGCATGCAGATGGTGTTCCTGAAATGCTCCATCACTGGCATAGATCAAGCCTGGCCTTACTGAGCTCAGTAGTTACCCTCCACACAAAAGCAGTTGTGTTGGGGGTACTGGTGCATTCCATTAAAGCCAGCACTGCAGAAGACAAGACAGAAAAGGCTCTGGATTTCAGAACAGCCTGGTCCACATAGTGAATTCCGTACCCTATTTCACTAAACAAAACAACAACAACAACAACAACAACAACAACAACAACAACAACAACAAAAGCATCAATTTATCACCAGCATTGAAAAAGTCTTCTTTGGAGTCATAAATCTAAAGTCTAAAATAGAAGTCCCATCTCAAGTGTTGTTTTTGTGCAGATTGTGTAGTTAATATTGATCACCTGTCAATCCGTTTATATATGTGTCTCAATACTGAGAGGGCATATGCAAGCATTCCTTTTCAAAAGTTCTTCAAGCAAAAATGATCTGTAATCCAAAATTTTTGAGCACCGATAAAATATTTAACAAGTTTCACGTTTTAGAACATATTAGATTTTTGGGTAAGGGGTGCTCAAGTGGATGTGCTGATATTATAAATCTTGACAGAGTCTGACATCTGAACCCCTCTGGTGCCAGGCATTTTGGGTAAATGATACTTAGCCCCTGATTGTATTGTCGTCTTTCTAATCACTTTCTAGAACTTGAGCTTCACAAAACTCATCAAGGAAAAGGCATTTCATCAATCTGTCTTGTTGTTGACATTTTTTCTTGCTGATGAAAAGAAAAAAAATAGCTGATACATTGATTATAGTTGCTGTAAGCTTTAGATGACCAGAGAACCAACACACTCCAGGCGAGGAATTATCTTTCTTTACAGATTAAAACGCTGAAGTTCACATGTTAACACCCATATATGCTTGGTATGCTCAAATAAAATTGATGATAAGTTACAAATGTCATGATACTGTCTATAGATGAGAACCAATGTGTTTGGAGAGAAAGATGTCCTCCTCTCGGTTTATATGTACAACTGGACAGGAAGGAGCAGCCTCCTGATTTGAACTCTATATGCGTGTGTCTGTGGCTATTCTTTACATTTGCTTTCTGAGTTTTTTCTGGATGGTTCCATTGCACCTGTTTAATAAGCATGATATTCTTTTTAAAAAATACATGTAAATATAAACTATTGTGTGTTCTGTGTTAGGGTACACAGAGACTTCTGTGGTGGTGAGCTAGTTTGATACATGAGACAGTATGTTCAGGGTCTGAGGAAAGAACATCAAGCGGATGCAAGGGAGAGCCTGTATCTCCACTGCATCTTTGTAGGCAGTTACAAGCCAACTACAGAAGCTAGTGTGATTAGAGAGGAGTAAGTGGGAACTGGTAAAAAAAAAAAGAGAGGTAGGAATGTACATCCTCACAGTAGGATGCATGCAGTAGTCCTTAGACCTAAGATGTGCAGGGAAGTCATCTTGATCCACCTCTGTACAAGTGATGTTGATGGGTTGGTTTTTGTCTTGAACCTAGTTTTAGTCTGTGTGACTACAATTTAGGTATCTTCTGGCTGATGGTAGGTGCTTCACAACATAAAGAATGCTCATCTAAAATAGTTATGTGTGAGGTTTTAATTTTTAATAAATGAGCTTTTCATAACATCTCTTGGATGCCTGATTTGTCATAAAATCAATTCCTGTGATATAATGTATAATTTGAATAGCATATAAAACGTAACATAGTTATATCTGAACGAGATATGTTACACAAAAATTAGCTTATCTTATAACAGTAATAAATCTAAACATTGTCTTATATAGGTAACCTTTCTTAAAAGAGAGACAGAAAACTATCACATTCTTATTGTTTGTTTCTTTGGTTACTTGGTTGGGACAGGTTTTTAGCCTGGACTAGCTTCATATTTTCTATGTCACTAAGGATGAGTTTACAATCCTCCTGCTGGCCTTCCAAGTACGGCTATTATAGATGCGTATGGCCACAACTATACACACCTAAAGCAGTGCTTCTCAACTTGGTGGTCGCATACCAGATATCCTGCATATCATATATTTACATTATTATTCATAACAGTAGAAAAATTACAGTTATGAAGTAGCAATGAAGTAATTTTATGGATTGGGGTCACCACAACATGAGGGACTGTATTAAAGGGTTGCAGCATTACAAAAGTTGAGAACCATTGAGCTTTGTTACTGTAGACCACTGACTGAGATACGTACCTAGCCTGCTGAAGTATGTTGTTTCATATTTTTTTTTTCATTCTTTGGAAGGAACTGCTTTTAACCCATCATGTACTGTCATCTCCAGAACTATGGGGGCTAAAATTGACATCATGACTGAAGAAACACCAGCTTCCCCACTCTCAGCTCTTCCCTGCTGTAGTGATGCTCTGTTGCAAATCTGATTTTTCCTTTTTCTTGATCAGCTGTTGTCCAATTTCAGATGTAAAACATGTTTGAGCTACTGTCACTCTGAACAGTTAAAGCTTATTTTGTAGGGAGTCACCTCGTTATTGCAGAGGCTTCTTTGTTTTTGGTTTTATTTTTTCTTCTTCTTATTTTTTTGTTGTTTTGTTTGTTTTTTTCGAGACAGGGTTTCTCTGTGTAACAGCTCTAGCTCTCCTGGACTTGCTCTGTAGACCAGGCTGGCCTCGAACTCATAGAGCTCCACCTGCCTCTGCCTCCCAAATCCTGGGATTAAAGGAGTATGCCACCCCTGCCCAGCTGCAGAGGCTTTTTTAAAGTTTTTATTGAAGAACCTTCTTTTTCCCTTTACAAGGACTACATTGATTAAATGGGGGCATGCATTTAGCTATGCGTATTTGTACCTGTTCATATATATATGTGCATGTGTTCATTTGTATGTGCATGATTAAATAAACTCTAATCTTACATATACTTTCTCCAAATTCATTAACATCTGCAAATCAGAACTGGAGAAGGCAACTCTCTCTCTCTTTCTCTCTCTCTCTCTCTCTCTCTCTCTCTCTCTCTCTCTCTCTCTCTCTCTCTTTTGGAAATGAATTGGGCAGCAGCAGAAGATGGAGCCCTGGATCTGGTTTTTATTTAATATTTGCGAGAGAGTTTGGTCTAACAGGCTTCCAAGACTCTTTTTAGTTACAAAGTCTTAGAAATCTGATCACATCACCTTAGGGGCACAAGGCCATCCTAGAGAACATATTTCCCAGGCTCCTTTGCGGTGGCTTAAAGCCATGTGACCAAGGTCACAAAGTGCTATGAAGGCTCAAGAATGACAATATGAGTAAAAGCTGCAGAAACTACATTACCTTGTATGATGGTTATATACCTGGAAGTCTTGTAGTACCATTTCCACCACATTGAGGAATTAGAAGTAAGTCACAAACAACGTGACTCATGCTCCTCCAAAACACCAACTGCAACTCTTTTCTTAAGCCTTCCTAACCCGAGGAAGTGGAATGCTAACAGAAATGTAAAAGCATGTGCATTCAGGGTGTTGAATAGGTTGTTGTGTTCTGTTGGATCTGCTAGGTACAATGATAGTCAACTCTCTCTTCTTTGAACTGTAGATTGTCCTTTCTTTTTTTTAATAACATTTTTATTGAAAAATAAAATAATTCATATTACATCTCATTTTCTATCCCATCCCATGCATCATCCCATTCCTCCCTCCCTCCCACTTTCATACCAATCCCCCTTCCCTATGACTGTGGCTGAGTGGGACCTCCTCCCCCTGAATATGGTGCTAGGATATCAAGTTTCTTCTTGGTCGTCCGCCATCCTTCCTCCGAGTGCCATTGGGCCTCCCCAACAAAGGGACATGGCCAAATATGGGGCACCAGAGATCCTGTGAGAGTCAATCCCCAGTCTCCACTTAACTGTGGAGAATGTTCTGTCCCTTGGCTAGATCTGGGTAGGGGTTTGGTGATGACTGCACGTTTTGTCCTTGGTTGGAGCCTTAGATCAAGCAGAACCCCTGGGCTCAGATCCACCCATCATAAAGTTCCTCTTGTAGGTTTCTAGGACCCTCTGGATCCACCTACTTCCCTATTCCCTATATTTTTCTCACCTAGAGTCTCAATAGGATGTCCTCACCTCTATCCCACTTTCCTGGTAGGTGAAGACTTTCATGGGACCTGTCCCTTGGGCTAGTGTCCAGTTATAAGTGAGTATATACCATTTGAGTCTTTCTGCTTCTGGGTTAGCTCACTCATTATGATAACTTCTAGTTTAGTCCATTTGTCCTCAAATTTTGGGAATTCCTTGTTTTTAATAGCTGAGTAGTATTCCATAGTGTAAACGTACCACAGTTTCTTTATCCATTCTTCTACTTATACAATAAAAGATCCTCAGGAGGAATCTCCATACCTGATCTCAAGCTGTACTATAGAGCAATAGTACTTAAAACAGCATGGTACTGGCACAGCAATAGGCTGGTTGATCAATGGAATCGAATTGAAAACCCAGATATGAAGCCACACACATATAGTCACCTAATTTTTAACAAAGAAGTCAAATCTATTCAATGGAAAAAGGATAGCATCTTCAACAAATGGTGCTGGTCTAACTGGATTTCTACATGTACAAAAATGCAATTGGACCCATATTAGTCACCATGCACAAAACTCAAGTCCAAATGGATTAAAGACCTCAATATAAAACCAGAGACACTAAATCAGTTAGAAGAAAAAGTGGGGAAGAGCCTGGAACACATTGGCACAGGAAACAACTTCCTGAACAGAACACCAACAGCCCAGGCCTTAAGGTCAACAATTAATAAATGGGACCTCATGAGGTTGAGAAACTTCTGTAAGGCAGGAGACACTGTCAAAAGAACAAAGCGACAGCCTACAGACTGGGCTGCCCTGCATCTGAAAAAGGTCTAATATCCAAACTTTATAAAGAACTCAAGAAATTAAATGCCACCAAACCAAATAACCCAATTGAGAAATGGGGCTCAGAATTAAACAGAGAATTCTCAACAGAGGAATATCAAATGGCTGAGACACACTTAAAGAAATGCTCAAGATCTCTAGTCATCAGAGATGCAAATCAAAACAACTCTGAGATTCCATCTTACACCCATCAGAATGGCTAAAATCAAACATTCAAGTGACAACACATGCTGGCGAGGATGTGGAGAGAGAGGAACACTCCTTCATTGCTGGTGGGAATGCAAACTAGTACAGCCATTTTGGAAATCTATCTGGTGCTATCTCAGAAGACTGGGAATAGGGCTTCCTCAAGACCCAGCTATTCCACTCCTTGGAATATACCCAGAAGATGCTCCAGCACACAACAAGAAAATTTGCTCAACCATGTTCACAGCAGCCTTATTCATAATCGCCAGAACATGGAAACAGCCTAAGTGTCCCTCAGATTGTCCTTTCTTAACAGGACCAGAAACATTAAGTTCTCATAAGACTTACCTCTGTTAACTGAGGGGGGTGTTATTTATTTATTTATTTATTTTGAAATTTCAAAGGAAGAAAACTGCTATTATAACTTTATCATTTTTGCCCTTTGACCTGCTGTCATTGTTTGTAGCACCTTCTTTGCTCTACTTGTAATGCATTCTATTTTAGATTATAAGCTACATCATTCCCTTCTCTGTAGACCATGCTGCTTCTTCATCCCGAAGTCAACTTTTATCACTTACATGTGACATATTTCATTTAACCAGATGATGTGTACACCAGTCTTTCTGATTTCTCCTCTGAGAGCACCCCACTCCGTTGCTGTCCCTCATGTTATCCCCTGAAGATTACTAGGCAGCTTGTTCTTTCACGCCGCGTTCTTTATCCTTCACTGATTACAGAATTCTATTTTGAGGTTTGTAAAGACGTTGTGACAAATAATTACCAAAGAATTAAACAGGACTTAACAAATTAACAGCTCTAAGTTTCAAAATGTGGTAAAAAATCTTCCCACTATAATTTGATATTTTAGTGAAATGTGAACAGTGTTAATTTCTTGCTCTTGCAAAAATAATAGTCTATATTTACTATGAAATAAGTCCTTTCCTGAGCTCCTTACCAACGTTAATTCTTTGAAGTGTGCCTTTATGAATTTTGGTTTGCAGATGGAGACAGCAAAGCCTAGTAGTTGACTAATTTACTCACTTGAAGCAATGGGAAGGTTGGGCCCTATGGTTCTGTCCATTGCCCAGAAGTAGGGTGTGGACCTCAGGAACGCACCAAAAATTTATAGATTTCAAATTCTTCTGTGAACTCCTGATACATTCCTTGACTCTGAATTCTCAGGTAGAGCATTGTTTTCCACTGGGACCGTAAACACTTCTCCTCAGAGAGAAAATCCAATTTGTTCTCCCCGTATAACCACTCAGCAGCCAGTTGAATGGAATCAGAAAGTCCTAGAGTGGGACCCAGCAGCATACCCTGGGGGATTGCGATGCAGAAGGAGGCAGGAGAGCCTCACTCCATCTTCCCTTAGCTGGGTCTGCTCCATATCGTAATTCTTACTAAATAAGTCTTGAGGCATCTTTTAAAATTAGTCAAAGTCTGGTGCAGAAGTTGGAAAATACATGAAAGTGTGAAAGCAAAAATCTATTTTTTGTGATTTTTATTGGTAAAAATTCTCATTGCAAAATCAAGAGATTTCTATTTTATATTTTACTTGTATTTAGTTTCAATATTGTGAATAATTTTTAATTTCTCATTTTTTCTAGTATCCACTTTTTCCTGCATCCAATTCATAGACATTTTAGTTATATGTGGAGCTTGTTATGTTTGATAGGTCGTTTGGTTTTATTTAAAACATTGAGTTATAATCCACATAATACACTGTGTTTACCTTAAACAAAGCCTACTCCTCAAGGTCAAATACAAATTCATTTAGCACTTCACGTAGCTGCTTCATGAATTTGATTTTTTTTATACTTACTTTTATTACCACTGGTGAATTTTTTTAACTTGATACTAGATACAGATTCAGTTTTTCAGTACTAAAGAACAATCCAGTTATACTGTTAACCCGCTGTCATTTATTCACAAATCCCATCATTCCTTTCAGTTCTTTGAAAGATCTCTGTGGAATAATTGTTAGTGTGATATAGTCTGTTGTGTAGGACCTCTTACACAGATGAGTGTCCTTAAACTTGCTTTGACTCCCAGACTTCCTTCACTCCTTGGTAGTTTGTACTTCTTGGCTCATCTTTTCATGTTGCTGTAACATCCGTGGATTTTAGTCGTGCTACTGAGTATTTAAACCTGTTACTTCATATAAGAAATCCATTTATCCACAAATTTCGGGAATTCCTTGTTTTTAATAGCTGAATAGTATTCCATAGTGTATCTGTACCACAGTTTCTTTATCCATTCTTCTATTGAGGGACACTTAGGCTGTTTCCATGTTCTGGCTATTATGAATAAGGCTGCTATGAACATGGTTGAGCAAATTTTCTTGCTGTGTGCTGTAGCATCTTCTGGGTATATTCCAAGGTGTGGAATAGCTGGATCTTGAGGAAGCCCTATTCCCATTTTTCTGAGATAGCACCAGATAGATTTCCAAAGTGGTTGTACTAGTTTGCATTCCCACCAGCAATGAAGGAGTGTTCCTTTCTCCCCACATCCTCGCCAGCATGTGGTGTCGCTTGAATTTTTGATCTTAGCCATTCTGATGGGTGTAAGATGGAATCTCAGAATTTGTGGATAAATGGATTGAGCTAGAAATGATCATAATGAGTGAGTTAACCCAGAAGCAGAAAGACTCAACTGGTATATACTCACTTATATCTGCATATTAGCCCAAGGGGCATGTCCCACAAAAGCCTTCACTTACCAGGAAACTGAGACAGAGGGGAGGACATTCTAGTGGGACTCTAGATGAGAGAATCATGGGAGAATGGCAAAGTAGAAGGATCCAGAGGGTCCTAGAAGCCTACAAGTAGAACATTATGATAGGCAGATTTGGGCACAGGGGTCCCACTCAAACTAAGGCACCAGCCAAGGACAATACAGGCTGTAAACCTTAAACCCCTACCCAGATATAGACAATGGACAAAACACTCTCCACACTCACATACTCTGGTGCCTCACCTTTGACCATGTCCCCTGGAGGGGGAGACCTGGTGGCACTCAGAGGAAGGACAGCAGGTTACCAAGAAGAGACTTGATACCCTATGAGCATATACAGGGGGAGGAAATCCCCCTCAGGAACAGCCATAAGGGAAGGGAATAAGGGGAAAATGGGAGGGAGGGAAGAATGGGAGGATACAAGGGATGGGATAACCATTGAGATGTAACAAGAATAAATTAATAAAGGAGAAAAAAAAAGAAATCCAACTTCTACATATCAGGCGCTTGTTGCCTGAAAGGACGAGTGCAATGGTCCGTTTAACCCCGGTCCTTTCCAGGCAGTAAGCCCAGTGGCCTGAGTTTCCATAGGAGGAAATGGGAAGCCATCTCTATGGAGGCTGCTTTCCATGACTTTATGAGCATGTGTCTCTTGGGCTGCCACACAGATTCTCCTTGGTACATGTGTGAATCACAGGTGGTACAGCATTCCTCATTACTGAATCATCTTCCCTGCCGTTATGCACAGAGCTGAGAACAAACGTGGTGATGCAGATGCTTTTGGCCACTGTTGTTAAATGCTCTTTGTATGAGCTCATTTAATTTGAATACATTCTACGGGGGCAGGTAGGCTTGCTTTTCACGGAAGCACAGAAGTGAAACATGTTGCCTACAGTCACACGGCAAAGAGCTGCAGAGGCTATCTAGTGGATGTAAATAAATAGTAAATGCTCATCATCAAATCTGTGAATACCTACTTAATGTCTACTGAGTCCTAGTCCATTCAATGTGTGCCTGTCACATGTCTGTGTTTGCATGTGAAGAACGTGACACTCACTGGGGCCATCATTTGCTCAAGAACAAACCGCTAGCTGGTGGTAAAGGAGCTGCAGCTGAACCACCAAGTCATTACCAGTTCATCAAACACCTTGTCCCTGGTGAGTACTAGGACTGAGTCCTTGGTCCTGTGCTTCAAGTCATTAAAATTCACCATGTTCAATACTGTTACCTTTCCCCTTGCTGGCCTACCTTGTCAGGTGGGTGAGGATGCTACCTTGTCAGGTGGGGGAAGGTGGCTTGGCACCACTTAGGGGCCTCCCCGTCTCTGAGATGGGGAAAGGGGACATGAGTGTGTGACTCTGAGGAGAGGAAGGAGTGGCAGGGATCAGGCTGTAAAGTTAATTAATTAATTAAAGTTGTCTTGAGGAAAATATTTATTAAAGGAGGATTTATTCCAGTTGCTTTCAAAGCTGAAAATGATAAATGTAGCTACAGAGACGCCGAGTGAGCATAGCTTACTATTATTAAATACTGGCCTGTATTCTAATTACATTCTTTTTTTTAATTTTTAAAAAAATTTATTAATTTAGTCATATTACATCTCAATGGTTATCCCCTCCCTTGTATCCTCCCATTCCTCCCTCCCTCCCATTTTTCTTTTACTCCCCTCCCCTATGACTGTGACTGAGGGGGACCTCCTCCCCCTGTATATGCTCACATTCTTATATAGGCAACACCCACTGGTATCAAATTTCTTGAAATCACTAATACTTTAGACTAGTGCCTGTTGACAGCTAGCCCCTTCAGAGCACCTGGGAGCAATTACAGTCCTAATTTTCTGTTTTCTTCCCCCTTTTCCTCATCATACCTCAGTAGTACCCAGGAGCCCTTCTCATGTTCAGCACAGAGTGTATGTACATAGCCACAAGGCTGCCACCTTCCAGGTTCCTGCGGACTCAGTTGAACTGCTCAAAGTTCCTTTGCCAAGCATTGTATTTATTTTCACCCTCACCTTAGACTACTTTTATGGCGTTCTTCCTATCCACTCTGTTCTGCCACTGAAATTTTCCAGGACTCAGTACAGAGACCATCTCATTCAAGGAATACTTGGAGCTGCTCAGACTGTCCGGCCCATGATCTCAGAGCATACTGAGTCTTCCAGATTTGGTGTTCATTGACTTAAAAGAAGTTACTATGTGCAAATTTGGATAAGTCAATAAATGTAAAAAACATGCTTTGTTCCTATTCTCATATATTCTCTAAATTAGGATCTTAGAATTTCATGTGTGTAATTCCAGTAATTTTATGCCAAAATTTTGCCATTTGGGGGGCGTATTTCATTATGTTTTTTTTAAAACTCCATGAAATGATTGTAGCCTTGTCTCTACCCTGCTAACCTTGGCTTAAGGCCTGTGTTTGCACATACTATTTTATCATGTTTGAGGTTCTTCGAGAGCCTCCCTTCTATGAATAAAGTGATCTCTTGCACTGACAAACATGGGCTACTGGCCAGAATATGGCCTTTGGTTGCATTATGCAACTTCAAACCTGTTTTCTGTAATTTCATGTTTGTTCTTCAAGAACACATCCCTGCTTGCCTTCCTTCCCCATAGTTTCTCTTCTGGCCACATTAGCCAATATCAATCTCTTGTTTATGACACTCTCAAGCCTGGTATTACTTTAAATCATTCCAGAACTTTTCTTGTGTATTACATAACATTTTGATCATCAGGGAAATAAATCATAAGAGTATTCTTATCTGATTATGGGGCTGAAAGCTTCTTGCTGCCTAGAGTTTGGGTGGTATTGTGATTTTTAAATAGTACTTTTTTAGGTTTAGCTATGTTTAGATATTGGGTTATTTCCAATATGTTGCTATAGTATATAGCACTTGCTATAGTAAAGTGAGATAGGAACAATCAACTATGTAACCTAGTTCTGAAAGAGGCTTTGGGGATACATTTTAATGTTCATACCACAGGGAAATTGACCAGCAGTGTATTTCTCACTGTTTTTAATTACATATTATTAGCACACACACACACACACACACACACACACACATACACACACACACACACACACACACAGTTAATATACAGTGAATCATTTTGTTGCATTATATTGTACCAGCCATGATAACTGACCAAATGCTAAATCCTTAAAGGAAAAAATACCAGTGTGACTTGCCTAGCACTTAGTAAATCATCCTGCACCTTTCTCAGAGTGTGATTTATGCTATCTTCACCAAGCCAGAAAGTAATCCTTAGTGATATGAACAACCACTTACTTACCTACCTATGTTTCCCTACCACAGACCATAAAATCTTTATTCTGATTCATTTACACATTTATATGGGTATTATATCTGGATTGAATTGGTGAGTAGAATACATATGTATAAACACGTGGTTGTGTGATATTGTTCCTGCCCATTTTGGGAGCATGTGGTGGCCAAAGGTTGATGTCCTGTGTCTTCCTCAATAGCTTTCTACCTTGTGTTTTTGAGGCACAATCTCTCTCTGAACCAGGAGTTCACGGTTTCATCTAGACTTCCTAACTAATAAGTTCCTGGGATCTGCCTGGCTGACTGAACCTATCCCTCTCTTCCGCTCTTGTGATAACAGATGCAGTCCACCATGGCTGGCTTTTGTGCAAGTGCTCAAGGTCTGAACGCAGGTACTCACACTTGTGCTGCAGGAGTCCCAGGAGACATCTCTCCAGTCCTAGACTGACTGTCTTAGCCTAGAATGTGAGAAAAGCAATAACTGTTCATGAGCATGTCTCATAATAGTGTAATTTATCTTCTGTGTCTTGTAGCACAGGTACTATTATTATCCGCCTTTCCTGGAAGGTATGTGTTGCTCTTGGAATACACTTTAGGCTCAGGACTTTATGAAAACAACCAGCCTTTCATCAATAAGAAACTAATAACCACTTATAAAACTTAGTTACCTAGTTAGAAGACTAAGTGATTGGTTCACGTATTAGCAAAATCTCATAAAATAGTTACTGTGCACCAGGCTTGTTTTGAGCTGCTTTATACACATTTGGTTCTGTACCCAAGGTCTGATAGGAAACCATCCTTGAGCCATGACTTTAACCCTAACCGTGAAGAAGTTTTCATTCGCAGACATGTCCTATAGCGAAGCTCTGGCCAGATCAGATGAATTTATAGCATTACTGAGTAGAGAGATTTAGCTTTCACTCCTTGCAGACAGTCTCTATCGCCTTAGGGTTTGTGCGCTTGCTCCCACTTGCTTGAGTTCTCATCTCAGCTTCATGTTCCTCTGTTTCCTCATATTTGGAGGATACTGAAGCTCCGTAGTTTTGAGAGCTTCTTCCTGCAGCGCTAATGTGGGTCTCTGTTTCATGAAGTCCTTAGCGTTTCAGCTAGGGCCTCACCCCTCTAACCTTGCAGCCCAGCCCCAGTCAGGAGTGGCATTTTATTCCATTTGTTTAATTAAAGGGGAGGGAAAATGGGTGTTCTGTATATGGTGAGTTTTCTGTCAAAGGGTGCAAGACCTTCGGACCTACAGTGCAGTGTGCTTGTGCCTAGCTTATCATAATCAATAAATATTTGGTGGGCTGGTATGTGATTCAACGTTGTGGGACCCATACACACTAGCTAAGTATATGTACTAGTGTACACATGCACAGAGAAGATGATTCTAATGACTGTCATTACCGAGCACTCAGCCACACACTGCGCTCCCCTAAATTACCATAATGTGGCCACAGAGGGACACAGACACAGGCTTTCTCTGAGTCCATCGATTTAATGCACAAAATCAGCATTGCTGATGAATTTGCAGAACACACACAGACAAAGAGGGATATCACATCAACAAATAAGTGGGTATTACCGACTGTTTCTGATCCACAGGTATTTATTGTCCAAATGGACTCCTGTGAAAGGTTTCTGATGGTAAGATAACAGAGTTACAGCCTCTTAGATGGAAGCATTAGTATTCTGACCCAGAGCTTCAGGATGCATTAGTTTACTTTGAATATTTTCATATCTTTTTACTGCGGGGGCCTTTAGTATTAGAACAAATTGATGTGTATAGTTTTTTTTTAAGTTGTTTAGTATGTAATAGTGGGAAATTAACTAATGCATTTATCCTGCAGGATTCTGACTTGAACATGACTGCAAAACTCAGTAGAATATCCACAGCCTCCCTGTGAAAATCAAATGTCTTCATTGGAAAGTAGAGAAAGCTGTTTGCTGTCTAGCTGCAAATGGCACACAGATAGCATGTTTTTTATTTTTTATTTTTGTCGTTGTTTGGTGTTTTCCCTAACCTCAAAACTTCTATCACTGTCACCAGTAACATTTTGTAGCACTGGTGATAGTGAATTATCATCCCAGAATCCTACAGTGCCTTTTTAGTCACTATGAGTTGGCCCATCTGTACCCCAAACTCCATCAAATAGAGACTTGGAACTTATGAACAAATGCATTGTAATTTAAGGGGCTTCAAAAGTAGCTGTGCTAAAATGGAAATCTAAGGCATATTTAACTGGAGAGTCTGTGGCATTTTCAGAAAACCTTAAACTTGTGGTGTCCCTCGACGATAGCAATCTAAATAGTGGCAATTTGCGGTGCATTTTGGGGCCAGGCTGACTACATCGTCTGAAGGGGAGGGAGAAGTGGGGAAGACATGAACAAACCAGAGAATCATTTTGTTTCTTTAACATTTATTCCTAAGTGTGTTATCAAGGGACCAGGGGGGAAAAAAGAGGCTAAAGTCCTCTGGCATTTTCTGTTAATTTCTTCTCCTAATTGCTGTTTGGCCCAGTTCTGTGTTTATCTGTGTTCACTCCTTGCAGACCTCTTGGCTGCCTTGCATCCCGAGGCGGGTAGGGATTCAGAACTCTACTCTAAAGCACGTGTTTCTAAAAGGCAGAGTAAGACATCTGCCGCCCTCCCACTCTCCTGCCTACCAGGACATCCCTCATCTTCCTTTAGCTCGGGTGCAAAAATATCCTTCTGCCCACACTTGGTAAAAATGGCTGGCTTAGATTTTTCTGAACTATCTTTTTTCCCCCATTACTTCTTTTTTATGACGGAGTGCTGATTTTTTTTGAGATAGGGTTTCTCTGTGTAGCCTTGGCTGTCCTGGACTCACTTTGTAAACCAAACTGGTCTTGAACTCACAGAGATTCACCTGTCTCCTCCTCTCCGAGTGCTGGGATTATAGACGTGTGCCACCACCCCTAGCTTTCCCATTACTTCTTCTAATAGCAGAATGTAATCAGAAGGGTAGAAAATTCCATAAGGTAATTACGAGTAGAATAGTTCACTTTAGTTGCATGGTGCATCTTTTTACCAGCTGAACTGGGATCCTGGAGTCCTCACTTTGTTACTTGCAATCCATTGGGATGCCCTTTTCCTCTTTGCCCTCACTTACTCCACGTAGAAAGTGCAAAGGCAGAGTTAAGCTGCAACTAGTGCGGTAATTGCTCTCAAAGTGCTCGGCTGGAGTCCAAGGGATTACAGACCTTCCTACACGGGAACACACAGCAGAAAAGACCATCAGGAGTGTCTAGAGGATCAGAGTAGACCACCACCAAGAGTGCAGCCTCACTCTAAGGATTCTTTTGAGCTGACCGTACTTAAGAAAAAGCAAACAAAAATAGCTCTCTGCTCTTTTTCTTTCTACTTCTGCCCTGTGAAGGTGTCTTCCTCCCTCTCCTGCATTAGAAGAGCAGGTTCCCTCACAGGAGATGGAAACCAAGCCTTGGATTGAATCTGTACTAGTGGTCGCTATGATAATAACCCTACCCCCTATTAGTTTCTCCTGTGTTTATTTTCCTATATGTTGCTGCCCCAAGTACGCCAACCCCATTTTCTTTGTCTACTCATTTTTTTCCACAGTGCACTGCCCTTTGTTAAAATGGTATATCAGCTCTCAAACTTAACTGCTTCTCCGAGCTTTCTTTTCCCCCCAGTGCACATAAAAGTCGAAAACAGTGAACACCGTGTGTTTTTCCTCCCGCTGATCTGGGAGTTTTATTTGCAGACCCCATCCAAATATCCTAAGAGGGCTGAGGAAGATGCCTTCTGTGTGCCTCCCTGATAGGGATCGTTGGTCCATTTCTACTTGCTTTCTTGACTCAGGAAAATCGTTCTGAAGGCCATTTGTAAGTCCACTTCTGGATCTCATGTGATGGTACCCTTGCTGTGTGTCTCCCTCTTTCATCCAGCAAATGTTTGTCCGAATCCCCACAGATAAACCTTGCTTATTATACCCATGATTCCAAAAATCTAGGAGAAGCACACTTTTCTGTTCTATGGACACTATAGGGCTGTTCCAGGGGAGAAAAAAATCACTATAAAAGTAGGACATGGCATGTGTTGTAACAGCCTGCCAGACTTCTCTGAAGTGACTGTTGTTGTGCTGCTTTCAGATATAAAATGGCTGTATTATAGACATATCCATAAAGCACTTCCCCTAAAAGTGGATATTCCAATGTCAGGTACACAAATGCTATGGCTGATGGAAATAAACATGCAAAATAAAAGGTATTTTTCATTTTGTAACTTTTGTTATACTTTGGGATTTTAGGAGGTTGGTTAGTTTTATTTGTTTGCTTTGTTTTGTTTTGGACTTTGTAACACCGAAATTAGACTTAATGTCCTCGTTATAAGTATATTTTCTTTTATGCAAGAGTGTCTATATCAAAATATACAAGCGTGCTTCTAATTCTACATTCTAAACTTCAATAGAACATTGCCTGGTCTTGAATTTCCCTGCCCTGTGAGTTTTCGTTCTGACATAGTGTCTGAGTTGCTAAACTGTTTTCTTTGGGCGTCTGAGATTTGAAAGTGTATCACAGTTATCTGGAAGTCTTGTTAAAATACAGATCTCATCGTCCCACCTCCAGAATTTCTGACATAAAATGTTAGACAGAATCAAGAATTGCATTTTTGGAGGATGTTGTTTCAGGCTGTTGAGCAGTGGGTCCACCCTCTTGGACTCACACTGCAGTCGCACAAGAATCTCCGGACTGGACATACACAGAGTTGGATAGAATAGGCTCCTCATTATGGCCACAGGCCTTTACCTTTTTTTTTTACCTCTTCACTGCCCTGAGAGAAAGGGGGATTATCAGGAAGCTTTTCTTTTAATGTGCTCTATCTTAGCATCACATTGCCTGGAAGGACCAGCAGGACCAGATGAGGCAGGGCCAACTGACCTTGATAACAGATGGGAGTAGAACTTATAGTGGTAACTGACCTCTCCGCCAGAGCAGGGGTCGAAGGTCACAAGCTAATACATGGCAATGCACCTCCCTTTGTTACATGGGATTCTGTGCCTTGCGATATGCTCCTTCGGTGATGTTTTCTGCTTGGTTTGGAAAGATTTGGGCAAATGTACTTTTAATGCAGTGTTTCTCAACCTTCCTAACACTTCAGCCCTGTAATATGTCCTCTCATGTTGTGGTGGCCCCCAATCATAAATTTTTTTTTTTGCTACTTCATAACTGTGATTTTGATACTGTTATGAGTTACAATATAAATGTCTGATATGCAGTATATCTAATAAGTGACCCCTGTAAAGGGGTCGTTTGATCCCTAAGTGGGTTGCAGCTCACAGGTTGAGAACCATTGCATTAAGGAATGGGTGTTCAACCGCTTTCTAAGTAATTATAGATCATATCAACTAAAGAGATATATCCTCTCTAAGCAATGCATGGAATGTGCTGGCTATGTTGCTCATAATAAATTTGCATGTGGCCTTCCTCTTGGCTCATTTACTTATTAAGTTATGTCCTTGAGAAAGTGTTTTTATTTTCTCTAGTAGGCCCCCATTTTTTTTTTTTTTACTGTATTGTTGGAATAACAACATTAACACCTGCCATTTGTTGGGAGTGATTTGGAAATTAAATTAGCCTGTAAAAGGACTGGTGTGTAGTTGTCACCTTTTTCTTTCCATGCCATTTGCTTAACATTAAAAGTACTATTAAAAAGCATTATTTAAAACATTATTAGTTAATTGACATCTTCTGATCCCAAACATGATTGAAAAGATTCTTTGGTATCCTGATGTGCAAACATTTTTTTCCTTTTTTAAATTGTCATAATAGAGGCTTAAAATCCAAAGTTGAACATTTTGGAAATCAAATTTTATCAGTTTATCACTTTATTATTTTCCCTCTCCATCTCCACATAGTGGCAATGGGCAAGATCCTCCTGTACTTAGTGTCTTTAGGGTTTTATTGCTATGAAGAGACAACAGTGACTCTTACAGATGAAAATATTAAATTTGGGGCTGCCTTACAGTTTCAGAGGTTTGGTCCATCATCATTATAGTGGGAAGCCTGGCAGTGTCCTGGCAGACACGGTGCTAGAGGGTCTGAGCGTTCAACATCTTGATCCGAAGGCAGTGTAAGGAGACAGTGTGCCACACTGGGAGTAGCTTGAGCATATAAGACCTCAAACCCTCCCTCACAATGGCATACTTCCTCCAACAAGGCTGTATCTCCTAATGGTGTCCCTGCCTATGGCCAACTATCCAAACATATGAGTCTATGGAGACCGTAACTATGCAAACCACTGTGCCTAGCATAAATTTTTAGTCATAGCATTTGTCATTTCGAAGCGTTAAGTAAGGTGAGAATACCTTGATAGTTCTGATGAGTTCAGAGTACTTAAAAGTTCTACTATGTTTGAACCAGGAGTCATTTGTGCTATTGGGAAATGGCTGCCCTTTTGACTTGAGTTTAGCTTGCATGCGTGTCCAAGGTGCTTCGTTCTGAGCTGGTTAGAGAAGAATTGAGACAGTGTCGACTACAGGGAGGGTACACAAACTGAGCATCGTTCTGGGTTGTTTCGGTAAGTGTAAAGTTTCCTATCCCCTGAAAACTTTAGGAGAAGGTACTGACAGGAAAGACACTTAGCCTTTCCATTTCATGTGGTGAACCACTGCCTACACAGTAATTGCACAATAGTTGTGACTTCTGAATGATGAAGCTAATTAAAATAGCACCATGATATTGAAAATTCTGCAGACTCTCAGCTGATCCAGAAATATTCCCAGGAAGTTTTCCTGCGGGCTTGTTCAAGTCCTTGTTCCACTCCACACAATTGTGGAGTGAGCTGATCTCTACCAAACTGACAGTCACTCTTTGAGGTGGCTACGGCAGAACAGTGTTCACCTATGCAGACCTGAGCTGTGACCCAGACACCTTTCATATCCTACTGAGGAGGAACCTCATTTGCGCTATGGTTGTGCTGTGCTCTCTGTCTCAGGAAAACACACCAGTATCTTTCCCTAACTTATAATGGCCCCAGTGGTGCCTTCTGAAAGTCAGTACAAATTTGCAGAGCTATGCTGCACATAGGAGCAACACTGATGGCCACAACTGCCTCCTCGCTGTTAAGGGCTCACCATGTTTACCACTGGAATAGTTTATAATTTCCTAGAGTCACTGGCATCGACCTGTTGGCTATAGGTCTCAATGTCTGTTTATTCTAACACAGATTCTTTAAATGATAACATCTAAAGGCAAGTAACTAACAGAATAAGTCTGGCATGGAAGGCTCTTAGTTACATCTCCAAGGAAAACTGTGGAGGTGCTATTTGTGGCATAGTCTACCAGATGGTTGAAAAACGGGTGCATTAAGAGCTGAGCCCATGGATATAGGAAGTGCATGGTGCATGCTAACCAGAGAAGTAGCCCAAAGGGAAGCAGTGATGTACAGTGCAGCCATAATGTTTTCAAGACACAGGTAGCTTCATCATTTGTCAGGATTCATACCACATCTTACCTACATAAATAACATTGTAATATTTTTAAATTCTATGTATTTAAATTTTACATACAATCTTGCCCACATGTATGTCTGTGGAATATGTGTGTACCTTTGGAGGTCAAAAGACTATGAGAGTCCTAAAATTGGAGTCACAGGTGGTCGTAAGTTGCTACACGGGTTCTGAAAAAAGAACTTTAGTCATCTGGAAGAGAAGTCCCTCCTTTTTAACTATTGAGCCATCTCAAATCACATTATAATATTTACTCACTTTAAAATTGGATTTATTTTAGCCAGGCACAGTGGCACACGCACTAGGGAGGCAGAGGCAGGCAGATCTGTGTCAGTTTGAGCCCAGCCTGATCTACAAAGTGAGTCCAGGACAGCCAAGGCTACACCGAGAAGCCCTGTCCTTAAAAAAAAAAAAAAAAAAAAAAAAAAGGATTTATTTTAATTGACAGAAAACATTAAAAATTACACGTTAGTGGCATCCTGTGATTTTCAGTATACATATAAGTTATATAATGAGTTTATTAAAACCTGTCTGCCAGCTTCTGTGAAGGAATGCGTGATGCTTTGTGTGTTGCTCTACTGTGCAAGAACATACCAGAAACTCTCACTTCTATGTTAGCACCTCGCAGTGCCTTTTTCATTATGTAACTATAAGCCCAACTCCCCTTCTTCCAATTTTTGTGCCTCTTTCATGCCTTTGTGGTTTTTGCCTCCACTCCCATGTGCTTGTGGAGGGCGTGGTCCGGATGTTTTGAGCTGATAGGTTAGTTCCGCTAAAGTTATCAGCTGATGTGTTTATAACTGGTTTATCTAGCTCTCTGCAGGGCATAGGATGAGAGGAGAGGAGGCGCTTGTAGATGACGTAATTTTGTGTGATTTCATTCTCCAGCTTCCTGACAAGTGTGAGGCTAGCCTAGGCTACATGTGACTGCGCTTCCTGACAAGTGTGAGGCTAGCCTAGGCTACATGAGACTGCGCTTCCTGACAAGTGTGAGGCTAGCCTAGGCTACATGAGACTGCGCTTCCTGACAAGTGTGAGGCTAGCCTAAGCTACATGAGACTGCGCTTCCTGACAAGTGTGAGGCTAGCCTAGGCTACATGAGACTGCGCTTCCTGACAAGTGTGAGGCTAGCCTAGGCTACATGAGAAAAATGCTTGAGGAGAAAAATGTAACCTTAAATTTCTAACTAGAAATGATAGTGTTTGCAATAAAAAGGAAAAGCGGGCTAATAATGACATTTCAGATTTTAAATTTCTGGCCCTGTTTTTCTTTCACATTGAGATGTTACTGAAGTCTAACTGCTTGCTGAACACACATTAATTCTGGAATACGTGGTGAATCCAATCATACACCAGTGAATTGGCTGGGCTGAGTGCACAAGGCTTTTGACATTTGGGGCCAACTGTTCACGTCGGAAAGCTGAAGGTCATGGCATGTATCAGACAGGAAGGAATTAAGAAGATGTACGGCCCTCACAGTCTCTTGCACGGTACTTACAAGCCCATCACCATCCCAATACATTATTCATCGTATTAAGAAAGGCATGTTTGTTTGTCTCTTTGTTTTTACAGCGTGGCTTCGTTATGGGGCAAGGTGATGCCAGCTTGCACTGCCTGTCAAGAGGGGAAAAAATCTTGTTTCAAATCTGGACCCTTCCTTCTGTGCTAATGAGCCTCCTGTTTTGATTTCTAACACGCTACTGTATATATTTTTAGCTCGAGTTTCTGCCACCGGACAACCCTTCTATAACTGAAAAACATGTGCATCAACATGGCTCATTATGTATTTTTAGATCTGCTGTGGCCTTTACATAAGTACAATTTAGCCGCAGGGTTCCATGCCGTAGGATTCAAGCTCACATCTCCACCACTGGACAGGTAGAACACTCAGAGGTGTCAGTCAGCACATTGGAACAGAAGAGCCAATCCCTAAATAATCTGGAAATTTGCTATAGAAGTAAATAAATAAGCTGACTCTAACATGCTCAGTGCCTGCACTTACCAACTTTGGTTATCACATTTTATTTATCCCCAGAAAAATTAATCAGATTAATTGGACTGTGAGATGCCAGCTCTTGGCTCGGTTGCTTGCTACGCTATAGAGAGAGAAGGCTTCTCTTTTTTCATAAAGTTCCCCAGGCTTGCTTTCCCTACAAGGGGTTATCATCTCCTTAGGGAGACTTTCTTGACAGCTTGAGAGACACCAGAATGGAGTTTAACATCAGGATCCCACGTGGAAATGCAGGCTAAAGCAAAAACTCCCCATCCTAGAGTCTGCAAGATGAAATACAAAACCTGGACTTGTTAACTTGAAATCGCACCAGGACCACAAAACCTACTCAACACACTCGTCTTCATCAAATTACTCTGATCCCCTGGGTGGGCAGGTTTTAAACTGAGGAAGTGCAGTGCTGTGCGGTGGCTACCTCACTAACCACAGCTCCAATTAATTTTTATTCATTGATTTTTTTTTTGAGGGAATGTTTTATTTATCAGGCCCGAGTCTTTTCTCCTTTTGTTTAGAATGTGGTACTGAGTTCTCTAAAGCTCTGCAAGCTGCTTAAAGCTTCTGTTTACATGTGGAGACAGTTTTCTTGCCTGTCCCTCTCTGGCTGGTTTTCTCATTTGTATACCCCATGCTATGCATTTGCCCTTTCTCTGCCCTTCATTGAATTTAAAACCTCATTTCTTCTCACCAATAACGAATCATCCTATTTATGGGTTTCCGACTTTGTCCATCCAGTTGTCTGTTTATTTGGAAAACAAACAGGAAGATCAATCCGGATGGTTTTATTAGCTCATAAACAGATCCCTGGGTTTGTTTGTTTGTTTGTTTGTTTGTTTATTTATTTATTTATTTATTTATTTTTTAATTTTATTTCATGATTCCATTGAGGAAACATTGACCCGGGGGACTGCTCTATGTGTCACTGAACTTTGAGCACGAAAGATAAAGGTTCTGAGAGTCCAGACTCCTGCAGACAGGCTGGAGTATTCTTGATACTGGGGGTCTTCACCAAGTGTCCTGGTGCTGTGGCCTCCAGTGGGGTGACAGAAGGCTGGGAGTTCTGCAGAGCTGCTTGATATGCAGCACTTTTGAAAAAGCCTCTGTCCATCATTTCTGTGGGTATACACAGAGCCGCCCCCCCCCCAAGTTCCCTAATGTGGGCTTAGATTCCACACTCATGTTTTGTAAGTGTTGAAACTCTCCTACTTATATGCTATCATGTGAGGAGGAGAAGGCGGAAGAGGAGACTTAGGGTCACATTTGGCCGGGTTCTGGAAGCAGATGCAGGGAAACCTGTGCACTTGACATAAGGCCATTCGCCACCCGGAAAAGGTGAAAGAGCCTCAGTATATGGACCATTAATGGATGGTACCACAATAATAGCAGTAGCAGTCCAGCTTCGGAAGATTGTTCCTGCATCCCTTTTAGCATCACAGGAGCACAAAAGAGAACATTGTTCTTCAAGTACTTTTGTAGAGATGAGATACGATGACACTGCTTCATTAGTGCCCCCAGCATCCCAGCATCCCCACTCAGTCCTGGGGAGGCAGGCTCTCCTGGGAAAGGGCAGGTGTCACTCTTTGGAAAACAATATGCTTAAGGTCATAGCCATTGTTCTGTGGTGAGAATCAAAATTAGAGTGAGTTACACTATGTGCAAGGTTGAAAATAAGACCAGTGATGTAGACTCACACACTTCCCAGCAGGTGAGCAAGCCCTTCAGAAGATGAGAACTAGGAGCATTTGAGAGGCCCTTTAATCCAGGCCTTTCATAATAGATGAGGAGAAATACACCCTGGGCAGTAGCATGCTATCTGTGTAAGCTTTTTGATGTCCTTAAAAGTGGCTTTGGTCCTTAGAAAAGATTATTTAAAGGCTACTTTCATTTTTGAATATTAATATTCAATTTATTAAAATTGCAAATTCAAATACCCAGTTCTTTCTTAAGCCTTTAAATTCAATTTATAAATCTAATTATTCTTTTACTGAACCTAGCAGCTTTAGCAATCACTTTAAAGGGCTTTTTTCCTTTTAATCAACCTAGTTAATTAAATTGCTTCAGTATTTTTAAATGCACTTATAAATTTGATATAGTCTGTTTTCTTTTTAAGTTCTTAAAATTGTTCAACAACTACAAATATTCATGTACTTAAGTAATATTTGGAAATCTCATACATTAAAGTTAAAATATGTTCAATCTTTTAATTTATGCATATTACAGTCATTTAAAATTTAGAAAAAAATCCTTACTAAATTTAAATTACAGTTTCACGGATATCCGATAATCAATAATTTTAAATTATAATACTAAAAATGTATCCTAAACTCTCTAAAACAAGACAAATGGTATATTTAAAATACTACTTATAATCATAGTATTTTAAATCTAAAAATATGAAATTCCAAAACATATTTCCTCCATTAGTTATGTAATTTGTCCTAAAATTCCCAGCAATTGAATGGCATATTCACCAAATGAGAGAAGGGAACATCACAGCAACATGAATTAAGTGGTCTTCTCTAGCCTAGGAGAGTCAGTCAGTGGACCCAGACGACCAGATGGCACAAGCCACTTGAGTTTTTCAGTAATTTACTCTGGCATGGGTGCCAACCTGGGGATTCCAGAACTTCACAAGGGAAGACCCGGGTATCTCTTCCATCTCTAGAATATCTCCGCCTCTGAAAATCAGCTTTTTTTTTCTTTTAGAGAAGCCACTACCTCTGGCTCATACTCCAAGGGTTTTGTCACTATCTGTGTTTACTTAAAGAAGTAGGATGCTGCCGCGTGTGTTGTCACACACCTTTAATCCCAGCACTTGGGAGGCAGAAGCAGGTGGATTGCTGTTAAGTTCGAGGCCAGCATGGTCCATAATGTGAGTCCAGGACAGCCAAGGCTACACAGAGAAACCCTGTCTCGAAAAACAAAAAAGTAGGATGCTGCTGCTTTTACATCATTCTTGGAGGAACCTCTCTATCGGATGCAGCTTGGATTTGTGTTCTTGACATGAGTTTTATTCCTGAAAGCCCTGCACTTGCATTTAATAAAATAAAAAATATATATATTTTATTTGCTGGTGTAGCTACAGGTTTATGATAAATTTGTCACTTAAGAGAAAGTTTGAAGGTGGTTGTGAACATTTGCCTAAATTTGAAAAGTCCTTGTAACTAGTGGGGAAATCAAACTATTTTAGAAAGTCATCATGTTTTTCTTTAGATTAGATAGGGTGCTTTGGGCATGGCATGGTCATAGACAGTCATCTTATCAAATGGTAATTATTACATGTCATGGGACAAGGTACAACACCTACATCCAGGCTACCTGGTTTGCCTCCTGCCTGTCTTACAGCTATGTGGGCTCAGAAGTTAGTGATACGTGCTTTAGGAAGACCATAGTGAAACATCCTTTCTAGGATGACTGAATGCATTAAATCCTCTCAGTGGAATGTCAGTAAGGATAACTATGTGGCTATTAAGACTTCTTTAACATCTTGAAGAATGTGTGGATATTGTATATGTTCAAAACATCTTTGATTTTGTAACTAAATACAAAGATCTCAGACAGTGGTTAGAATGTGGGCAGTGTCCCATAAAAGACAGCAATTACAGAGCTTTGGTAATTACTTGGTCAGTCACTTACAGATTCCTGTCTTGTACCAGATTATTAGACAAGAGAAGAGTGGTGATTCCGTGGTGCTAGATGTGTATGGTATTATTGCCTAGGGAAGAAAACCTTGGTAGAGCTGAATTTCTGCGGCATATGGTGCCAAGTGTGCTTGTAATTTAGGGGGTGGCAGGTGATTGTGGATCTTCTGCTGGTTTGTTTGAACTCCTTTCCTGCCTTCTGTCTTGTCCCAGTCATCTTTGATTCTCTTAACCTGTTATCATTTCTCCCCTCCCGCCCTCTAGTTGCCCTGTAAATGTAGGTGGTCTTTGAAGGTCAGTCCTGTACTGCTTACTTTCAAGTAGCATTTAACCTTCCTGATTGATCGTGTTGACTTCTATAACTTTAAACAAACCGCCCTCCTTTATCCTTATGTCTGACCATTTCCTTCCATCTGGGTTATATTCACCCTGCTCTCAAGCGCTGATAAGACCATCTTTTCCCATGATTGGAATCTGAGCATATTAGAACATTCTATACGCTGCATTTAAATTTTCCCTAGTACAATTGCCAAATGAAGAACAGTTGCCAACTGAACTTGGACATATCGTTAATCATCTGGTTGTCGATCATCTTCTAGCTGGTCACCTACCTTAAAAATATCTCTTCCTATTTACTGTAGTAAATGCTGTAGCATCATATGCTTTAAAGCAATGGCTCTCAAATGTTCTGATGCTGTGACCCTTTAATACAGTTCGTCACATTGCGGTGTTCCCAGCCAAAATTACTTCATTGCTACCTCATAACTATAATTTGATACTGTTATGAATTGTAATATAAATATCTGATACGTAGGAAAGCTGGTATGCAATTCCCAAAGGAGTTGAAACCCACAGTTTGAGAACACTGGTTTATAGGAAAATCAAGTAGTATGTCTCCATTTTGAGAAGCCCTGGGCAGGACTCAGATATCACATAACATATGTGTCTTCTCTTAACTGCTTATCCTCTTATCACGATAAGCAATATAATGGTCTCCAAGATCTGTTGTAAGCTCCAGAAGAAATGAGTAAGGTTGCTCATGGAATGGAGAAAGCTAGTGAGCTGGGTTTAGCATGGCAGAAGTATCCCTGTTACTCAGGTGGGCCCAGTGTAATCACAAGGATCCTTTAAAAATCAAACATGGAAGGAGAGAAGAAATAAAGGAGGATGCTCCTGTTTGAGAAGATGAGGTGATGAGAGGGAGCCTCAACCTCTTATTCAACCATCTCTGCCTTTGAGGACAGTTGAAGGCACTTTTCCTCATGGTATGTAACTGGTTTCTAAAACTAGAAAAGCCAAAGGAAAAGCCATTTCTGTGGATATTCCAGGAAGAAATCAGTCTTGCTGATACTTTGATGTTGTCGGCTGATACCTGTCTCAGGCCTCTGAACTGCAGAATGATCGGATAAGTAACTTGTATGCTAAGGTATTACATTTGTGACGTCACCAATAGGAGACTAAGGTGTTCATTTTCATGTTTTGGTTCAGGCTAATAGCAATGTTTAGAATATTTGTCATACTCATATTAACTGTTTAAACTCCAGGAATCACTTTAAGGTGTAACCTCATCTACTGTAAGACTTTTCAGCTTCCTGTAAGCAAAGTTCATCTCTTGGCACTCTACTATTCTTAGCTAAATCCTATGTCCACTATGGACATTTCGTTTCTCATTTTAGGTTCTGGCAGGCACATGTGGGCCTACCCTGCACTGTAAGTGTTCAGAAATTAGAACTCACATACCGTTTATCTTTGGCTGCTCCTACAGTAATTAACACAGCCTGCCATTCAGACCAATGCCATTTGAAGCAGAGCTGTTAAAAATGCAACGCAGTGGAACTGATGTGAAATATGTGAGTCCCAAATGCCCACAAGATGGAGGCATTTCCTTTGAAAAATAAGATCTTTTGTCCCCCCCCAGGACCTGTTCCTTGACCCCCTCTGTCAAGATTGAAATTCTATTTTTAATTGAAAATGAGAAATTTGGGGTTTCAATAAGCCTATGCTTGCAAGCACAATTTAGGGATTTTACATTTTACACACCAAATGTTGTTGCCCATGTAAATAGAAATCTACATGCATATGTGTTTGAACAAAAGCAATGTATTGAGATCAAAGATTGTTTCATTTGCGTGTTTCAGAAAAGCTTTTGATAAGTAGCTCACACAGCTCTCAAACTCATGATCATGTCACCCAAATGCTGGGGCTACAGGTGTGTGTGTGTGTGTGTGTGTGTGTGTGTGTGTGTGTGTGTGTGTGCGCGCGCACACACGCACGCGTGCGTGCACGCATGTATGAGACTATGCTCAGCTTCTCAAAGGACTTGAATAAACAGAACAACTGTTTCTAAGGAGCAGCAGTGGCTGGTGATACGGTGATGTTGCCTTGAGCATAACTGCTCTGTGTTACATTTTCTGAGAACCTTTCAGCAAGAGTAGGGAGAAGATGGGAACATTGTCTTACTGCAAATTAATTTTACTTGTTTTCCTGTTAGAGCAATGGTTCACAACCTGTGGGTCACGACCCCTTTTTGGAGATGAAGGACCCTTTCACAGAGGCTGCATATCAGATATGTACATTATGGTTCATGATAATAACAAAATTAGAGTTGTGAAGTAGCAACAAGAATAAATCTGATTGGGGTCACCGCCGCATGAGGAGCTGTTAAAGGGTTGCAGCATTGGGAAGGTATTCTCACACCCCTGTGCCAGATTAAATAAAGCCTTACGGTCAAGGATACTGTCTGAGAAGGGCTGAAATTGCAAGTCATGTGAAGATGGTTGGCTATGAGCATAGCAGTGGGGACACTGATACTCCTTCTGAGGCTTCATCATGTCAGCCAGTTTTACGTGGTTAAGTCAATGGGCCATAGCTAACATAGCTAACAATCTCCTGTAATTTCCAGTGCCTCTTGAGTACAGAGCCCAAGCTACCTGAGCACTTCCCTGGGCTGCATTCTACATGTACTTGTGTTCTGGGAAAATGAGAAGAGGTAGTGGGAGGTGTGGACATTCTGAGTTGGTTGGTTTCAAAGTAGATGCATTGGCAGTTTGAAAGCACAAACTAAGCTCTGAAGGCAGGGTGGGAGATAATTTACATTCAGCTGAAATACACAAGAATGTCGGCTCCATCCTCTTAACTATGTAGCATTAATGCTCAGAGTTAACCAGGACTACTGTTTTATATCCGAAAACATCCACTCCATAAGAAAACTATAGCAGGCACATATACACCACACCACATCACAGGACATCAAATCACAATTGTTTGAGGAACTTGGCAACATTTGTGTTCAAATATATAAAGAATTTGCAGATAGAAGGGAAAACTTGACTGTTTTACACACACACACACACACACACACACACACACACACACACACACACACACACACACACCAGGGCAAAGCTAGAACCTCTGGGTAGGCAGATGTTAGAGGTGAGGGCTGAAGTTATTCCATGTCACAGATGTCACAGATGTTACCTTGTGAGAGCTAAGACATTGTTGTCCGTTTCTGATGAACAAAGCTTTACTCTACAAGCTACTAATTATGACTGCCTGCTTGTAGGAGATTGTTGAGACATCACAGGTAATCACCTTTGTAAATCTTTTCTTACAAAATTTGTGTTGTATGACATAATAAGGATACATAAAGTCAGGCAGGGATGGTGGCATACACCTGTGATCCTAGCGATGGAGAGCCTGAGGCAAGAGGATCATGAATGTGTTCTAGGCCAGGTTGTTCTATATAAAGAAACTGTGTCGAAATAAACAAGTGAGTAAATAACTCAATTAAAAATTGGATGTACACATCCTTTATAAAATCTTTAAGGTTCCCTTAATAAAATTCAGATTGGGCCCCATTATTCCTTCTGGGTGACATATAAAGTTTAAATTATTATTAGACCAGATGTTTATCTTCTGTTGTCTTTAATTGTGTTAATCCCTCAAGTCAAGTGAGGTTAGCAGTAAGACCTGAGAGGAACAAAACTTCAACTGCACAGGTGTTTGTGGTATATGGCTTGCCAAATAGTGGTGCAGTAAACACCACTGTGAACATGTGACACAGAAGACTCAGACCTGTGAAGGTAACAAAGTGACAAAACAAGGTTCTACGTTTTGTCATTTTTGATTAGGGATTTGTTTTACCAGAGCTCTCACAATGTCAGTTCTCCTTGATATTGGATAAAATAACTTGGTTTGAATTTTGGGCCTTTTTTCTTTTTCCTACACAGGAGAAATTTGTATGTTGTGTTAGCTTTTCATTATTATAGTGAAATGCTTGAGATTAAAAAGAGAACACAACAGGAAAGGCTTAGTTTGCTTTATGGTTCCATAGCCTCTATCCTATGGTTGTGTAGCCCCCACTGGCTTTGGGATTCTGCAGCCAAGAAGGGGATGAGAGGAAAGATGAGAGCCTTATCATTACCTTTAAGAGCACGTGTCCAGTGTTGACAAGATGGCCAAGAGTCCCAAGATCGTAAGATTCTCAGTACCTTCCAATATTGTCACTTAAGGGACCAAGCGTTTAACACATGACCTTTGAGGAGTCTCATTTGCACAAAGCAGATAGGCAGTCCTCGCACAGCTGGTAGCCATGTTATTAGTGCCATTGTCTGTGGCCTCTATCTCCTTCCATTGCTATATTTATGCATAATCATGAAGGTCAAAATTCTCCCATCTGTAACGTTAGGTCAAAACCCAGGAGGATTTCCAGTACTAAATGGCTCATCAGCTGGCCAGTGTCAGCAAATTGCTCTGGAACCTTTAATCTAGCAAAGTGATTGAAGTCACCTTCTGCTGTCTCTTCTTAAAAAAAAAAAAAAAAACCAGCACACGGTGTCATTGCGTACAGCTCCTGATGAACAAGGTGTGACTTCTACAGGACAGTGCCCAGGGCCCTTTAATTGTGATTCCTCTCTTCACCTTGTTGTATTAACAGGTGCGTTATGAGCTAGAAATGATCATAATGAGTGAGTTAACCCAGAAGCAGAAAGACTCAAACAGTATATACTCACTTATATCTGCATACTAGCCCAAGGGACATGTCCCACGAAAGCCTTCACTTACCAGGAAACTGGAACAGAGGGTAGGACATCCTATTGGGACTCTAGATGAGAAAAGCATGGGAGAATAGCAAAGTAGAAGGATCCAGAGGGTCCTAGAAACCTACAAGTAGAACATTATGAAAGGCAGATTTGGGCCCACGGGTCCCACTCAAACTAAGGCACCAGCCAAGGACAATACAGGCGGTGAACTTTAAACCCCTACCCAGATCTAGCCAATGGTCAGAACATTCTCCACAGTTGAGTGGAGAGTGGAATATGACTTTCACACGTACTCTGGTGCCTCATATTTGACCATGTCCCCTGGAGGGGGAGACCTGGTGGCACTCAGAGGAAGGACAGCAGGTTACCAAGAAGAGACTTGATACCCTATAAGCATA
Organism: Acomys minous; assembly: GCF_964271855.1. Classification (NCBI taxonomy): domain Eukaryota; kingdom Metazoa; phylum Chordata; class Mammalia; order Rodentia; family Muridae; genus Acomys; species Acomys minous. Next base: position 19,524,999 of record NC_140497.1, on the reverse strand, counting down.
TACAGGGGGAGGTAATCCCCCTCAGGAACAGTCATAGGGGAGGGGAATAAGGGAAAAATGGGAGGAAGGGAAGAATGGGAGGATACAAGGGATGGGATAACCATTGAGATGTAACAAGAATAAATTAATAAAAAATAAAAAAAAAAAAAAGAAAACTAATGGGGTGGAAGTACCTGAAAAATGGGAAAGCCTGTGCTGATAGGAGTTAGAAATGGAGAAAAGCAGGTATGGCAGCCTTGAGGAAGGTGGGAGTTGAAGAGGGAGGCAGTGATGGTGGGGAACCATCATCCGTATGTGGCAAGGAAAGCGTGTTCTAGTGATGTGACAGGAGCCACTCACCTCTGCTAATCAAAGAGAAAGCAAGTTTCAGGAGAACCGGTTATCAGACCTTCATAGATAAAAGCCTCCCGTTATCAGCAGTTTTCTGTGCTCATTGTTTAAAATCACGAATCCAATCGACTTAAACCTAGGCAATTTATTTAGCCTCTCTGAATCTCATTTTCCTCATCTTTTAAGAGGGGACAAAGGCTCTTGCCTGGTATGCTGCTTTGTAAGTTGCAACAATTGGAACAGCACACAGAGAACCTCGTCTATATGCTTTGGAGAATATTCAGTATTCTCCAACCCCAGCTAGAAACCTGGGTGTCCCAAATCCTGTCAGTCCCCACTTACCACGTCAGTCTGTGTAAACATTGCCTGAGGAAAGCACATACAGCCTTGATTAGGCATCTGGCTTTGGCATATTGATTTCATATTGTTTCTGTATATTAATTTCTCCATCTTTTTGGGAGCCTTATAGTTCTGATGACACACTTGTCTTGGCAAACAATAAAGGGGGAGGATATTATAAAAAATATGTCATGTTTCCATTTGGCCAAAGAAGGGAACTTAAAGAAAACTGCAATCCATTTCCAAGAGAACCCAAATAATCAATATGAAAATTTCAGCCCAAAAGCAGGTTTGAACTCAACATATATAATAGTTTTTCTACCTTATGTATAGAAACAAGGTGCATGCATTGCTAGGAGAAATTGATGTATACAGCAGAAGCATTTTCTAGGTACAATTGGAATAAAGGGAAGAATGCTAGAACTGTCTGCTCTTCTAGAATGTGTTACCATGTAGTTGGTAAGCCCTACCTTGTCTTTAGGGCATCATTGATGGGGTGCTGGCCATGGAATTTATTTCAGGAAGGTATTTTTTTTTTTTTTACATTTTGATGTCCAATCATTCTTTAGCAGAATGTATTTAAAATCATTCAGATTTTGAATAGTTTGTGAACAGAATTTTGAGGAACATTTGGTCAGGAGCTACACACAATAAAAGAAATGAATATAACTGTTAGCTAAGTGGCAAGCATACTGAAGTAATTACAGCTAACTTGGATGCACACTAACATAGGTCTGAAGAGAGTGGTTCGGAAATGCAATAGGATGCTCTGGAGGATTTTCTTTTACATATGATTTTTTTTGGTATAATATAGCTTATAACTTAACATGCTTAATTTATAAATATAAAAAAAAAGCATTTAGGGCTTAAGGGGTTAAAAGCACTCACCATCCTTCCAGACGACCGAGACTTGATTTCTGCACCCATGTGGCACCTCACAAGTCTCTGTGGCTCCCGTTCCCAGGAATACCATGCCCTCCTCAGCAACTCCATGCAATGTTCCTGCATACATAAGGTACAAAAACATACGTGGCTGGCAACACAGCCATATATATAAAATTAAAACAAATAGATATATTTTGAAATAAAACATTTATTGTGCATCTTCTCTTCCCTGTGTCTCCTTTCTTATGTGTGGGGCATGGGTTAATAAGCTCATGGGCTGGCTGGTGAAAGATGACAGATACATATGTACTTAGTGCAGAAAGCCCCGTGCTGGAATGTGGCTGATTTACAGTAAGGCACACCTCAGGTACATAGGTGTGAACACATACCAGCCTGCCATTTTTGTTGTGCTCATGGTGAAAACATGCTCACGCAGACACATCTGCTAAGCATTCCTGGCCAAAAACACTTCCCTGTTGGGGAAGGGGTATCCTCTGCCTTGTCTTCACCACTCACTAGGGAATGAACTGACCCCAGGAGACTTCCTAGTAGACCCTTAAGTTTGTTTAGACCAGATAAAGTTTGACTGAAGGATTCTAATACAATAGATAATTAAGGAAACACGCACAGTGCAGCCACAGCCCTGCCAGTAGAAAATATCACAAAGCTCCAAAAACATTGAATGAAACATCTTACTACTAAAATGAATATGATGCCTTATAAGCCAATATGTGTGAAAATAGTGAAAAAATAAGTATTAAAAATTTTGACAAATGTTTTTAATTTATTATTTCATTAATTTATTCAGATTACAACTCAGTTGTTATCCCATCACTTGTATCCTCCCATTCTTCCCTTCCTCCCTCCCTCCCTCCCGCTTTCACCCTAGTCCCCTCCCCTAGGCCTAAGACCTAAGAGGGGCCTCCTCCCCCACTATATGGTCCTAGGCTATCAAGTCTCATCTTGGTAGCTTGCTTATTCTTTCTTTGAGTGCCATCAGACCTCCCCACCAAGGGGAGGTGGTCAAATATGAGGCACCAGAGTTCATGAAAAAATAAAAATAAATAAAAAATATCATTAAAAAAAGTATTGATGGAGCTCAGTGGACCTTAAAGTAGTTTGTATCAAAGGAAAAGTCATAAACATGGCTTTTGTTTTATCATTTATCATTTTGGATTACTTTACTATTGTTAGTCCTTCCCTTACTAGTGTCTTTCTTTGTTCTTTTCATCCTTAGTCGTTAAGATAATTAATATTCTAAGATCTGGCAGTGTTATTGTGATGCAGCAGCCCATGACCACTTTTTAATGTGTTTCTTAATGAATTAGACTAAGTCATATGGGTAGAGACATGTTTTGCCTGATGGCTATTGTAGAATGTGGCACTTATCTAAGTATTTAAAGACCCATTGAGTTATTGAAAGAGGAAGTTGCCATTGCAATGAGATGGATTAATGTGTTATTTTGCTTTACAACAAGCTGTGCAGTAGCTACATAAATTAACAGAAAACAAGTGTTCTTTTTTTAATTCTGCTCTGGACAGGTAAGGCTGTTCATTTGAATCAAGATCTCAAGATTTAGATTTTTAAATGAAATTTCTAGTGAAACAGATTTCAGAAATCAAATGCACTGTAGTAATACAAAGGATTTGAGATTTGTCTATTTAGATTAGAGAACTTCTCAACAAGTCTGTTATTCCCAAAGATGGGAGAGGTCCTGAATAGGGGGAAGGCTACGGATGCAGGGATTGATGGGCCTCACCAAAAGACTATTTGAGGGGGCTGTGTATGTGGTAGGGTGGGGCTTTAGAAAGAGAGAACAACAGAAAATAACTGTGATGATTCCTGAGATGTGAGTGGGTGTCAAAGGGCAGACATTTAAGATAATAAGATCTTAATCTGGGATGAACGGTAGAGTAGGTGGATGCTAGAAAAGGCACTGGTTTTGAAAATTCTGGGAAAGGACGGGCTTTGAAGATCATTCTTCTCAATGCAGAACACCCAGGAAACTCCCCAACCAGATGAACTCTTGCCTTACATGTTACTGACTATGAAGATCTAGTCTAACAAGGGTGATAGAATACTTACAGGGAGATATTAGGAAGTAGAAAAGTTTTGTGGGAGGGGATGATACAGTATGGTACAGAGGCTCTAGCATCATAAAGTTCTTTGGAACATAAGCAGGGAAAGTGCTCTTGGCTCATTATCTCTGAATTGAGAACTTTCTGAAAGTACAATGGAGATAAAATGACGCATAAATGCAGGAGAAGGCTCATTTTCTGAGATGGATACAGACCCGTTTCAAGGCATGTTGCTTGGTCTGGCATGGAGACTGCTGACTAGGAAATGAAAAAGGATCTGAGATGAGTAGGAAGGTGATGATTGCATACAGCCATAAAAAGGAAGCTAGAATTTCCATGTGTGTTCAGTGGATGTAACACACATGTCCCAGAGGCAAACCAGATTCCAAGCCCTAGCAGACAGAAGGAGCAGTGAACCAAGTAAAATAGAAAGTGAAAATAACACTCAAGTTGTCAGTTGTAGAACACGGTGTTTCTTTAAACATGATTACCCTGACAGTAGGTGACAGAACTTTCAAGAAATGAGTAAGATGATGGCCTTGATCTAGGGAAGGTGTCACCTTTAGTTGACAATGTGGAAAGAATGGAACAAGGTGCAGTAATTGGAAACAGGACGATTAAGGTCATCTTGAGATGACGGGATGGAGAAGACCCTGGGAAACAACCAACTGAATAAATTATCACATAGTGAAGAACCCACACATTCTAGAGGACAAGTTAAAAAAAAAAAGAGGTGAAGGGTTTTTAAGTCTAATTCTCTGCTGTAACAGCAACATTGCCAAGGTGTCCTCAATGTTGTGCCCATCGCTCATACTTCCCCAACCACTGCATGATAATTAGCATGCATTCAGAACTAGAAGTGCCTTTTCTTTAAACTAAAATAATGTTTTTTTTTTAAATGTCAGTAGCCCCACAGCTCCAAGAAACAAACAACCACCACAAGCTACTCATTGATACCATTTACTTGGAGGCACTAAGTAGTAATCTCCACCTGCGCACAAAATTGGCCTCATAAGGTTGATGTAGATGTGTATGTATGTATGTATGTATGTATGTATGTATGTATGTATGTATGTATATGCACATGCAATTCAGGGCACCTGCCTTCAGACATGGTATGTTTGTAGGTACAATATCTATGACAGTAGTATTCTATTTTGAACTTTCCTGCCTACCAATTCTTTCTTAATCTTGTCTTCAAGATTTTCCTAGTCTTCAAATACACAAAGTTAAGCAAATAATATCATTGTTAATATCTGTTTGTTTCTCATAATAATTTTATTTTTAATTCCTTCAGAATTTTATACCATATTTTTTTTATCATATTCACCTTCTCAACTTTTCAAAAACCCACCCTCTTTCTTGTACCTCCAACTCATCTCTTTTAAAGCACTGATTCTAACGTGTGCTACTCATCTATTTCTGAGTATGGGACCTTTCACTGGTGCATTGTCAACCTACCAGGTGCCATGCCCTTAAAAACAAACAAACAAACAAACAAACAAACAAACAAACCCACCTAACTCTCCTCCCATTACTTACCAATTGCCAATGGTTCCTCAGCTAGGGGTGGTACCTCATGTTCACTTCCCTTCTCCGTGGTGGTGTTTTGTCTGGCTTAAGCTTATGCAGATCTTCTGAATTCTGTTACAACCACTGTGAGTTTACACATACACCTACCATATTATGTGTTTTAACACTATTTTTGTTGTTGTCATCCACGACTTCCGGCTCTTATAATCCTGATTCCCTGCTGTTTTGCAGTGATCCCCGATCTTGGGGGAAGCATATGCTATGGATGCCCCATTTAGGGATGAACACTGCATAGTTTCTTATTCTCTGCACTTTGAGCACTTGTGGGTCTGTGTTAATTGCCATCTACGTCATAAAGAATTTTCTCTGATGTGTATTGAGAGATGCACTGATTTATGGGTATAATGATAAAACGCCAGGAGTCAGTTTACTACTATGTCCTTTTAGCAGTGTAACAGTAGTAGGCTTACCCTAGGGGGCTATGTGCTGCCTAGCCACAGGTCTTGACTCCAGTAATAGTGACAGGTATGGGTTTCATCTTACAGAGAGGATCTTGGTTGTTCCTATGACATTTATGCCATTAGTGTACCACGTTTTGTCAAAGTTGCTATTTATAACTCGAAATGTGCATGGCTGAGTAAGACAGATGATCAGTTCTCTCCTCCAACTGCATGCATAGCATCTTCTGGCACTATGAAAGCTGACAATAAGGCTCATGCTGTCAGATGAGTACCAGCTTGATGTCTCCAGGGTCTCTGACTCAAGCATATGGCATCTTCAGCACTAGGGTGCTATTATCATCAAATTCTGGAGAGTCACCAAGATCATGGGCAATCTCCTGCATGTAATGTTTGAGTCTGTGGTAATTCATTGACCAATAACTCCAAAGGAGGTAACCAATATCTGGCACTGGGATTTTTGTTAACCTGTAGCATTGCCCCCACTCAAGGGTAACTCCATTTAAATTCTTTTCATATGTATGTATTCATATATATTTTAGGAAGCTTCTATAGTAATAGGTTTCCAAATGACTTTTTCAATATGCCTTTAGTGTTAAATATCCCTGTCTTAATCCCTCCTCTACCCTGCTTTCCATCCATGCAGAATTGGACTCTTTCCCATTAGCTGTGTTATGTCACTGTGTTGAAAGCCCTCTCTTTTAAAAGCAGTTGTTCAGTTCGCCATGACTTAGAGTAAGCATGGATGAGAACGTGCGCTAATGCTTAAACCCAAATAAAGACTTGGAGAAGTAAACTGTGGAAATAAGAGAAAATAAATTTTAGATGTAATGTGTACTGCTCACTATTAAATGGAAACCATTGCTACTATTCTCAGAGCCAAGCATCCCTTTAGTTACTGCCTCCTTTTGTATGTAGGCTGTAGCTTTTAAGATCTATTTTGACCTGGCGTGTACTATGTTGTTTCTGGGTGAGTTTGGGTGATGATTCCTCACCTCCACCATTGTGGATAAAGGACTTGCTGTGTCAGCGTTCAGATTTCAGTGTGATCCCAGCGAAGCCATGCACACAGGTGCATGCCTGTAACCCCAATGCTGGCAGATGCTAAGGGCTCGCTGACCAGCCAGTCTAACTACAACAGTGAGCTCTATGTTCAACAAGAGACCCTTTTTCAGATTGATTCTTCATATCTCTGCCACTGCCTCTGACACCTTTAAGCCACACATGACAATGGCGTTATCCGCAAACAGAGGTTGTAAATCCTTGAAACCCCAATAGACGACATTACCATTACTGTTGTTAGGACATTATATAAGCAAGGTTGGGTAATGACCATGAGGATTCCTTTGTTGGTTGCAGGAGCTAAATGAATTTACCTGGATGATAAAATTTATGTAAGTGGCAGACTAGAAATTCACCGGGGGAGTAATACCTAAATGGTTCCATCCTGCAGTGAAGCTGATAGTGAGCTGAGTCTCAATAGGAGAAGTTATTCCTGGTCTGAACTAAGCAGTCAGGGGGAAATATGGACTGAGCTCAATGTCTTCCCAGAAGGATTAGCAGAATTTCATATGGGCTTTTGGCTCACAGGAGTATAATGTAACTTTTATTCTCTTGATGTAATTGTCATCTTTGAGGTTTATTGCCTCCATCTGCTAACCTAGGCCTAGTCATAGAAGCTTTTAGCCTCTCTACAGTCTAATCTAAGCCTAGAATGGTTTCAGTCTCTGAGACTTACTACTGAATAAGCTTACCTTTTCTAGTACTGGCTGGTTCAACTCAGCTATTCTGGCTCAAACTCCTCTCCAAGCTGAGTGATTCAAACTGGCTTCTCTCATCTTCTGACTGGATTGCTCTGCTTGGCCTCAAACTAACTGTGCAATCTGTTCTAGCCTTCTGGCTCTTTCTCATTCTCTGGCCCATTCTGTCTTCACTTGTGTCTATGTTGTTGTCTCTTCAAACTGTCCTGGTAAAACTGTCGCCTCCTCTCTCATTCTCTGCTTTGCTCTCTCTTCAGCTGCCTCTCCTTTCCCCATGGTTCTCTTGAGAGTTGGGCATATCCTATTCTGTCAAATCTTTCTCTGATTTGTAACTTTGTCCCTCTCAATTAGACATCATTTTCAAGCATCCATGCTTCCTTCTACCTATTAACTTGCTTTCATTGTTTGGGATTAAAGGTGTGTAGTAAGGGTGTGTCTGCATTCCAGCTGGATCACAGATACCTAAAAGGTCTTTGGATGTGATCAGAGCAGCTATATTGCTGGATTAAAATTCCTCTAAAGGGGACAGTAGGAGGAAACATTCAGAAGACAGGAAGAGTGTATCTATCATTAGGTCTTAGTTTGCTGATTTTTATGTTCCCTACACTTTAATAAAATTGGAAAATAATCAAGAAGGAGCTTTAACATAGAAGCTCCAACTTGGACTATCAATGACAGTAAGCTTTGGGGACCATAATAAGACCTGTGAGAAAAAGGAGGTGAGTTTCTGGCATTGCAGAGTATCACTGCCATCTGGATCTGCCGTGGTGTGTTGGGCATTTCTACAGGCTGTCACATGTTGATGCAGTGAGTGATTCGAGAATACACGTAGCTATCATCCAGAGCCTCTCTTAACTGCCTGCTTGGCCATGCTAACTCTGTGTTCCAAGCTGGACTTCTGGGTTCACTGTGTTTCTCCATGGTATGCATGGACCTCAGACCCTGTACTGATCAGTCAAGAAGAAATGAAGACTGAATTCAGTGTCTTCCCAGGAGAGTTCAGACTTGTTTCCTCTGCGCTTTGGGCACTGCAGAGACGAACAAGGGATATTCAGATGCAGAAAGATGTTTCTATTTATTTGGCTGTTTGATCTGGCTTTGTACTATCTACATGGTGTGTGTAGACTTCATCTCTGTATGTTATCCTTTTCTCTGGCTTTGTGCCTCTCTCCCAGGCAATCCTCCAAAGAATTCCAACCATTACACAGCTATTTTGGCCAAATCTCACTTCTTCAAACATCTGGGTAGAGTTATCCTTTTCTCTGGCTTTGTGCCTCTCTCCCAGGCAATCCTCCAAGGAATCCCAACCATTACACAGCTATTTATGCCAAATCTCACTTCTTCAAACATCTGGGTAGAGGAGTACAGTGTTGGATGCAAATTTGGGTACCTGCTTCCAGAATTATCTACCTTGAAAACCTTCTGACAGTTTTACATTATTCTTAACAAAGGTTGGAGGAAGTTTGTACAGATCCTAGTTTCTTGTTTTAGTGCAGCTTGCAGCATATATATACATTATCAATGATTTAGGACCAGAATGGCCCACTGTTTCTCTTCTGTGTGTCTGCAGGGAGGTTACAAATTGTATTCTCAGTAGAGACAGGATTTCTCTCCACTACTGAGCACCTGGGATAGAACAGGCATCAGGTCCAAGCCTCTTTGACTCCTGGTTCCAGAGCACCCATTGGGTGTTTGGCAGGAATTAAATGATGTAGTTTCCAGATTTCAAGTTGCCTGAGGCCAGTGAGTTTTTATAGTCATTGGCTCTGGACCATCATGCTGCATGGTACGCACTCAAAGTCCTCAGTGCATCTTGCTTTGATGTAAGGCAGTGCTGTGTGAGATTTGGAAGCAACCTTTGTCTGGCTCAGGGCTGTTTTCTATCTTCCTATTGCATTAGGATCACTCTTTCTGGGATTGTCTTTCAGAGGCCTTTGAAGACTCTGGGACAAACCCATTTGGGCCATCTCTCATAAATATACAGGAATAGGTGAAGGGCCACTCTTGACACGTACACGTCAGTGCCAGCCACTCATCTTCCCTGGGTTTCCCTTGGTCTATGTGGAGGTAGATGCCTTGGACTTCTTGCAAAGTTTTCTTCTCTATAATTTGATAGATTTCTGATCTTTTCCATTCTCAGAATTTCTCAAAGGGAGAACATTCTTGTGACTTGCAGAGGCAGATAAGGGGAAATATCTTTTGAATAGAGATAAACCCTCTGGCTTGTCTGTGGACTCTTTATTACTTAGAATCACAAGACTCAGCGTCCTCCATGTTCTTGTGAGGAAACTTGCTTTGCTCATTTATATCCTGTGTTCTTCTCTGTTTTCCCACATTGACAGCCCTGTCTCTGTGACAGTTACATTAGCCTCCAGTGACATACAGGACACTTAGGAAAATTACAGCATCATTGGCTACCACATCCCTTCCCTGTTTTCTCCTGAAAGTTCAGACTGGGAAGGTAAAGGAAATATTATGTATATGTGCCTTTTCATTTCTTTTTTTTCTCAGAAAGGATTACTTATATTTTTATTTTAGGCTATTTTATATGATATTGTAATATAATTACTATATAACTATTTTATAGACTGCAGGGTGGGAATATAGAAAATGAGTCATAGTTGGTCATGGTAAGCTGATATGGTCACTAGCCTGGCTGAAAAGGATGCCTGCCAAATATCCCTGAATTCCGTTCTGAATTTTTCTTTTCTTTTCTTTTTTAAATTTTTATTTATGTAATCACTTTACAGCCTGATCCCAGCCCCCTCCATCCTTTCCTCCCAGACCTGTATTCATGACCCTCTTCTACTTCCTCTCAGAGAGGGGGGGCCCTAAGGTGTACCAACCCACCCTGGCACCTCAAGTCACAGCAGAGCTAATGTCTCTTCTTCCACAGAGGCCAGACAAGGCAGCCAGGCTAGGGGAAAGGGATACAAAGACAGGAAACAGACATAGCCCCTAATTCCATTGTTAGGGGACCCACATGATGACCATGCTGCACATCTGCTATGTATGTAGAGGGGCTCTAGGTCCAGCCCATGCAAGCTGTTTGGTTGTTGGTTCAGTCTCTGTGAGCCCCCTGGGTCCAAATTCGTTTATACCCTGTAGGTCTTGTGGTGTTCTTAACCCCTCTGGCTCTCTCTATCCTTCGTCCCACTCTTCTAAAAAATTCCCTGAGCATGGCCTGTTGTTTGGTTGTGGGTCTCTGCAACTCTTTCCATCAGCTGCTGCATGAAGCCTTTCAGAAGGCAGTTGTGCTAGGCTCCTTTCTGCAGGCATGATAGAGTATCATTAATAGTATCAGGGGTTGGCTCTCTCATGGGAGTGAGTCTTTCCTCAAGTGAAGAATGGAGAGAGAAAATGTGGTACATTTACACAATGGAATACTACTCAACTGTTATAAACAAAGACAGCATGCAATTTGCAGGCATGGATAGATCTAGAAAAGATCATCCTGAGTGAGGTAACCCAGACCCAGAAAGACATGCATGGTATATACTCACTTATAAGTGGACATTAGTCATAATGAACAGGATAACCATGCTATACCCCACAGACCCAGAGAAGCCAAGGAGGCCCAAGAGAGGATGCTTGAATTAATCTCATAAGACAAAGAAATAAAATAAACATCTGAAGTAGATGGACAAAGAGAGCTGTGTGGGAGAGGAAGTGTGGGGAAAATAATGAGTGTTGGGATCTGGTGTCCGGAGAGTAGGGTGTGTGGGGGGAGGACCCAGAGAGAAAACAGAAATTGGTGGGGGAACATCTCTGAGACAGGGGAGACTGCTAGAAGTCTATGGGGGTGACCAAAGCTGAGATCCCTAACAGTGAGGGACATGAAGCCTGAAGTAGCCACTTCCTGTAGCCAGGTAGAGCTCACAGTGCAAGGAGGGCAACACCAATCTACCCATAAAACCTTTGACCCAAAGTGTGTCTTGCCTACAACAAATGTAGGGATAAAGTTGGAGCAGAGATTGAGGAAATGGCAAGCCAGTGACTCGTCCACTGGAGGCCTTTTCATTTCTTCCTTGCTTCAGAGCCTTGTCTCTGGACATTGAGCTGTGATAGCTTTGATCACCCAGCCTTGCGTTAATATCAGTTTCCATTCTGCCTCGCCTTTTCTCCCCTTGCTTTGGAATGGCATCCACACCTCTCTTTCTCTGATCATTTCAGCAGGGCATTCAGTTGGAATGTTCTGCAGCGTCTAATGCATGTACCAGGCAGCCTTGCTCCTTGGTCTTCCACGCTTATCTGCTGTTAGTGCACTTAAGAAGAGACCTTTGGTAACCTTTGTTAGGTAATTTTCTTTGTGTTAAAAAAAAAAAAAACACAAAGCAAAACAGTGGTCTGTATTCATGATTCGTTTTGTTTAATTTTGAAAGTATTTCGGACTCTTAACTTTTAATGTGCTCAAAATTCAGTGTGGCTTCTCTATCTTTGATTAGCTTGAGAATTTAATTTCACTTTTTATAATAATTGCTCCTGCTTAATACCTGAGTCTTTTCTCTTTCTTTTTAACTCTTCTTTTGCTCTTCCCTTTCTCCTCCATCACAGAGAACTTATCTACTTACCCATGGAATTTCCGTCTGTACCACAGACCCTTGGCATAGGCCTCTTCTCTGTTTCAGCACAAAATCATCTCAAGATGCAGGATGCCTCTGCTAATAATGTTTTTTTTTGTGCCCGAATAATTTATTGAATGTGTATGTATAGAGGAATTTGAATGAAGTGATGTACAGAATGTTCTGACACTGGGAATACATGTAGTAAACAGTGTAGAGGGAAGAAAATAGCATAACCTGCAACTTTTTCTGGAGTCTAGTAACCCTGTGTCATAATGGTGTGTTTTTATTCTGTGCTTTTTCCCATACCAATTAATTAATGCTTTGTTATATCTGGATTCAAAGCAAAACTTATAACAATTATGTAACTCTCATAGTATCTAGAATGCTTGCCGGTGGTTGCAACAGACTAACGTAATTGCTGCTTTTGTTGGCTTCTTTTAAATATTTGTTCATAAATGGTAATCTTTCGTGCAGGAAGTTTATCATTTGACAGGATCCTCACAAATGAAAGTAAATATTTATAAGGAATTTTGGATATTATCCAAGGGAGCTGACACAACTAATAAAAATTAATGGGTGACCTTATATAAATCAATAGATAATTTCATTTTAAGCAAGGAACTGCATGTATCTCCAGGTGTTATAATATCTTTATGGTTTTCAAGTGTGGGGACTAAGCAACCTGTGCCTCCGTAGGAAAAATTCTTCCTGGGAACAAGTGTCACATGTGAAAATAGTAAGCTCATCATTGTATGGTGGACTTTAACATTCTAAAAGAAACTTACATGTGAACTTAGCTGTGCATATGCACTCTCACCGATACTCCTATTTCAAAACTCCTGTGCTGACCCAGCCCTCGCTGACATGGCGATGGTGGTTTGTCGAAAGGGAACCCAGTCTAAAGTATTTGTCTGCTTTTGTTTTTTACAGTTTACCAGTCTCAGCAAGGAGAAATCTGCCCTGTGTTCTCATCCTTAATTGGATTTTTAAATACTCTTGAATATCAGATCTAAAAAAGTGGTGGTACTGAAATGTGTTGATAACACTAAGCGTCCTACACTTTTTGATCAAGTGTGAGGTATCCAAGGATGTAAATACTCAAGTGTAACATTCTTTAACTTTCTTTTAATTAGATCATGAGGGATTTTAGGCACTGTTGGTTGAATTACACCATAGCTCCCTTCCCATAGCTATTGAATTTATTTAAATTACATTTCAAACTGGGCATTTCAGAAGAATTTTGCAGAAGAATTCCTAAGTGAAATAAAGGGCAAGTCATTAGATGATGTCTTCTTTAAAATAGGAGACTTTTTGGAGTATGGTCTAGTACTTTGTTTTTGTTAATTGCTTGTCCTCAACAAAATTACTGCAGACTGTCATGTACCCTAAGCATTGCCTTTAACCTTGCCTCCCTGTTTGACTAATAAAGAAAGCCAATACCTGGGCAGAGCCAGAGGAAGGTAGGCATAGCAAAGGTTCCTGGGCTTGGGGAGAGAAGGATCTTGGGAGGAAGAAGCAGATGGGTAACAGAAAAGGAAATAGGAGGAGAATCGCCATAGGATAGGAAGAGTCATGTGGGCCTGGAGGAGGAACTCTGAAGTTCCACATGGAAAGAAATGGCCCAGATGAGCAAACTCAGCAAGAGTTTTGGCATGGGAGGAAGCTCCAATAGAAAGTATTAGAAGCAGACAGTGTGGGATGAAGGCTGGGATATAATTGAAGGTAGCTTAGGAAGCAATATCTGCTATGCCCCAGATGATAAGTCTATTCTAAAATATTTCAGGTGTCTGTGGTGTCTTTATTGATCTTGAAAGCAGGTTAAATAATACCTCTAAAATAATTATAAGCCTAATAATAAACATTCATTAGGCAATACTTTTGAAACAACAGCACTAGAGCCTTAAGTAATGGTTACCTTTGCTGCTCAGATACAGGAACGGGGTTTATAGAATCGACTTCTAGTATGGGCTGCTGCATGTTGTGTGTCGACATAGAGTCTTGCCTCATTGAGTCTACGCAGAGCTAGAGCTCAGTCTTTGCTGGATGGACATGTCCAGAACTAAAAAGCCTACCTTCTACGCACTGAAAAGAGAAAGTCGCGCGCATTAACCTATATGCTTCTTTATGGTGCTAATTTTTATTTCCTTTTACAGTGTGTGTGCATATTCATGCACAAGTACCACAGAGCACATGTAGAGACCAGAGCACGTCTTATGAAAGTTGCTTCATTCCTTCTACCATGAATCCAGTTCTAACCAGAGCATTAATTAATTGGTATGATTAAAAAAAAAAGAATAAAAGCATTTTTATCATCTACGGCTATTGGGCTCTGGAGAAAGTTGCAAATTATACTATTTTTTCCATTCCATGTATTCTGACTGTCAGAATATTCTGTATGTCATTTCATTCAAATTTGCTCTATACCCGCAAGTTCAATAATTTATTCTGGCAGAAAAAAACACCAAAGAGGGGAAACACCATTAGCAGAGACATGCTTAAATAACACGCATCATGAGAAGTCCTATGGAAAGAAACACTTCCTTTTAGCATGTGCTCTTGATGGCGATTCAACATCCACTACTTTGCTCTCTTACAAACTATCATGGAACAAATACACACACACACGCACGCACGCACGCAAGTGTTTGAAGTCATTTTACTGTCCACATTTTATTGTGTTGTGAGTAATAAGTTGGTGATTAGACAGAATGTTAGGCACACCTTCATTTATAAATAATAAATGTCCCTGTATTCAAACATAAAACTATATGATTACAATCATAATACTTTCCTGAAGAAAGAGGAGAGTAAATTTTTCATTGTGAGCCTAGCCTTTAAGTCTAAGCCATCTCTCCTGCCTGAAGAAAGTAAATTTATAAGCAGTAATTCATAATCACTTAAAGTGCATGAAAATTCAACTTAAGGGGGCAAATCTAGATGTGAATGAAATATAAACAACCAAGGCATCCTGGCTTTGCTAGGAGAAAGGCTGTTGTGAAGTCTCATTGTCAATGAGATTAGGATCTCTGGGTAATGAGGATTACCTTGTTTTGGTTTTATAGGCTACCTAAGTCTTTTCTTAGTGGAGTGGTTTTTTTAGCAGAAGAGAAAGCCAAAATATTTCCTTATTTCAGAAGAAAAATGTGTGCTAATACTTATCAAAAGGTCTATTATGTGCGAGGTCTGTTCTAGGCTTCTGGGATGTGTCTGTGATTAGAATTGACCTAGATCTCTGTTCCTATGTCACTTACATCCATTCAGGGTTTTTGGACAAAGGGAAAAGGAAAGCAGAATGTTTACCTTGGAGAAACCGATAAGGTTGTAGACAATGAATTTACTGATGAGAAGAACAAGATACACGAGCCAAGAGTAACTAAAGGTGTCTGAGCAAAGAAAACCCACCAGCAGTTATGCTACTAATTTTGTTTTCACAGTCTTTAGATACTTAAAAGGTTCAAGGTATATGTGTTGGTAGAAATGGGTTTAGAGATAAGTGCTATGTTTTACGCCAACTACAGTGACATAGAGAGAGGAAGAGTGGGAATATCTCAAAACATCGCCATTCGGCACCCGAGATGCTACTGGAGTCTTGTAAAGGTTTCTGGCAGTATCTCTTAGTAGGTTCCGCAGATGAAGTCAAGTTTGTTGAAGCTAAGTGTGCTTACTGGTTTTTAAGGTGGAAAACTGAGCACATATTTCAACTGGGCAAACATCTCACCCGAGAAGGGGGTCATCAAATCTATTGCTGAATGGATGCTCAACCTCTCTGATGTGTAGAAGAGTAGGGAGCAGGGGCCAAGAACCAATGTCTTTCTTTTTATTATCAAAGAGGCGTAGGGAGGATTTATGAACTGGAAGATGACCACCGAATAAGGAAACAAATAACCAACAAATGAATCCCAAGCTCCGTCTTATGCAGTGAGTTTGGTTTCTCTCTAATTCTCACGTATGATACTTGGACATATTAATTTGCTTTCATACTGTGTATTATTAAACTCAACAATAACTGCTCTAAAGTTCATGCTAGCCATACATGCTTAGTGAATTCAGTTACGAAACAGTCTTTTCATATGAATAATACTGAAAAGGGTTAACAATAATGACTACAGATGACCAAAATGCTTCTAAATCACGTCATTCCTTTTTTGCCAAAGATTCATGTAAAAACAACCACCAGTAATTTTATTTCCAATATGCAAACTTTCTTACTGGATTTTGTACTAATATTGTGGGCATAATTTTGTATTCTTTACTTTCACTTAGCTTTAGAATATTCTGGTGCTCCTTTTGGTTTTTGAATATCCTGTCCCAATGCTCTGTGCTTCCCACTATAACGAAAGGTAGCACCCTGCCGATGTAGCTTTCCACTATTATTTATAGCATTGGATATATATCAAAGAGAAAGTCAAAACAATTTCCTGAAATGTTCAATTTGAAGTGTGAGAGAGCTGTATAGATAAATGATAGTTGTATTGTACGTAAATAAAATTTGTGATACTTCTAGAATTTTCTTGAAGAAAAGCTACTAAATTTTTTTCTGCAGTTAGACTTGCTGGAAACCATCCCTCCAGGGCCTTAGATACAGGAAAAAGCATCGCTTACAATGCCTACACAATGCTCCATGGATTGTTATCCTGGTTTTTACCTTGTTTCCTTATGGGTAAGCATTCATGTTGACTTTACTTCCTTTTCCCTTGCTAACTCTGCTGCTCATAAGCACTTTAAACAGTGTCTGAAATAGAAGAAACACACAATAAATGCTAGCTGTTGTGATGGACAAATCTGGTAGAGATAATAGGTGCTAGAGAAAAAAACTGCATGTTTCTTGGTTGCCTGAGGCAATGGTCTAAAAAGGTCATTGCAATTCGTCCTTTGATGTGCCTGATAATCCCTGGCTTCTTTCCTTTCCACACCTGCTCCTCCTCATCTCCACTCTTGCTCCTTCTCATTCTCCTCTTCCTTTCCTCCTCTTCTTCCTGCTTCTAACCATCTTTTCCATGTAGTAAAACCAGCACTTCTTGAGTACCAATCTCCCCAGTGAATCTGAGACTGAAGTCTTAACCTGTGATAGACATTGAGACATTCATCCATTCTTTATTTCACATTGGCTTACTTATGTCAAAATAATAGATGTGTGTTTCCTCTGAAACTAATTTTCTCCTATATTTAAACACGCAGCATCTTTGGGGCTGGATAGATGGCTCAGTTGGTCAGGTAAACGTTGTATAGACATGAGGATCCGACTTCACATCCCTGGTACCTCTATCAGAACCAAGCCATGGCGCAGCAAACCAGCAATCCTGTCAGTGGAAGAACAGAGACAGGACGATCCCTGGGACTTGGTCACCAACCATCTAGCTGAATTAGTTTGCTGAAAGAAGACACTAAATGCCAACCTCTGACCTATACAGAGAAAGAGAGAGCAGGGGAGAGAGGAGAGAAACAGAGAGAGACAGAGAGAGTATTCTTCTATTATTTTAGCCTTGAAATTGATTTTTTATTGTACCTTTTAAAAAATTAGTTCTCCCATCTTCTTTCTTTCAATTTTATACTTTTATCATCCTAGTTAAGATACTTTTGACTTCAAACCTGATCATATGTTTTTTTCTTCCCCCATCAAATATATCTGCTATATGCTATGAACACAGTTAGGAGCTGCCTTGTATATGTTACTCTGCAACAAATACATTCAAATATGTGAATAAAAAGGGGAAGTCACTAAAACATGGGAATATGGATTGCACAATCTGTGTTTTGGACCAACCAGGGCCCTGTCTGGGCCTGTGGTTCAGATATGGTCTGTCCTTCTGCCTAGTATTCATCTTTACTCTGAAGTAATTTAGAATGTGAGCCCATTGTGCTCCCACTTAGGTTTAAATTGTACATACATATGTACATACATACATATATATTCATTTCTGTCTTTTGATTAAATCTTTTTTCTCTTGAGCACCATAATTTGTAAATCGATCAAGGGCTCATCATATCTTCATTTGTTTGCTGGCTCCCTGTTGCTTGTATAACAGATCTTCAAATACCTTTGTCACCTTGCTAGCTAGTTCTGGAAACATTGAAAAATCCCCTTAAACTGTGGCTATGGAATTGAAACCCAGTGTTAAAATGAGAGCCAACAAAAAAGAATGTATTAATTTCTTTTTTAATTTTTTTTTCCAGACAGGGTCTTAAGTTGCCCCAGCAGGCCTGAGACTTGTGCTTCCCCTGCCTCAGCCAACTAAGAAGCCGAGCATACATCACTGTGCTACCAGACCCAGGCACTTAGGCTTATTTTAACCACTTATTTAGCTGAAGCTCCAGTAATTGGCGTCAGACACACAATCATACAGGAAATAGGATAAGATTCTGCCTGCTGGTTAAAGAGTTTTATCCCCAGGCTCTCCAGTTAAGTCTTTATGTTGAATTGAGATGTCTCAAGAACATGTAAATATTTTAATTATGTGATTTTTTTTTGTCTGTTTGTTTGTTGTGTTAGGTAGCTTTTCTTACAGGAGCTCAGAGTGTGGTGGATATGGGGCTGCTGCAGTGAAAAAGCCACAGGAAGTACATGCGTGTTGCTTTCAGATGCAGAGCGAAGGGAGGGGCTTGTGCACAGGACAGTGGACTGGGGGCCTCCAGAGACCTCTCTTCCGTTTATAATGCAATCATATCTAGAATGGCTATTCAGGGGAAGCTTCGCGCCTTCATCGCCGCCTGTAATGAATTGTGCATATTTACATCCATCAAGCGGACATCAGTGTCAAACTCATTGTCAGAAGCCTGCTAAGTCAGAGAAAGCAATGAAAGTACAAGGAAGCAAACAGCTGTGCCCCACATCACCTCTCTGTTCTTTTTCTGACCCAAGGATCCAGTGCCTAGCTTCCACTTTACAGTATGATATTTCCAGCATGATTAGCCGCTGGCCACATGCAACCTTTCAGCAGAGCTGTGTTTCCTTAATGCCTTCTTTCCCTTCAGTCATCTGTCTCTGCATGGCTGGCTTATACTTTCCCACAGTGGCCTTCTCTGCAAGCATCCTCCGTTGGGAAGCACTTTAGTTTCTTGGTGTCTTGATCATTTAGCTTTCTCCTGCCTCAGGACCATATGTGAATGGCCCATTTTTTTTTCCTTGAGTGGGACCGATGAGCTCCATCTTGTCTTTCAGATCTCAGATGCAATGCCAGCTTTCAGAGAGATGGGCCTCACAAACTTATTCAAACCAGCATCCCACGCACAGTTGTTTTGCTTATTTGTGTCTTGCTTTCCTGTGTTTTCACACCACTGGCTGCACACCGATGACTTTACTACTGCATATGTGCTTTTCTTCACTCTGTGCCTTCTCTCACAGCAGAACATACTTTTCATGAGAATAGAGACCGTGTTATTCTTCTTTTCCCAAGAACTGAGTCTGGTGTCTGAGCGTTGTTGATATAGCAATATTGTTTTTCAGTAATTAAATATTTATAAAAATACTAATATAACAGTAGGCATTTTACATTCTGATAGCTGTAAGCGGCGCCATAAAGAACAGCGAGCGGAATTTTATGCCTCTCTGGGATGGTTCACAGTTCTGCCTTCTTCTGATAAATGACTCCTAGTGCTTTCTTAAGAGGATATTTGGGTCCCTCACATTTGACTTTGGCCTGTTTATGGATAATCAGCACCAATATGTTATGATGTGCACAGAAGTCTGTCCAGGTCTCTCAAAGACTCTCTGACTTAATTCTGCTGACATTAGCATTCCTGCTCTAAGATCTAAATAGAAGGTATATACAAGGAGCTGGCTTGTGTCACTTTATTTAAAATTCAGTAATACCTGGTGGAGGATGATGTTAGCATTACCATCTTCAGTACACAAAGATTGTTTACAACGAATGCACAGTTGGCGTACATTGATACAGCAAACAATGTTAAGAAGATACTTTCTGTCCATCAGCTACATCTGAACAGGAGGTCTAGGTTCTCTGCTTGCAACATCTGACACGATTTGATCACTTCCACTTGGTAGGAAGGCCTGAGGGCACACAGAGGAAAGGGATGCAGGCTATCCTGAGGAGATTGGATGGGCTGTGGTCAGATGGTGTGAGAGGAGGACCCCCACCTGTCAGAGGCCTAAGGGAGTAGGATAGGGTGGAAGAGGAAGGCAGGTGGGAACAGGAAGATAAGAACAAGGGGGTTACAGTTGGGATGTAATGTTGTTAAATTATACTAAAACAAAATAAAATAAGAAATTGTATTTTAAAACAAAAGAAAGTTACTGTTTTGAGTTGCTGACTTGAGCTTCATAGAGTGAAATCACTAAATGGGACTAGGACAGCATTTCCAACAATTTCTGAATTTATCCTTCATATACTTTACAGTTTTATACCACGTATGCACATAAAATGGCATTCTTGATATTAACTATTATAAAATCAGGTTATTTATCAACCATGAAAAAATACTGAATATTTTATGTATGCTATGGTAACAAATATTCACCCAAGATTTAGTTCTTTGTGTTAAAATAACCACATTATTATGCAAATTTTCTTTAATCTTTATTATATAATAGTATATGTACACCAACAAACTGTTTTAAAATAAATTTGTTTATGATTTATTATCATAAAAGAAGAAACTTTCTGTCTTATTATATATTTACTATGTTTTATGTTATCAGACTTTTATGATGTATATGTCATTTAATCTCTATTATATTGTTACATAGGATAGATACTCCTCCATCATATGATGGTAGAAACTGAGGCATAGACACTTTCTCTGACTTACACATCATATCCCTGCTGTTAACACACAGTTGCTGCCTTGGTACTGCCCTCCAAGGCAGTAGTGACTCCAGTCCCAAGCAGCTTACACAGGAGTTACTGCAGATAACCTAAACTTCAGTGTCAGATAGGCCTTGCTTTTTAACTTTAGTCCCTATTTATTTACCACTGAGACTCTGAGTACATTGATAAATTTGCTGAGGTATAGCGTTCTGATCTGCAAAACATTACATCAGAGATTTAACGTTGTGACTCACTTCAAGTAAGAATAGCACATGTAAAATCATGGCAGAGATAGGGGAATGTTTCCTTAGCAGGGTCCCCTTCTTGCCAGTGGTGTTTTAGGCTTACGTGGCATGTGACTCTCCTTCCATGCTGCTCCTCTGTGGTACTGATTTTGTGTGTGCTGTTCTCTAACTCGGGGATTGCACAGGGGACCAGCTGACTGTTTCTCAATGCTTTAAATGTCATGGTGCTTTTTTTTTTCCTAGGCAGTAATTTACGTTTGACAGTGATGGATTATTATTCAGCTTTGATTCATAGCTGGGTTGCCATATAAGGAGAGAGTGGCATATCAATGAGGAGGGCTGCTGTTTTAAATATGGGAAATATTTTCAGTAATTTCCTAATTAGCATGAGTGGATGTAAAAGCCATTTCTGGGCTGTGTGAATAGTGCATGCTTATCACTGCAATACGTCCTCATGGTTGGTGCGTTCGTTGTCATTGGATCCAGTCAACTCCTGCTCGCATATGGGATCTATCCCTATAACACCGGAGCCCAGTGTGATGCCATTGATCTAAAGAACAGCAATCGTCATCCTGATGCTGACTCAGATTAGCCCAAGGAAGGATCTAAAATCTGCCCAAGCTTTCCTTTCTGATAAGAATAAAAATCGTCTTTGATCTCTTTTCCTCCATGGAAAACATAAGAGGATTTAAATCTGAAAAAAAAAATTAAAGTCAGAGTCAAAGTATGATAACAAAGTTATTGCTAGCATTTTACTTGATTTTATTTTAATCCTAGGGCCTTCCTGGTTTGCTCCATAAGATCAAAGTATTTGCCAATCAGAATGCCTGTGATATGTCTTAAGAGAATTGGGGAGGAAGAAGGATTAAAGAATATGTCTGTCTTTTAAGCTGGGGCAGAAGGGGGATGACAAAATGAATACATACTTTCGTGAATTAAGTGGCACTGTTGTGCACATAATAGCCTCACATTTTTAGTGTTCTACTTAAGGAAGAGTCCAGAAAATAGCAGGAGAGTATTTTCATTTTGGAACCAGAGAAACCATCCCTTGTAATGCTCCTTGTGATTAAGCCCAAAGGGAGTCTTGGATAAAAGTCATGACACATGCTTTAAAAGTTTGTTCATGTATGGGTAAAGTGCATTTGTGTCCGTGTATACATGTGGGCATATATGTATATGTGACTGTGCATACAGTCCAAATCTCGAGGTTGGATATTGTCTCAGTCAGTGTCCTATTGCTAGGAAGAGACACCATGAGCACTGCAACTCTTATGAAGGACGGCGTTTAATATGGGCTGCCTTACAGTTCAGAGGCTTAGTTCATTGTCATCATGGCAGGGCAGGGCGCATGATGACATGAAAGCAGTCATGGTACTGGAGATGTAGCTGAGAGGTAGCTGAGAGTTCTACATCCAGATCTTCAGGCAGCGGGGGAGAGAGAGAGCCACTGGGCTTGCCTGGGGCTTCCAAAACCTCAAAGCCCACCCTTAGTGACATACATCCTCCAGCAAGGCTACGCCTACTTCAGTAATCCTAATCCTTCCCAAGTAGAGCCATTCCCTGGTGACGAAAAATTCAAATATTTGAACCTGTGAAGGGCATTCTTATTCAGACCACCAGATTTCTTCTTTGATTCCTCTCCACATTATATATTAACACACAGTCTCTCACATAAACCTAGAGCTCACCAGTTTAATTAGGCCAGCTAGCCAGCTTGCTGTAGGAATCCTTTGTCATTGCTTCCTCAAGTACCTGACATGACAGGCAGGCTCTCAAGCCGGAATATTCTAGTCATCGTACTTACACAGCGAGTGTTATACACACCGAGCCATGTCCCCGGCCAAAGATGTCATGTGTCTTTCTCGTTCTTGCTATGAAATGTCAATGAGATTCAGAGAACAGAAGGGTTAAATTAAACAGTGGCAAAATCCCAGGCAATCCTAAGCACAGATCATGGTGCTATAACTTGCGGTGAATCACTTTTATTGTAAAGAGTAATTTGGTTCTGTTTTTCTTCCTTGGAGGCCAAGATCAGCCTTAGGTACCTTCTCCATTACTTCTGACCTAATAGCTTATAGAAAGCCAGATGGGGTTATGCCATCAGAAACAATGGCAGCTTAGACAAATTGGATAAAGATGAGACACACTTAAGAAAACTTTTAGCATTTGAGGAGTGTGTGTGTGTGTGTGTGTGTGTGTGTGTGTGTGTGTGTGTGTGTGTGTGTGTGTGTGTGTGCGCGCGCCCGTGCGTGCATGCTGGCAACATTCCTCAAGAGAAGGCAGTTCTGGATCTGAAGGGTTGAGGCTAAGAAGTCACCATGAACACAGGACCAGGACCATCACCTCAGTTCTATAATATTGGGTCACATCTTTTGCCTTCGAAAGCTCTTGAGCCTCAAAAGCTGAAAGAACATTCCCTGATGGTGACTTTACTTTGCCTTCTTGTTTCTCTTTCTTGAAAATGGGATGTACCTTGTCGAAGAAGATAACTTGCCTGATTTTCATGAACACACAGCGGGGGAGGAATTTCATCTCAAGAGTGAATAATACCTCAGTTCCTACCCATGCTTGAATTAGATGTTTTGTGTAGAGCTGAACCAATGCTGGAATTTTCAAAGACACTGTAGTTTGTTCATGGACACATTTTACATGTGAGATAAATAAGGTTTTGGTGAGCATGCAGAGTGCACACTGCCCCAAAGTCCCCCGTTTTATTTACAATATGCAGCACCTCAGAATGTGATAGTATCTTGAGACACAGCTTGTAAAATGGCTTATAAAAGTGAAAACAAGCCTGCCACACTATACCTAATATACTCTGTCAGTTCATACCCTAATTAGCAAAGAAATTAAAACTACACCTCATAGAAAAATGTCAAGGTTGACCACACACACATTTCTGAATTCCAAAGAGCTTCAGGAAAGTCTAGGTTGGCCCACACTTGGATGGTAGACACACACACACACCAAATGAGAGGGGAAAAAAAACTCTCCTTAAGTTTACCCAGTCTTTAAGATTTTCCTTATAGCAGCACTAACAAATTAGTAAACAGGGTCAACATTTGCAATTGTGTCCCTATAAACTGTTTATTTAATAGCGGTGTTCACTTCTGGTGTTCTCTTCTACAAACATGGTCCTCTAGGAGTACCACAAATATGTGAACTCCACAGCTTGGATGACTCTCAAACAACTGCAATAATGAAACAACATTCCAGAGAGATTCATCCAAAAGCTTTATGGTCAGTTCCATGAATACCCACAGGTGACTGCCACATTTTTGTTGCCAGTGGTTTTTGTTTTCAGAGTTAATAAATGCAGAAAGGTTTGGGATGGGGGAAGGAGTGCGAGAGGGAGGGGAGAGAAAAAGAGGGAGCAGGAAGTAGAGAGAGAGAGAGAGAGAGAGAATATAAATATCATTCACACGCAAACCTTAGCTTTGCTGAGATGTAACTCAATGGAAAAAAATATGCCATAACACAGAAGCATGGTATTTCAGTGAGTTAATTTTCAAATTCAGAGCTTTATTTTTTTAAACAACTAGTTCTTTCCATATTTAGTAATTCCTCTTTCTGTCTTTTAGTAGGTGACAGAAACATGAATTCAAAAATAATATATTTATTTCAATTTATTAAGGATTTTGAAAATTAATGCCACAGAAATATCTTGATAGCCAAACAGTAACACCTAGATGGCCTTGGTGTCTCTGTGTATTCTGTAATACCTTAGCTTAAGGAGTCCAATAGTGAGAATGCACAAGATGATTTGGGATAATTGAGAATCATTTTTGGTATTGTATGGATGCTGGCCACTGACAGTGACAGGGCACTGCAGGGTTGAACCACAGTTCCTTCTCAATTGCCTCAGATTATTTTCTCTTTTGGATTCTTGGGAATATTTTTGTAATGTTTTTTGAAAAAATTTTCAGTGTTATGGTTGTTGCCTTTTATTTACTCATCTGTGGCATTTCTTCATTCTACTTTTAACTTGAGTGTTTTCTTATATTTTAATTGACTTCTGTTTAGGTAATTGGAATTGGTAACAGCTATGTGTAGTTACCCATAGGATGTAGTTGCAAGTCTAATTTTTTAGTACATGGATTATCGTAATATGCTATCGAAGGGTTGCAGTATTTCTGTCTTCTAAACATGACAGTTGTGGCCACTAGGCAATGGGAGCATTTCTCTGATTGGTGTCACTAGAGACCCACTTTCTAAGTGAACTCCCATCATGACCCAGGAAGACTTTGGAAAGTGAAATATACACATTTTGTTAGCGAAGGCATGTGCTCATGTACTTACTATGGGTAACAAAACTTGAACACTATCGATCGTTAGCACGGCTATTAATGTGTCAAGACTAGCATCACACAGAATTCCCTTGTTTGGTCAATGATACCTGATTCTTATGAGCAATATCATTTCTTTAAAAGCCTCTTTTCTTTGGTTTCCACCCACTAAAAAAGCTATGCTTTAATGTGTTTCAGGACACAGAGAGCCCCGATGTTATTTTCCTCAGTGTTTGTTAAAGTAACACTTGAAAATGCACTCCAGAAAGTAGACAGAGGAGATCTTTAGAATTTATTTTTTCTGTGAAAAAAGATCTATAGCTCAAAATGCTTCTGACTGTATTGGCAGCCTTCTAGGGTGCTCTTTAGGGATTGACAAAATGGTGCTATGCGATCTATGCATCCTTCAGCCAGATCCTGCCACAGCTTGTGCTGCACCTTGGTTTCAAGTGGTAATTTCTAATATGCCCTATGCTCAGCCCTTTGTATGCCAGCCATGCAGCCTCTCAACCAAGCACACGACTGGCATAGGCTATATAAAGATACTTATTTATGCAGTCTCTTTTTGTCCCTACACATGTTCTTCTTGTCCCTACACATGTTCTTCTTGTCACTCCTATAGGCTTGTAAGGGGAGAAGAGTGTAGGATGCCTCATGTTTGGTAGACAGCTTTGCATCTCAGACATTGCATAAGTCACAAACAGGTTACTGCCCATTTATATTTCATTGTTTGCTGAATGCTGAACCTTAAAAAATTGTTTCTGTTTTTCCCCCCTCAGGACCGGTGTTTACTTATTATTCCCTCCTTGTCACTTCCTTAAGCACAGACTGAACCGTAGTCTAGGTTGAATAATCAGCCCTTCCCAGCATGCAGGTCTGTAGAGCAGACGATCCCTGCAAGCTTGGTGCCAGTCTGGACAACAAAGGGGGTTTGGGACAGTTACAGCATCCATGTTAGCCTCAGAGCTTGTGTTTTAGCTGAGACAGGGCATAAATCAAGAGGTTGGTCGGTGGGGAGCACTGCTTCCCTCAATTCCAGGGAGGGACATGTGCATGGAGGCAGCCACAGCATACTGGCGTTTGCATTCCTAATAGAGAAAAAACTGGAGTTTGTCCTTCCTGCTTGAGACCATGGATCCCTCGAGCTGTTGGATGACGACGCTTGAAATTTTCTTTTATCCATACTTTAATTTCATTACCAATTAAGATTTGCTTCAGCGGAGCCAGCACGGAAAACAGTCTTCTGTGTGCTTAAGCATCTGCTCCTAGGCCTGAGAGCAGTAGGCACACTATCCATCTCCCTGCGAGGAAGTGTGTGTTGTGTATGTGTTAGGAAATGTTGTGTCAGAGAGGGCCTGGGTACCGGCTGCTTTAAAACTCAATAGCAATTTTTTATGTTGCTGGCCTTGTCTTTTTCAGTATTGAATTTTCTTTTCCAGCTGGCAACTAGTTTAAAGGTGACTTTAGGTTATTTGGATCACAAAACAAAATACAGCAAACAAACAAAAGCACCAAATCCTCAATGAGGATTTAAAAACAACCAATAACAACATGAGCTTTTGGTCTTACAAATATGAAAGAGAAATATTCATACTGGACACTTGGCAAGTCTGAAAACTTAAATATGTATCATTTCTCTATCTTCATTTTAGTTTGTGGAATGTCTTATGGGCTTTAATGGATACTGTCATCATCATCATCATCATCATCATCAACATCATCATCATCATCATCAACATCATCATCAACATCATTATTATTATTACTTGATAAGTTACCTTCATTGTTATAAGGGACCTAGCAGTTCTGTTTTGTCCTAGAATTTAACAGAGATTAATATTACTGAGAATGATTGAATTTTTTAAAACAAACATATGAAAATAAATTTGAACTTTAGCCATTCTGTTTTCAAACTGCTCACATTTGGGTAGAGTCAAAATGCATTTAATTGCTTTCTGTGAGTAGTCAAGTACAGCTAGCACAATGAATACCACATATATAGCCAAGTTTCACAAATGTTGAAATCCTTCTTATTCTTTTGATCTTTTCTGACCTTCATAATTCTCATCATCCTATCAAGCTTTTCTTTCTAACTTTAAATAAATACACAATTTACTTGTCTTATTAGATGATTGACAGTGTTATAGTTAAAAGTTAAATAAATGATGCTATTCTGAGTGTCTAATTAAATCTTCAACATCTCTTCAGATCAACTTCAAGACTTCATAATGCTTCTAAAGAAAACAAGATACTATATTACATATGCTGATACTCACAATTTAGTAATATTTTTCATACTTAATTTAATTTGTATTATACTAGGGTTATTTACATGCTACTACTTTTTCTTATTCTAGAATATTTTTGTTATACTTCAAAATATGCTATGAGAAAACCAAGCCAAAAAAAAAAAAGAAAAGAAAAAAAAAAAAGAGAGAAAACCAAGCATTGTTATATTTCATTTTTAGATAGATAACATTGAAAATCCCTAGGCAAGTTGAGTTCATAAGAGTGACAGAGAGTGAGATGGTAAAAGTCAACCCCTCTCCAGGACTCCCCACTGAAACTATGAATGTGCATGGACACACATTTAGCATAAAGCCCTCAGTTTTTGGAAATGGAGTCAAGCGCATGGAACATTTATTCAGATTTAATTATCCAGAATAATCTGACAGAGCAAAAGAAGTCCTTTCCTCTAATGCTTCAGTTTGTCAGCTGTAATCTTTCATGACTTCAGTTCTTCAGTTGTTACTGGTATTTCATTTCTTTTTTGTAAGACGGCTCTCCTGTACACGCCCCAAATACTGCCCTCGTAATACATCGGCGATAGAAGGCATTCCCAAACACAGCTTTGCCATCTCTTCTGTCAGCTATGTCAGATTTCTTCCTGTGTGTGTGTGCTATGCATGCTCTGGGCTTGCATGAAGGAATGGCCCTGAGGATGCGCAGGCTCTCTCTCTCTCTCACAATACTGACCCTTTGAGGCTCTGCCTGGGACAAGAAGTTTGACAGCTAGCTTCATTGCCACACGATGGCTGGAAGCTTCATCCTAATCACAGGAGACTGGAGAATGAGAGCTCTGGACTTGCCAGCAGTCCCATCAGTGCTCAGAAAGCCAGCACTGGGGAAGGCATGTAGGCAGAGATAAGAAAGTATGTCAAAATGCCTTTTTTACTAGCAGGATTTGGAGGAATGTGAACATTTTTATTTGGCTGGCAGAAGGTCTTTCGATTACAAAAGAGAGGCAGAAATTAAGGTTATTTCTGTAGGTAACTTATTCCTAAGGGGTGTGTGTGTGTGTGTGTGTGTGTGTGTGTGTGTGTGTGTGTGTGTCTGTGTGCGCGTGCGCGTGTGTGTCCTGCTTTGTTCTAGCGCTGTACACTGGTTCTCCCAGGGAAGAGGTATCATTCATTTATGCTCTCAGTTTATTTGTTTAAGACAGGTAAACTGACCATTTCAAAGACACATATATGTAAAAATGAGCATTTCATAGAAATACTAAACAGTAGCAACAAATACCCTATACTTTGACTCTCTCTTGAAGAAAGGAGTTTATTTCTTCATTTTTCATTATCATTTGTGTGTGTGTTTGTGTGTGTGTGTGTGTGTGTGTGTGTGTGTGTGTGTGTGTGTGTGTATGTACTGCTGTAGGTCCTTGGATATGCTATTTAATTTCTCTACAACTGAATTATGCCCCCAGTCAAAGAAAAGATTGGTTTATTTACCAATAAAAGATTTACATATTAAAATATAGAGATATTTAACTCTTTACTAGCAGGAAATCTCTTCTTTATATACTAATTTGTGACCAGGTGCAGGTGCCAAAGATACAAACATATTAAAGTGCCACAGGATATTCACTCTGTGACCTCAGCACCTACATGATAGAAAATGGGAAACACCCATAAGATCCCCCATATCCTCACAGCAGTGCCTGGGTAGAAGCAAAATGGAGCTCATTCATGGCATGCAATAAGTGTGCTTTTCTGAGAGCAGCAATCGCTACGGCTGACTTTTCTGAGAAATTATTGGGGTGTGTCCTGTACAGTAAAGTCAGAATGAAGAGGGTGAAGACGTTTGGTAGGAGTGGGGGACTCATCAGAGACAAGGGCTAGGAGGTTGTGTGCAACAGCTCTGCTGGGCTCCTTAGATCAGTTTAAGGAAATTCTACAAGCAAGAGTTTTAACCAGAAAATAAATACCTTTCTGGCCGTGAGAAACAATGGCGAGGCCATTGAAAAGGTGAGAGTGTCATTGTTGATCGAAGTGCAAACTTGTACAACCACTTTGGAAATCAATCTGGTGCTTTCTCAGAAAACTGGGAATAGGGCTACCTCAAGACCTAGCTATTCCACTCCTTGGAATATACCCAGAAGATGTTCTACTAGACAACAAGAACATTTCTCAACCATGTTCATAGCAGCCTTATTCTTTTTTTTTTTTTTTGGTTTTTTTTTTCGAGACAGGGTT
Source organism: Acomys minous (assembly GCF_964271855.1). NCBI lineage: Eukaryota > Metazoa > Chordata > Mammalia > Rodentia > Muridae > Acomys > Acomys minous. Next base: position 19,495,285 of record NC_140497.1, on the reverse strand, counting down.
TCTCTGTGTTAGTGTTGGCCGTCCTGGACTGACTTTGTAGACCAGGCTGGCCTCGAACTCACAGTGATCCGCCAGCCTCTGCCTCCCGAGTGCTGGGATTAAAGGCGTGCGCCACCACGCCCGGCTAGCAGCCTTATTCTTAATAGCCAGAACTTGGAAACAACCTAAATGTCCCTCAGTCAAAGAATGCATAAAGAAACTGTCGTACATTTACACTATGGAATACTACTCAGCTATTAAAAACAAGGAAATCCTGAAATTTGCAGGATGGATGGATATAGAAATGCTCATACTGAGTGAGCTAACCCAGACCCAGGAAGACTCACATGGTATATACTCACAGTTGAACACTAGCCCAAAAGTGATGTCCCACGAAAGTCTTCACTTAACAGGAGATTGGGATAGATGTGAGGACTTCCTATGGGGACTCTAGGTGAGAGAAGTATGGGAGAATGGTTAAATAGAAAGATCCAGAGGGTCCTAGAAACCTACAAGAATAACATCATGATGTACAGATCTGGACCCAGGGTGTCTGCTCAAACAATGCACCAACCAAAGACAATACATGCAGTAAACATTGAACCCCTACTCAGATCTAGCCAATGGACAGACATTATCCACAGTTGTGCCCCATATTTGACCACTTCCTCTTGATAGGGAGGCCTGGTGGCACTCAGAGAAAGAATAGGCAGGCTACCAAGACGAGACTTGATAGACTGTGACCATATGGTCACAGGCTACCAAGACGAGACTTGATAGACTGTGACCATATGGTGGGGGAGGAGGTCCCCTTCTGTCACAGACCTAGGGGAGGGAAATAGGATGAAAGTGGGAGGGAGGGAGGAATGGGAGGATACAAGTGAGGGGATAACAATTAGATATAATCCGAATAAATTAATAAAAAGAAAGAAAAAAAGATGAGAGTGTGACGGCAGTGGCTTTATACAGTGAAGAGGCATGAATGAGTTTGAAAAAGATTTAAAGGCCCTTTAGTCAGGAGAAGACGATGCTCACTTATACCAAAGAGGAGGAAGAGAGGAAAACTGAACCGTTGAGAACAGTCTTGAAAATCTGATGTAAACTTCAGGGATGGATTGAAAATGGAGAGTGAGAACAGGGAGGAAGGAAGCAAGCATGACTTCACTTGGGATTAATAAGGTAGTTTGATTTAGGTATAATTTGTATGACATACTGCTCTCTCTTCTCCATGACAGTTGTAGTATAGTTTAGAGTTAGATGCTTGGCCATCATCACGGTCTTTTTGAAAGTATCCAGGATTCCCCCAAATAATGTAGCCATTCACAGGCACTGTCGCCTCCCCTCCTTGACTCTAGGAAGCAGCCAGGCCAAAGATATTCCTCTTCTGTACATTTCAAAGTAACAGTAAGGTAACATGTGTTTTCTATGTCTTTCTTCTTCTTTTTTTTTTTTTTTTTTTTTTTTTTTTTGGTGCACTACTTGATGTACATCTGTAGGGGAGGAAAATACACTTACCTTAGTCATGCTTTCTTGTGACTGGGACTCCTATAACGGACAACAGATTAACCATAAAAGAGAAAAACAACGTATAGAATTAATGTAGTTCTACATATTTATTATGTTGACTTCCGTTCCTTCCACCCCCGTTCTCTCTAGGACACTTATCATGAAAGATTGTTAGATTTTTGTCAAAGGCCTTTTCTGCATCTTTGAGTTAATCATGCATTTTTTGTTAGTAAGTCCATCTATATGATACATTACAGTGTTGAACCATCCCTGCATCTTTGGGATAAAGTCAACTTGATCAAAATGAATAATTTTTTTAACATGTAACTTTAGTTTGAAACATTTTGTTGAGAACCTTTGCATTTATTTTCATCAACAATATTGGCATGGTTCCTCCTAGTTTTGGTATTAGAATAACCCTGGGTTTGAAGAAGGAGGTGGGAAGTGCACCTTCTGTATTGTGGAATGTTTGGGAAGTATTCCTTGTAGGTCTTCTTGTTTGGTACAATTGTTCTGGGAATCTATCGGAGCCAAGCTGGTTCTTTCTCACTTTCTTTCTTTTCTTTTTATCTTCAGGATATTCTTTTATTACTGCTTCAATATCTTGCTTGTTATTGGCCTGTATAAATTATTGATTTTATCTTGATTTAACTTTAGTGAAATAATATACTTGTAAAAAATAATCCATTTCCTTTAGATTTCTCAATTTAGTGAAATGGCAATGTTCTGGATTTCTTGGTACCCACTGTGATGCTGGCCTGTTTATCTCTAATTTTGTTAATTTCAGTCTTTTATTTCTTTTGTTAATTTGGAAAAGATTTTCTCAATTTCCTTTCTCTTCACTAAGATGAAGCACTTTGTACTGTTGATTATTTTTGTATTTCCATTTCATTAATCCTGGTTTCTAATCCAATTAAGTCTGGTGGTTTTGTTTTTGTTGTTGTTGTTGTTGTTGTTGTTGTTGTTTTGGACTGGGATGGTGAGTCCACTGATATTCAGAAGGATTAATAAGAGATATGAGTTAACTATGTTCTTCTTTTAAACAAATCTGATGGCATTTATTTTTCTTATCCTGAATCTGTACAATAATATGATTTATTCTCCCTTCCTCAAGAAGCTTCTTGGAATAAATCTAGGATATTCCTTCCAACATTGTCTGTAGGGCTTGTTTTGTGGTCATGAATTTTTTCCCTGTTTTTTATCATGGGAAGATGTTCTTCTTTTTCATTACGATATACAATTTTGCTGATTAAAGTAGACTGGGTTGGCTTCTGTATTCTTTCAGAACTTGAAGACTACTTCCTCAAGCTCTTCAGGCTCTTCTTAGTTTCCATTGAGAAATTTGTTGTCATTCTGAGAGACATGCCTTCCTATGATATGTGGGCTTTCTCTCTTAGAGCTTTATGTGTGTGTGTGTGTGTGTGTGTGTGTGTGTGTATGTATATATATATATATATATATATATATATATATATATATATATATATATTGTTTTGACTATAGTCTGGTGTGGGGAGTTTCTTTTCTTATTTCTTCTCCTTGCTGTTTTGCCACTTCTTGTATCTAAATTTGGAGGGCTTCTTTGATTTTATAGAAGATACATTCTGTACCTTTGATCTAGAAGGTTTTTTTTTCTTCTGTGCCCTTAATTCATAGATTTGATATTTCCATAATATGACACAGCTCCTGAATATTCTGTTTGTGATGTTTTTCTTTTCTTTTTTTTAATTTGGCATTTTGTGACTGAGTGATCTAATTCATATACTTTATCATTGAACCATGACATTCCATCCTCTTATGATTCATTCTATTGGTGAAGACTTATTTTAATTAGTTTTTTCTTTTTGATATTCTCTTTTCAGTTTTCAGACTCAATCAGTTTTGAATTCTTCAGTATTTCTCTATTTATTGAATGTAGTTTTCATACCCTGTGTTGTTTTCAATACATTGTTCGGACACCTTTTTAATTTAATTTATTATAACTTATTCAGATGGCATCCCCTTGCTTGTATCTTCCCATTCCCACCCTCCCTCCCTCTACTGCCCTCTTCCCCTCCCCTAGACTTCTGACAGAAGACCTCATTCCCCACCATATGACCACAGCCTATCAGGTCTCGTCCTGATAGCCTGCTTCCCCTTCATCTGTGTGCCACTGGGCCTTCCCACCATGGGGCAGTGATCAAATCTGGAGCACCAGAGTTCATGTCAGAGGCGGTCCACACTCTCCTCACAGCTGTGGAGAGTGAACTGTCCATTGGCTAGATCTGAACAGAGGGCCTAGGTTTACTGCATGCATTGCCCTTGGCTGGTGCTACAGTTTGTCTGGGTCCAGATCCCCTGGCCTTGATGGTCTCCTTGTGGGGCTCCTGAACCCTCTGGGTCCTTCCATCCCCCCCATTCTTCCCCAGAGTACAGCAGCAGGTCTAAGCATCTGTTCTGATCTCCCTCTGTGTGGAGTCTCTCAGATGACATCTATGTTGGGCTGATATCCACTTAAAAGTGAGTGTACACCATGCATGTCTTTTTGGGTCTGGATTACCTCAGGATGATCATTGCTAGTTCTATTCATTTGCCTGCAAATTTGAAGATTTGCTTGTTTTTAGTAGCTGAGTAGTATTCCGTTGTGTAAATGTACTACAGTTTCATTGTTAGTGGGAGTGCAAACGTGTAGAGCCACTTTTGAAATCAATCTGGTGCTTTCTCAGAAAATTGTCAACAATGCTCCCTCCAGACCCAGCTATACCACTACTAGGAATATATCCGAAAGATGCTCCACAACACAACAAGGACACTTGCTCAACTATGCTCAGAGCAGCCGTATTTGTAATAGCCAGAATCTGGAAACCACTTAGATGTCCCTTAGCCAAAGAATGTTCAGACAGTTTTATTTTCTTTCACTTTAATCAGTTCCTGATCTCTTGAAATTCATTCAAATGTTTACATATAAGACCTCTTTTTTAAGCTCCTTGAATATGTTTGAAACTCTTCTTTTAAGCTCATGTCCTGAGTTTCATATAGCTCATTAAAATGAGTTTGTTGGGGACTGTTACTATGGAATTGATAGATTAAGGGACTTTTTTCTAGCCTTTTCTTGTTGCTTGTAGTTTTTGTGGTAGCACCTGGGCATCTGTACTTAGGCTATTGGTTGTATCCTTTCATGCTAATTTTCAGCCTGTTGTTCAGAGGTCACCCACCAAGCCTAATGTTTTTGGAGAATCTTCTAAAGAAATGGTTCTGAAGGGAGAAGATATTTTCACAGGACCACATGGGCAGTTAGAGAAAATCTCAAGACATGGCCAGAGGAGTGGGAAGCTTAATAAATCCAGAGAGGTTGAGCTGAAAAAGCAAATCTTAGGTCGTAAAAAGTAGTCTCACTGGGTTCCGTAGGTCCTGTGGGATGGGTATGTGAATCCAGTTTTAGGGACAGCGTGGCCATGGCTATAGTCGTAGGAGTTGGATCTATCAAAAGGTGCTGCTGGCTGCACTGGCTGGCTGCTTAGGAATTCCCACGGTGATATGGGCATGGCCAAATCTGGGTTTATCAGTGGATGCTACGGGCCACGTATTTTCATTGGTTACTTTTTTAAAAATTCCTTCCCTTTACTCATGACAATAGACCTGCAAAACAGATTGAGAGAAGAGCTAGGGAACTGGCTCAAGGGAATAGCTTCCTTTAAGGAAGCATTTGTGGTTTTAGGAATGTGCAGTGTGTGGCACAGGACAATTACTTTCTGGGCTGGGTTCAGGGTTGCTTGTTCCCATCCTCGGGTCACTTTGCAAGTCAGTGCATTAGCAATCAGGAGGCAGGCCTGCTGAGGCTTTGCATTGGTTTGTGACTGCACCCCACCAGGAGGATGCTTGTTTCTAGCTATGCTTTGCAACAGGCGAGTGCTTATCTCCTGTCAGTTGTTTTCCCTCTGGGAAGTTTATCTCTTTGATGCATCATCATTTACTGACCAAACACCAGCATTTCTCCCAACATATGTGAATCCGTGGCTGCCCTTAGTCCAGTTGCCCCAGAAACCTTATTCTTTAGGGTGCAGACTTTTAAACAAATGCTGTGAATATGGTGTGATTATGTTCACTCTGGAGGTAGCATTGTTTTACTCTTACTTTGAAAGTTTTGGTTTTAATATTGACAAGCTTTGAAGCATAGTTTGGGGTGCAGGAAAGGGTCCTGCAAGCTGTTTCTAAGCTGCCTGTCTTCCCTTCCCAAATAGAATATTAGGAATATTAATACTTTACTCTGCCTCTCACCTGCTGCCCATTAGCTGATACACTGAGAAGCATTTGTGAATCACATAGGCTTACACAGTTCACGTTCTCCCACTTACACCCTCACAGTCTTTTGTTTAAATTAATACTTCTCCAGGAAATTCTGAACATCTGATATGCTAAATGGATTTTGTACAAATGTTAAGTATCAAGTCAGGAGGAATTGAATATCTTGCACCATTCAAACCCAAGACAGCATTGAGCAGTATGACAAACATAAGGTATCATCATCCTCTTTTATCTAAAAAGGACAAGTCCCTATTTGAATAGCACTAAGCCATGTGTTGTGTTTGTTAATTTTCAAGGAAATATACCTTTACTCTTTTATTGACAGTATTAAGATGCTTCCATTACACTCCTATGTTTCTGTGAAGATGTCTATACATACAGGCACCTGTAAGAAAACATTTCCCTGGCATTTCTTTGTTTGCTGAACTTCGCATAACACCTGGCAAAATTCATATTCTATCCGTGCTATTCTTAGAGGTGACAGGGCAGAGAGACAACAGTCCATAGTGTTATTAACTTTAATGCAGGCTTAAGCTGAGGGTTAAGATGACGAAATGCTTAGAAGAAAATGAGACACACAAGCATGCATGCATGTAGACCTTCCAATAGTCACAGAACAGTAAGATGTACCAACTGCAGCTCCTCAGGGACAAGCATGCAGTGGTCTGCTCATTGGCCATATGTATTACTTTGTTGGCTTTCAAAAAAATCTGAATATGTTGCTAAGAACTCTTTTACATTTTATTTTCTCTTTTGACTGGTGAGATATGCTCAGGAGATACCCTGATATGGTAAAATTAGGAGCTACTGGGGTTGTGCAAGGTGATTAATACATATTCTTTTCCCTGGAAATGAGAGCTTCTGATGAGATTCCTGGAGGAAACCACTCAGTGGGTTGTTATTTAGCTCAGGGAATATGACCAGAGACAGTAAAAATAAACCCATTTATACAGAAAAGCTTAGCTTCAGAGATATATTCTCCTAAAAAGTCCTTACACCAGGGCCTGTCTGGTGGAGGTCAACCACAGGAAACCACCCTCTGAGATGCTTTCTCCAAGCTCCACTCCCTCAGGCTTTGCTTCTCTGGTTTTCTTTTGTGTTTAAATAGTAGAAACCCTAAAGAGGGAGAATCTTTCAAATGCACATCACCAGAGGCAAGCAAGTGAAGGAAACCGGTGCTTTAAGACAGCTAGAAATAAGCTCCTTGTCAAGGGAAAGTCCCTCTGGTCACCTGGAGCCAAGGCTTAGCTGTGACCTTCTTGGTTGAAATCTCTGTGCAAGGGCAGAGTGGAACACTTGTCATAAAATAAATCATGCCCTGGGCCTCCCTGGACTGAATACTGTGTATCTTTAACAACAACAAAAAGGCAGAAAGAAGCCAAAGAGAAAAAGAAAGTGCAAACTTTGGCAATTGAAATAAAGGGTTTGGATGACGTTGCTCATTCGTAGAATCACTAGACTGCATCTAATGAGTGTGGGGTTCCCGGGAGCCTCACAGGCACCTTGCTCTGGGATTGCACTCAAGAACAAACCAAAGTTGGGACCTTGCCCAATGTGATATATATGATCAACAGAACTGTCTGTATATCAGAGGAACTGATTGCTGTTGGTCCAACATAGTTTCCCCTCTGTTGCCACAAAAACACAATTATCACACCAAAGGGACTAAGAGATCGTTTATTCTGGAGCCAAGTGTGGATAACTGTGGCGAAAACACATATTCATGCTCCAGCAGTTTTTAACCTAACAAAGTAAAAGGAATTCATGATTAACACACTGTATGGGTTTTAGGAGAGCAGGTTAAATATGTACTATAGGTCTCTGATACTACCAGATGATATTTTTAGCCTCTGGATTGGTGGAAGCTAGTTACTACACTCCACTCCAAAGAATTTACAAAAGTAGGCACAACAATGTTAGGTCAAAGTGAGAGGGGGAGATTTGGATGGTAGTACAGGCCAGTTGTCTGTGGACCTGCAGAGTGGCAGCCGTGCACAGCCCCAAAAGCTGTAATCAGTCAGGAGGCCCCTCCCAGGGGAACTTTAGTTCACACTTTGTTTACTTTGCCATTAAACGAATGCTATCTGAATGGTTGGTTTTGATGGCACCCGTTATGCACAATCCTAAAAATAGAAGTGTTTTGTAAATTGTAAATTCATACAAATAAAATACGAATGTTCATGGAGAGACAGATGACACAGTCTTTTCAAGAGCTGGCAAAAGAGACCTTTGCCACTGGGTTTTATGAGCATACAAATGTAGGTGTGTTAGTCTCTTATAGCCATTTACAAACATATTTTACAGACAGTTATTCTCTTGATTTTCATGGGTTCTTTCTGAGGTGGGCAGCTCCTGGCATTCCCTAAATAGGGAGCACAGGGACTGGGCTTATAGGCATCAGTGTCAGGCATCATTAGGACACAGGACTCGAATCAAATGTGCTTTCCTTCCTGACAACCAAAGCCTGTCTCTCTCCCTCATTCCCAGCATCTGTCCCCTCTATCTCTCAGGCTTCCCCTGCCACTTGTCCCTTCAGATCTTTGTAGCTATCTCATCTCCAGAGGGAAATAAAATTTTGGGACTGCCCTTATCCCTTCTCTATGTTGGTTGAATGCAGAAGCCCCCTGAGTCTGGCGTTCTTATTATTATATAACATGCTTATATCACTTTAAAAAGCTCAAGAACACCCCCAGTGCTTCCTGGAACTCTGCAAAAAGCACTTCACAGAAACCGCATAGTGCTCACAGGAACCCGGTTCCAGGGCCGCCAGTGGGTACCAGACTCAGACGATGTTCAAGACAGTATACATATCGGTGCTCTCCATCATAATTATACCATATTATGTAAAAACACCTCGGGTGGTACAGATGCCATGGGAATCATTGATACATTGTGTTGTGTGGGGAATAATTATGCACAAGCTGAGGACAGGTACTTTCTTTCCTGAATATTTCCAGTGTGTTGTACAGGGAGCTTACAGTTCACTCTCAGCTATGAGCATCACAGTTGCTTTGGAATTAACTAGAAACATAAAATAGCATGCCACAACAACTGAGTTTTAAAAAAAAAATCATTTCGACAAGGTCCCAGGTAACATGAGGCATTACCACGGCTGGGTCTAGAAGAGGTATCAGACGCAAAACCTTCTATCCAGGAGTGCTCCTGGCCCAGAGTTGGCTGTGCTCTGGTGGCAGGTTTGACCCTGTGCCAGCTCAGGGCTGAGAGACTGAACCTGTTAGGCCTACATTTGTATTCTCTCCTGGAGAGGCAACGAGTAATTAGTAGCATAAATTTTTGTTAATTACCAGGGTTAAACACCCATGCCGGAAGTTTACTTAATGAGAAGGGAGTTAGACTGTTAATCCCCACTCTTGTTTCTGCCCTCCGGTATCTTTCGTCAACAAGAAGGATTCAAAGTGGCTTCTTGTGTGTGGTGAAGTCTTACTCCACAAAAGTTGGGTTGCGAAGGACATGGAGTTCAACAGCCATCCTTATATGCTGGCTGCCCTCATCCAATGTGTGTGATTTCAGTTACAAGAAAGGTATCCGCACAGCAAGGAAGGTGCTCCCCCTCTGCATTTACCCTTGAAATGACTGCCAGGTTTGGGTGATATGAATGAGTTATACACATTGACAGATGAAGAGCAAGTGGAAAAGCAAGGGGATGTGAGAGTATTCCTGGCAAAGGATGGCATAGGAAACCACTCTGGGAGGGGCCAGTTGTCACCAACCATCTGACCAGAGGCTCTTGTTTCATCCTGGTGCTGATAGTAGCAGCATCATTGAGAGGCATCAACTCTGGACCAAATCCTGATTCAAACCTTGAATCAGTATCGACAAAACTATGTTATTTAACCTTTCCGTGTGTTCTTGTAATAAGAAAAATGACAGTTCTTAGCACCAGAGCTTTGGGGGCCCACCTACATAGGCAATGCCTCTGAAGCCACTCAGGAAATACTTGAAAATCCCCACCATTTCCCACTTAACTTCTCTTAGTGAACTATGCAGATGTATTACTTTTAAGTCAAAGCCTAATATTCCCATATTAGATAATATAAATGACAAAGCAATTCTGCTTGGAAAATGACTCTAGAGTCAGACTGCCTTGATCAAATGCCCACTTGGCTCCCTACTGGGCAAATGGAGCTGTCACCCTAACCTGTGTGTGTCATTTCTTCAGACTCTGAGGCCAATCAAGACACTCGAGTGTTCACACTGAAAAGTTTCTAATAAACACTCAATCCTGAGACACTTTTGATCAGTTATAGTGTGGTATTGAGCTTTATGTGACTGCAACTAATACCTGAGATAACCTGCTTAAAAAGAAAAAAAAATGTTTTATTCTGGCTCATACTAGAAATACTTAGTCCATAGTTATTTGGCCTCACGGCTTTTTGGGCTTGTGGCAAGGGAGCACATCATGGTGAAGATAAGTGTGAAGTGCAGTCCTCTCAGTTGAAGGGTAAGAAACATAGACAGGGGCGAGTGTGGAAACCAGAATCCTATTATCTCATACAAGATGACTCTGTCCCCACCCCAGTCAGTCGCTGGGCTTTACCTTTCTTCTACTGAAGAGCTCCTCACCTATTGCTAACACACATGTTAGTGTTCCATGCTGATGGGAGGGCCATTTAAGACCCAAACAAAGGTCACTATTTTCTATTATCATGGCTTCTTTCAGTTTTGGGTGTGCCTGTATCAGGGTGGGGTTGTCTAATTGTGATGGCCTGAATTATAAAAATGTTTACCATTTTTCTGAGCTATAGATTATTAATTCTATGCTTCAATGAAGGTATTAGAAGCCCAAGTACTTTTGCCTTCTATGATTTAACTCTCAGTGTGTTAAATAGCTCCCCAGGGTGGCTTTCCTTAGGGGAGCAAAATTGCAACAGTGGCTGGCTCCCGCCTTCCTATTCTGGCACAGAATTGCCCATTCATTCATTCATTCATTCATTCATTCATTCATTTTAGTCTCATGTTACCAGCGATACTGGCTAATGTTGTCTTCTTTTTCTACTCAGTGGGAGGCAAACTAAAGAGTTTTTCTCATTGACAGGCCAACTGCGCCACCTCCTAAAATAAGATATGAGATAGGGTTTGTCTCCAGAAGGAGTGAGATGGTGTACAGGAGTGTTTACCAGAGGCTTAGGATCGCCTTTCAACTCCAGAGACAGGAACTTTAAGGCTCAAAGGTTTAAACACCCTAGAGTTACAGCCAGGGAATCATGAGCAAATTTGTGAGCTGTTTTTGCTTCGAGAGCTCACAATTTAAGATTGGTACTCTGCCACATGATTCATAAGCCTGCTTGTTTGGGGGAGGGCACACATCTGTTGAGGAGCTTGCAGCACTGATTGCAACATTGTATAGATTGTGATTTGAAGAGGGTTTCAGAAGCTCATAGCCATGGTGGGTAGTTTTCACAAGGCTGATTGACATGCAAAAATGCCATTGCGTGTGGAGACCTGAAGCCAGACACCAGATGGAGGGTGTAGCCATGCTCTGCGGAGGAATGTCCTCCCTCCCTGTGACATCCAGGGAAGCCCACTCCCACTCAAGTCCTAACGGTTTTCAAGGTTCCCAACTCTTCAGTTGACACATTAAGGACCAAGCCTCTAACATGGACTCTTGGAGGATGAACCAGCTCTGACTCTTTTAAGTAGCCATGCATCAATGGCAACATATTTTGTTAGGTGAACAAATATTTGTGGGTTTTTGTTATTGGCAGACAATAACCAATGTCTGTTCTGTTTTAGTGTGTATGTGTGTGTGTGTTTACAATGTCTCACATAGTAGTCCAGACTGTACTTGAACTTACAATGTAGCCTAACTGCCTCAGGCTTCAGGCAGTTCTTCTGCCCCACCTTCCTGTGTGCTGTGATTACAGTCCTGAATCACATACCCAGTTTTGTCCATTCTTAGACGGTTGCACATTTTGGGGGAGGTCTTCTGTTTGTTGTATTTAAACTTAATGTTATTTCCAGTTATAGCTGAGAAGAAAATTTAAACTCTGACTGAGGATTAGATTATTTATATCCTTGTTTTTTAATGATCTTCCTGTCCATTCCACTTTAGTCCAGGGACTCAGAGAGTGGACAGGGTAGGGGTTCTAGCAACAAGCTGCTGTTCTCTTCCAGTTGCTAAACAGGGATTCAAGAGCGTGACCTCCACAAGCTGAAGGGCCGCTGGAAAGATGAGACTGGTGCACAGTTGGAGAGAAAAATGTCAGAGCATAGCTTAGGGAGGATTGGCGGAGTCTCTTGGCATGTGGGCTCAGCACTGATCCATCAAACACACACACACACACACACACACACACACACACACACACACACACATTATGAACTTCTGCAGCTGTGGGAAGCAATGGGAAATGAAGCTGTAGGGCTTCCTTCCCAGTGTAGAAATAGTCTGGAGATGTTTCTAGAATTTTGGCATCTACAGAAAATGAAGTTTAATGTGATGCATGCCAGGAGTTTGAGTCAGTGATCATATTTTCAAAACTTAGGACATGGTGTGATTTTATTAAGGATAGCCAGTATCAAATGAAGATGGAAAATTAAAATTTTTGTTTACTTTTTCAAATCCTTTTTTTTCAATCATCTATTTCTTTAATTCTTTTTTCCATATAAATATTTTTATTTTTATTTTTATTTATTTTTCAATATATTTTATTGATTTATTCATATTACATCTCAGTTGTTATCCCATCCCTTGTATCCTCCCATTCCTCCTTCCCTCCCATTTTCCCCTTACTCCCTTCCCCTATGACTGTGACTGAGGGGGACCTCTTCCCCTTGTATATGCTCATAGGGTATCAAGTCTCTTCTTGGTAGTCTGCTATCCTTCCTCTGAGTGCCACCAGGCCTCCCCATCCAGGGGATGTGGTCAAATATGGGGCACCAGAGTGAACCCTTTTCTTAATGGATAAGGCACGAAGACTTGGGGAGGATAAGGAACGTAGCTGTGCATATTCAATATGCACATTCAATATTCAAATATGCCTGACTTGGAACTGTTCTCTTCCTCATTATAATTCACTGTACAATTGGAGATACATTACTCAGAAACGGTGCAGATGCAGGAAGAACAGAGTGAGATGAGTCACATCCCCATACCTCTGACGGAATCAAAGGGAGTGTCCAATTTGAGGGGAAATTACAGATTTTCATATCCTGTGCGTCACTCAAGGAAAATAGATGCATCATTGTACCCGGGTACCCAGGTAGCAGAGATTAGAATTAGCCTGGCCTCAGCCCTTCCTGGGATACACCAATGACAGGAAGTGGGAATACTGGGATACTGGGTACATTAAGGATTCCTGGGAAGATGTTTTGGGCAGTTTCTTGATGTGTATGCTTCTCTTGCCTTGAGTGCATGCCCCATCCTTTCTCGTGTTTTCATATAAGGAAAAACTAAAACAAAACAAACTGTTGTTTTTGGTTTGGGGTGGGTTTTTTTTTTCTATTCTCAGTACAGCAGACTACTTCCATGACTGTGGTCTTCTCTATGAGAGAATTCTCAGTATAGTCATTCTTCAGTAGATCACACTTAATTTAATTCAGAATGCATACTGTTTACTTAGAGATATTACCGATCCCACAGGTCCAGGGCTCAGTTCTAAAAAAAATTGTCAATCAAAGGGCTCTTGTTCTGACCTAAGTGCTGCAGAGCACAGTTCCAGGACCCCTTCAGCTCACGGCCCTTTGGAAAACACTCACATTCACTGGTTTGTTGTAGAAGATGTCACACAAAATAGTACTGAACACCACAGGATGCTGTGGGCCTCAGAGCTCCCAGGCACTTCCTGTCACTGCGTTCTTATGTTCTGTAGCCTGGGTGCCAGCAGAATTAGTTCTTTAAAGTTCTTATGGATCTACGTTATGTACGTAGAATCAGTTCCATAACTACCATTGTAACCAATTTAACCTTCTTCTTCCCTCTCTTATCTGCAGGGGGTGATAGGCCTGAAAAGTCTCAACCTTCTCATCATATCATGGGCTTTTGGTGCCCTCTTCCTCGTTTTCTTTTCATTCCCCCCCCCACACCCCGCCCTGCCCCACCTCTTTCTTAATAAGTCATTCTCGTTGGCTACATGACATTGTCCAAAGTTCCCAAAACACAAGATTCATGGGATTCAGCATACCTTTGCCCTTTAGCTCAGGGCAGATTTTCTCAATCTAGGACTTCTTCACTGCCATGACCTTAGTACTTCATGCCTGATGTTCAGAGGTTTGCAGCCCATCCCAGTGTGGAAAACATGACGGTGGGAATAGGAGCTGGAAAGCGGTCAGATGGAGCAGGGATGCCAGAGCAGCAGCTTGGATGCCCTTGCTAGAGACCAGGGAGGCCAGAGAGGATTCTGGGTTTCTGGTTCCTTGTTCTTCTCTCACTTCCCTGGAAGTGAGATGTAAGAATGTGACTGAAGCTGAGAGATGGCACCTGGACTCCCTGTGGTTGGGCAAATGAGATGGATTAGCTGATTCCCTCCCTTATTTCTTGCCAAATTTTGTGCCGTAAGTCCTTCAAAAGGCCTAAAACCATCATCTCTGTGGCACCCATGCCTGGGGATGCACTCCTGTAGTGGAGTTTGTTTTCTTCCTGGAAGCTCCCAATAATAAAATAGGATTTTTCTAAAGTTTACCATCTGTGGTCTATGAATTTCAGTTTTTTGAATCAGCGAGACAAGAACCCAAAAGCCACCAGCTTGGGGTGGCTTTAGTGGCTGTCCAGTTTCGGAGGCTCTTAGCTTCCCCCGTCCTTCCCCTTCAACTAAACTCATAAAGAGCTGAGAAAGACCCTGTCACTCTGAAAACCATTTCTAAGTTCCCCGTATCAGTGGGAAAGTATCTCTTATATCAGTAGCAAAAGGCTGAGGTGGCCCAGGAAGCAGAGAGCACAGAACCTGAGCCAGAAGCAGGTCCAGCCTCCAGAAGCCCACTCCTACTGATCCCCTTTTCCCAGCCAGGCCACCTTCTAAAATATCTATACTTTTCAAAGTAGAGTTTCAAGATAGAGACTGTATGTTTAGTACATGAACCTGTGGGGGAGATTTCAGATTCAAAACATACCCTGCAGCAATTCATCTTTGCCAGGCATATGAGGCACAGAGTCAGTCATTAAGTGGCAATTAATGGTAGACTGTGGTTCACCTGAAAAAAAAAAGAGAAGTTCCTCTAGGACACCTTTCCTGCTGCTCTGTCTGTGCTCTTGCTACATCAAGGACTTGAGAGGAAAATTGATGTTACTAAAGATGACACACATAAGTCAATGTCTGGTATTTATATAATGTCACATGTAAATTATTAATTGTCTCTTGACAGGAACAAATGTACAGTAACATTTACTAATTTTGTCTAATTAAAGGAGAAGGCAATTATATACCAAAGCCTCCATTTAATGGAAACCAAATAACAAGACTTCATTTAATCAACTTTTTCTTCTTTTCTTGTCAGAAAGATATTGATAACTCTTAGGTCTATCAGAATTTCTGGGACATTTCCTCCCAAAAGGTATTCAGACTTCAGAGTCAGAAAAACTCAACTCCTGGTTCACATATCCTTCCAATGCCTGGCACCATGTTGTGCTACGCAGCCCTGAGACAAGTCTTTGTGGCCCCAAACCCGTGACCCAGCCACATAACGAGAATTCTCTGTGTATAGTAACTTTGGTAGCTTTTCACATGGTTGAAGTCACAGTTTTTATAAAAACCTTGATATGGACATGTCATGGCAATGCCAGTGTGGTAGAGAAGATTGCTGTAGGATTCGTCCTTCACAAGGCACTGTGAGGATTGTCAGCCCAAAATGTTCAGCCCCACAGCTCATCAGGTTATACAGTGCCAGAAGTTTCTGAGCTTCCTGCAGTTTGGTGGATTTTTTTTTTAGAGATAACCCACGGTAGCATCAATTTGGGGTCAGGGAGAAGGTGAGTGATGTATTGACAGCATTCAAAAATCCAAAAGATTTAAAAATATTTAAATTATATTTGAAGTTTGAGATACTATTCTTCTAACTCTGTGTCATCATCACTTGGGGAGACTGCCCTCTTAGAGTATAAACTAAAAGTTATACTCTGGTAAAAAACATTTCAAAATACAATTGTGGACGTGGTTACTTTTTAATGTCATCACCCCAAAACCATCACTATTAAATGCATTGGTACCTGGAAACCCATGGAGTCCAGGTGGAATGGAGGTATTTGAAGTCCTAGGAAAGCAGGCTCTTGTACCTAGCTGTAAGAGCCTCTTTTTCATGAGTCTTATTTATATATTTAACTTGTTTCAGTGTGTACACATGTGTGCATGTATGTGAGTGCACATGCACACACACACACACACACACAGACTCACTCTCTCTCTCTCTCTCTCTCTCTCTCTCTCTCTCTCTCTCTCTCTTAAATGAATGAATGAATAAGTAAGTAAGTAAACAGAAGATTTTAAAGTACTTTTCTTCCCTTGGAAATTCCTAGGTCCTTTTCTGGTTTTTAGATGGTACTCATGTTTATATGCATTTACATTCACATTGCAAGATAGGATCTGCATATGAAGAACATGTGGGGCTTTTTTCTTTTTCAGTTTATCTCACTTTTTGTAATATAATAGTGTCCAGGTCTGTATATTTTCTTCAGATTTCATAATTTCATTTTTCTTACTGCTGAGAAAAGCATCATCCTATGTAGTTTCATACTTTCCTTGGCTATTCATCTCCTGTTGATGGACCTCTAGGGTGGTTGTTCCCTGTCTGTGATATTGTGAATGGAACAGCAGTAAACATGGTAATGCCAGTGTGTCTATTGTAGAATATGTAGCCCTTTGGGTAGGTGCCGGGGCTGTCGTGGCTGGAGTCAAACAGATTGCTGGGATGGCTTTGCTAGTCTGCACTTCCCACTAGCGCTGAGTGAGGGCTTCTTTTCCCTCGCACCATCACCGGTACTTCTTGTCAGCTTTCTTGGCGCTGCCCATTCTGCATAGGGTGAGATGGTAGCTCAAAAGAGTTGGACTTGCGTTTTCCTGATAACTTGATACCTGGGATATCAAGCTGGTTTTAAAATATGTATCTGCCCTCTCATTTCTTCTTTTAGAGAGCTAACTGCCCATTCATTTTATCAGCCCATCTGTTGATTGACAGTTTTGTTTCTTTGGTGTTTAACTTTCTCAGTTCTTTGTGAATTCTGGATATTAGCTCCTGTCTGAGGTACAGTGGGCAAAGGTTTTTATGTCCTATGCAGTAGGCTGTGTTTCACTTCAACTCATACTGTCCTTTGCTGTGCGTGAATAATTTCATGTACCCCCATTTGTTAATTCTTGCACTATTTTCTATGCTGTTGGAGTCCTTTCAGGAAGTTCTTGTATGTACCTGTATGTTAAGTGTATTTCCTATGTTTTTTCTATAGCAGTTCTAGCATTTAAGCTTTTAAATTAAAGTATCTGGTTCACCTGCAAGTAATTTGTGTCCAGGATGAAAGAAATGAATTTACAGACAAATATCAAGTTTTCCCAGCACCATTCCTTGAATAGTCTGGAGTTTTGTATTTTTGTTTGCAATATAGGTTTTTTATTTCTTTGTCAAAAATTAGGTGGCCATAGCTGTATGGGCTTAATTTTGGATCCTGTATTCTGTGCCATTGGCCTAGCTAGCTAGCTGTTGGGGATAATCTGAGGTCAGTTATTATGATGGAGATGGAGATTTGGGTTGTTTTACTTTAGGACTTTTTTTTTTTTTTTTGCCTTACCATGGTCTTTCGTATTTACATATTAATTCTTTGTAATGATTTGGTAAAAAAAAAAAATTAGAATTAAATTAGAATTTAAATAGGAATTACATTGATAATACCAACAACTTTTTGTAATACAGCCATTTTCACAATATAAATTTGCTTAATATAGGAGCAGAGTCTTTGTTTTGTTTTTGTTTGTTTTAAGAGACTTAAAGATTTTTATTCTGTAGTCTTTCACTTATCTTGTTAGCTTTTTTCTCTGTACTCTATTTTTGAGCTATTATAAAAGCATTGTTTTCTGCTATTCCCTGTTTTTACATTGCTCATTATTGGTATCTATGAAAGCTACTCATTTCTGCATCTTGGCTTTTTATAAGCTGTAACTTAAGGTATTTATTAGATCTAAGAGTTCTCTGGAAGTCTTATAACTATAGAACCATCCCATCTGCAAATATGGATTCTTGGGATTTTTCTTTTCATGCTTTCATCCCTTTTGTCTCTGTCTTGTCTTGTTGTAGCTGAAAGGAAATATTTTCATTCTCTCTTTTCACTCTTTTTTTTCTAACTTGCAGACATGGTGGTAACAACCAAATCTGTGTTTTCTTCTCCACTCATTCAAGATTTCCCTTCATCATCCAAACCCTAAGCACTGCCTAGAGCTGTTTGCTTTGGGGCATTTTCCAGATATGCTCTGGTACTTTGATGGGGGGGGAACCTGGCAGGAATTTACACTCTGCTGTCTACCTCATGTCTGCCAGTAGTTCTTCCAGAGGCTTGAGATTCCTTCATGAGCATGCACAGTAAGCCTCTTGCCTTTGCTTGCTGGACATCCCAGTAGTGGTGGGAGGAAGTGACCATGTAGTGACAATGAAAATGAATGCATACAAAGAGAGTTAGAGTGTGAATGTGCTTTGGAAGAGACAGAGCAAATTGACAAGGGAGTGGGGAGTCAAAGATGTGAAATTAGCAAATTCGGGTGGACTCCTTTCTACAGAACTTCCAAAAATGTTATCCACTTAACTCACACTGACATTTATTGTCCAGTGTCCTGTAAGTCCCAACATATATACTGGCATTCCCCCTCTCTCTTACTCTCATGTCCCTGTGTATCCTTTGGTTCCCTGCCCATCCTTTTCATCATCATTGACTTCCTCCAGTTTTCTAGGTACTCTTTCACCTCCAGGCTCCGCCATTGTCCCACTTGGCTTGATGGGCTTCCCCTTGGACACCCAGTTGGTTTCTTCCTCTCCTCTCCTGCCCTTCACCTCCATGGAAATCTCTGTTCCTACACTCATGTAACCCATAGCTCTCCCTCCCTGCACTGTTGCAGTCTCCGTACTTCCTTTTTAATCTATCCTATCTAGTCTACTCTTTGGTTATTTAAGATATGAGTAATCGTTACTTTCCTTAAAGGACAGAATCATAGTTCATTGTTGTTGTTTATCTCCTTTTCTTAATCATTCTCAGCTGTATCACCTGGCCTGGCAGGAAGTACCCACCACAGTGTAGGATGTGAATGCTGCTATGTGTGTGCTCTGGATAGTTTTATGTCAACTTGACACAAGCTAAAGTCCTCTGAGAGGAGAGAACCTCAAGTAAGAAAATGCCTTCTTAAGATTAGACTGTGAACTAATCTGGAGGAAATTTCCTTAATTATTGATTGTTAGGAAGGGCCCAGCCCACTGTGGATGGGACTATCCCTGGGATGGTAGTCCTTGGTTCTATAGAAAGCAAGCTGAGCAAGCCATGGATGGCAAGCCAATAAGCAGCACCCTTCTGTGGCCTCTGCATCAGGTCCTGCCTCCAGGTTTCTTCTCTGTTTGAGTTCCTCTCCTGACTTTCTTCAGTGATGAACAGCAAATGGGAAGTGAAAGCCAATAAACCCCCTTTCCCCCCATGTTGCTTTGGCCATAGTGTTTCATCATAGCAATAATAATCCAAACTAATTGTGCAACAATCATGTCTATAAATGGCATATAAGACGTTTAACATGAAGGATTTCTAAAAATCAAATAATGGACTAAACTAACAATTTTGTTTATATCATTTATTTGCTTCACATTTTAAGTCTGTTATTGAAATACGCTTCATTGATGGGCTTTTAAAGAAGTTCAACTAAGGAAATTAAAAGCAATTGGTTATCATTGTACACATAAGCCACTTGAGAAATCTGTTGATGAACATGAAAGAAAACATCCTCCAAATAAAGACAGGAGATTTAATTAAGTTGTACTGTGTGAGATTTCAATAGAGCCCTACTCCCCACTAGTCCCACAGTGGGATCCATTATCCCCAGCTCAGCAACCACTAATACTCTGATGTGAAGGCGCCCCATACAGGAAAGAATGAGTGAACAGCTCATGAGCAAGACTGCATACCCAGCCTGCGAGGATGCAGCTATCTCTACATCATTAACTCGCGACACATCCTTACGGCCTCCCAATAACACCACCTACCCATCTGTCGGGCTTCTAACACAGCAAGCAAGTGAGTGAACGAGAGGTTGTGACAGAATCTTTGAAGAAAATCCTCAGGAGTGCCAGAATTTTCCATCTCTGCTTTAGAAAGCATATGGAAGTTGCTGCAACCGTCCAAGGATGGTCCAGGCCTCCATGCAGGTTTGCAGATGAGCCAGTGACTTCCTGGTCTAAGGCTCTCTCCTTGCGCAAATGATTCTGTGTATTTTGCACCCTGACCTGAAGGATGCTGCTACATAGCACCAGCCTTCAACACTATTCTACTTAGTTAGAACTTAGCATTTTCCTCTGGCGTTCTGTATCTTGAAATATTTTCCCTTCCCTTAGTGGCATTTCAAACATAAAGAGAAATCAGCATTTTAAAATTCAGATGGGCAGGAGTTAGTTTACAGTTAGAGATTTTGGAGCACACTGCTTTTGTGTGATAATATTTGAAATTTATTTCCACAACTTATTGCACATTCATTTCTGGAGTTTTCATTGCAGAAAATTGCCAGAAGGAATGGATTTTGTCTTCTTCAGCTGGCAGAACAATTTTCCACCTGTCGCCCAAATATTTGATGAGAAGGATTATGTTCCTGCCCCTGAAAGTTTATACTCTGGATCCTTCCAAAGTGTGAGGGTCTAATGAAACTCCTATTCTGGTATCAGAGTCCAGATTTCTGATGTGTCTATGAAATGGGGGGGGGGGGATTGGGCAGGGAGAGGATTTCCAGTGAGTAGGGCAATTTCTGAAAGATTAGCTTCAGTCACACAAATAAACAGGCACTTGATTCTGACACTGCAGCGTGGCAAGTGATGCCTTTCATCTGCTATGCTGTAACTGTGTTCTTGTGTTCGACATGACTCTTATAACTTTGCTCAGGATCTCAATTAATTGTCTGAAATTATTGCTGTTGATTCTATAAACGATACAAGAAGAAGAAGAAGAAGAAGAAGAAGAAGAAGAAGAAGAAGAAGAAGAAGAAGAAGAAGAAGAAGAAGAAGAAGAAGAAGAAGAAGGCGCACTAGTGCATGGGTGTAGATGAATGTTCACTCATTTGATTCAGATTCCAGTAATTGCCTGCCCCCGCTTGAGTTTTCTATTTCCTG
This sequence comes from Acomys minous, assembly GCF_964271855.1. Taxonomy (NCBI): domain Eukaryota; kingdom Metazoa; phylum Chordata; class Mammalia; order Rodentia; family Muridae; genus Acomys; species Acomys minous. The sequence continues at coordinate 19,474,231 of NC_140497.1, read as the reverse complement.
TGCAGTTTGTTACCAAAGGGCCAGCTTATTCAGTGCAATCAACAAATAACATTTCAAAAATCCATGCATAATGGCAGCAACCTTTTAAACTGTCAGAGTAAATATAAAACTGTTTCTCTGCCTTGTTTCTTTGAACGCTTTATGGACATCATAAGTAATAATAATATTGCTGCTGTCAGAAGAATGTTCCTGAAGCGTGGGTTTCACCGTGCACATTAGGATCCTTCAGCTGGCTTAGAGAAAGGCCCCCTGGGCTCATTGTCACATCCCTGGGTAATGACTCCTGCCTGTAGCTTCTCCCTCTTTCCCCTGCCCCAATGTATGTTCTATGTACAGCTCGCCTCCTGTCCCAAGAGTGCTCCTTGAAAATAATTTCATCTCTAGTGGGTTGTTCTTTTCTTTTCTTTTTTCCTTTTCTTTTTTCTTTTTTCTTTTTTTGCACGCCACTTCTCATCCTTTGTGTTGGTCAAGTTTAAAATTTGCATGCACGCCAGGACCCAATGCAGAAATTAATAATCTCCTATGAAGGCTTTCCATGAAACATACATCAATACACAGGATCTTACTTTCTAAACTGAGACCACTTCATCATTTTTGTTCATGGAATAGCTTATTTCAGGTGCATGCAAATCTTGAACAAGACAGACTCTGTCATGAAGAGCAATGTTGTCATGATCTCTTAAGGGTGGAAATAATACTAGCCTTGCTTCAAACTAATTTGGCTCTTTTTCTCAGGGAAATCTAAATCTGTTTCCATTAGTGTTTTTTTTTTCTGCAGTTCCTGTCACCTGGCTTCTTATTTGATTCATAAACACCAAAAGGCTTGCCTCTAAGCTGAGGCTTTTAGTAATCTTCCAGAAGTTTTTGATCATAATTTGTGCTGCATTATGTCATCCACCTATGGAAGCCAAGCAGCTATCACCATAGCCTTAGCGATGCTTACCTTAGAGAGAGGAAAGAAACACTGGCTGTTCACCCTTTCTCGTCACTTGCTTCCCCTCCCACTTATACCTGCCCTACTCTGGATTCCTTCTATTCCAGCACAGAAGTATCACAAAACAGTGAGATTTGAAGGAGAAAGCAATGACTAAATCCCAGTGCCTCCCTCGTGGCTGTGCAGTCCTCGCTCCTGCGCCTATAGGAAGTCTGCATTCATTGTTCTCTGCCTAAAAATAACTTATTCAAAGTTCTGCTGTTATCTGGCTCTTTGCAGTTGCAGATTTTATTCCATGTCTTTGGCCTCCTTTCTGAGATCTCCCTTTTACAATCTTCTCCACAACACTGAGTATGCTAATGCATGTTTTAAAAAATGTGCTTCTCTTCAATGTCTGTCCCAGGCTGATGGAAGGACCATGAAGGCCTCCGTGTCAGGACCCTTTTCACCTGTAGTTGCAGTCAACTTCAGGGACAACATATTCTCAGAAAACTGTATCTCTTTCAAACATGTACAGACATCTTTTCTTGGTCACCATTCTCTTAAGTCTAACAACTATTGGCATGGCATTTACACTGTTTATTTTTTAAATATGTAGATAATTAACATATGCATGTGGAAAGGTTACATGCAAATTATACATTATTTTCTATAAGGAATTTGAGCATTTGGATTTTGGTCTTCTGAGGGCCCTTATATCTGATCTGCGGAACAGCTGTATAGCATCTACAGAGTCTAATGGACAGCTTTTTCAGGAGTGTGGAGGGTAGGCATATAAAAATGAAAGAATGGAAGTGGTGGGCCTCATGTCTTACTTTGAGATGTCAGCTCTGAAGGAGAATAAGTGTTAATTAATACAGGGACAGCTGTGAGCTGGTGTAATTTTCGTCATTATTTACCTTTGCTCTGAAATAAGGGAAGTAAGATTAAAAGTGGACCAGCCACTGATAGAGAACTGTCCTTGTTAGTGTTCAGCCCTTTGCTTCGCTGCAGTCAGAGGTAAGCACACAGGTTTGACTTTTGACCTGGAGCACCTTGAACTTGTGAACAGTTGGTGTGTGTGTGTGTGTGTGTGTGTGTGTGTGTGTGATCTTCAGGCTTTCACAAAGTGTGATATAAATGGCACATTTTCTCATCGTGCTGCGTTTTGCCTTTGACCAGAACTTTTGCAGTTCAGTAGATTACGTCAACAATGGTAGACCACTTGGTTGTTTGGGTTGCTATAACATAACATTTACCAGCTGTTAAAACAACACAAAATTTACACTGTATAGTTGTGTGGAGACTGGGCATCCAAGATCAAGGTATAAGAAGATTTCCTGTCTGCTGAACAATGGCTGTGGCTGCACTGTAGTCACCTGGAGCTGGGACTCGGCTGCCACCTCATTAAGTCTCCACTCTTCATGGGCCCTGGCATAGTCCACTTCTCAAGGGCCTGCCTCTTAACCTCACCATATCTAAGCTCAGAACCTCCTTTTGTCTTTTTTATTTTTCCAGTTTGGGAAAGAGTCTGTCACAGTAGACCAGGCTGTCTTGAAACTCACCATGTGTCTCAGGCTAGCTCTAACGTAGGCTGCTCCTGCCTCAGTGTTCTGAGTTCTGGTTATACACACAGAGAAAGAGTGAAGATTTCAGTAGAGGCAGGAGGAAGAAGGGGAGAGAAACATTCAGTTGCAATGAATGACTCATGCCCTTACCATTTTTCTGAGCTTGTAAAATACAGAAAATAAAGACTGTTGTTTCTGTTTTTTACCCTGGTGGCTATGTTTCTTTTCTAAGTACTCCATGGCATTGTGCTCTTTCCTTTTTTTTTTTTTTTTCAGTACAGTGCCTATAAAACTCAGCATTCCCACTTGCTAAGCAAGCATCCTCCCGCTGAGCTATACCCTGCTCTTGATGCACTTTTAGAAGAGGCACTGTCACCGCAGAAAATATCACAGTTCTTTTTTTTTTTTTTTCTCCCATGCTTTTTGTGTGGGTCTACTCTTTCCACATCTTCCTCAAGGTGGCTCTCCCTTATACTTTAGTACCCTTGCATCTTATTTCTGTATTTTTGTATATGTTCATAATTGTGTGAGTCACACGTCTTGTACTGCCTTGTGACCGATTGATCAGCATATACAGATGGCCTTCTTCAGCTTATTCTGTGCATTGCCAACTGAGACTTCCCCATTTGAGCAGAAGAAGCAGTCCGCAAGCTGCAGCTTCCAGGAATACACCAGGCTGGCTCCCTAGACCTGCCAATAGTAGACGGTAGGTGATGTTCTCTCTTTCACCCAGGAAACCACCAAACATGGTGTTTTGTGGATTCTTTGTGCTGCATCCTGCTCAATATTTAGTACATCTCCATTCCAGAGGTATTAGTGGAGTAATTATCTAACAAATGCTGTTTGGTTGAATGAAAATGTCAACATGTGGCCTTCCAAAGAAGCATGGTCAAAAAAGATGTATGGTATGCAGGGGTGAATTTCGTTCATGATAAAAGTTCAAGCTTTTGAAAATATGAAACATACCAGAGTATGGGTGTCAATAAATCCTTTTGTATAATACACACACACACACACACACACACACACACACACGCATGTGCACCCTTCAACATTAGAATGGAGAGAGCCTAATCATTTGATCTAAATGTTTGTAAAAGATGTGACCTTTGCTCCTGTCCTCTCCAGGAGCTACAACGATGAGCTGGTCACCTTCACTATGAACCCCTTATAAGCCATTAATTGAGCCTCAGCTTATATATATATTTTAGTCCCTTTGCCTTTCTTCTGGGACTTCTTCGCTCAACTCATCTATATAATTCTAAGCACATAATTGTTTTCATATTTACTCACATTGTATTTAATTATTAGAACTTAAAACTAGATATAGAAGCTAATATGAAAGACATCCTTATACAATGCTGTCAGCACTGCTACATAGTTTTTGAATGTGTTTCCATATTTATGCTTCTATACAAATATGAATATAACCATACCTGTATTCAGGAAGCAGGTCCAGTGTTAGATCCTAGTACCTATCTAGCCTTGTGCACTTTATGACAAGCATGCAAATGCACAAACAATACCAGTTGGCTGGAATAGCATATAGCACACTATGTTGGCCATTTATGCTTTGGCAGATGTTGTGCAAGGTCAATGTTTGCTTCTTCAACGTTTAGTTGATGATGGGGGAGGGATTATAAAAATGTACTAGAAGCCATGTAAAGAATGCTCAGAGCATGATTGCTTCCAATAGAAAAACAAAAGTAATCAAACTAAAAGTCCATTAACAGAATAGAAAGATAAGTCCTGGTGTGTGTACAGAGCTTGATACTAAATAAAAGATGATTGAAATCCAAGCACATGCTTTGGCAAAGACAAATTTCAGAATCACTGCTAAATTTAAAAACAAATCAAAAGAATGTAAATGGTCCACATGCTGTTATTAACTACTAAGAAAACTACCAGCCAAAGCCAAAATAAGTTCACACATACCACACTGGCTATTAAAAAAAAAAAAAGATAGATAAGCACAAGTGTTATCAGGGATGTGGCACATTGCTAGTAGAAATGTAAAAAGAGGCATCCACTTTAGAAGAAGAAACAAGAATTTGTCTGTTCCTCAAAATTAAGCATACAGCTATACTATGACTTAACCATTTTACTACTGTGTTATATGATAAAAATAAAAACACACGTTCACACAAAAGTATGTACATGGGTGTTCATTGCACCATCAGGTGTTCATAGCACCATCCTTTCTTGTTATTCAAACGACAGACTTCACAACATCAAAACCAAAGAAAGAATTCAGAGGACTCTGTAAAAATTTGGAAGACTGTAATGTGCCGTGATGGCCTCTGAGGAGAAAATAGTTTGCCCTTTGCCTACAAGCACTAGCAATGTTTAGGCATGTACATAATAAAGAGAAGTTGGGTGTTAGTGTTTGGGGTTGCATTGACTTCTTTTTTTTTTTTTAATACATTTTTATTAATTTATACATATTACATCTCAGTTGTTAGCCCATCCTATGTATCCTCCCATCCCTCCCTTCCTCCCACTTCCCCCCCCTACTCCCCTCCCCTATGTCTGTGTCTGAGGGGGATCTCCTCCCCCTGAATATGCTCATACGGTATCAAGTCTCTCCTTGGTGACCTATTATCTTTCCTCTGAGTGCCACCAGGCATCTCCATCCAAGGGACATGATCAAATATGGGGCACCAGAGTTTGTGTGAGAGTTAGATCTTCTTCTCCACTCAACAGTGGAGAATGTCCATCGGCTAGTCCGGGTAGGGGTTCAAGGTTTTTACTGCCTATTTTTTCCTTGGCTGTTGCCACAGTTTGCGGAGGACCCCAGGGCCCAGACTCGCCTGTAGTTTTCCAGGACCCACTGGATCCTTCCATTTCCTCTTTCTCCCAGGCTTCTCACACCTAAAGTTTCAATAGGATGTCCTCCCCTCTTACCCATTATTCTGGTAGGTACAGTTTTTCATGGGGACGTACACCTTGGGCTAGTGTCTCGATATAAGTGAGTATATACCATTTAGCTCTTTTTGCTTCTGTGTGAACTCACTCATTATGACAATTTCTAGTTCAATCCATTTGTCCACAAATTTTGGAAATTCCTTGTTTTTAATAGCTGAGTAGTATTCCATAGTGTAAATGTACCACAGTTTCTTTATCCATTCTTCTGTTGAGGGACACGTAGGTTGTTTCCAAGTTCTGGCTATTATGAATAAGGCAGCTATGAACATGGTTGAGCATATGTCCCTGTTGTGTGGTAGTACATCCTCTGGGTATATTCCAAGGAGTGGAATAGCTGGGTCTTGAGGAAGCCCTACAGAGGAATATCAAATGGCTGAGAAACACTTAAAGAAATGCTCGACCTCCTTAGTCATCAGAGAAATGCAAATCAAAACGACACTGAGATTCCATCTTACACCCATCAGAATGGCTAAGATCAATAACTCAACTGACACCTCATGCTGGCGAGGGTGTGGAGAAAGAGGAACACTCCTGCATTGCTGGTGGGAATGCAAACTAGTACAACCACTTTGGAAAGCTATCTGGTGCTTTCTCAGAAAAATGGGAATAGGGCTTCCTCTGCATTGACTTCTAATTGATACATTTGAGCCGTCTCCCAGACCTCATCTTTATTTTCCTGTTACAGCATCTTCAGAGGATGAAAGTAGCCAGTGGTACTCCTCCCACACTAGCACTTACCCTAAAATCTGCCTGCTAGGAGAACAAGGTCATTATGACACTATCAAATAAGACATTGAAATGTCTCCTACACTTCTAATAATAAAATTGTCCCAAATTCCATCACCATGAATGGGTAAACTGTATCACACCTACACAATGAAAAACTACTTCACAATAAATGGGATTAAAGCACCAAGGCATGCTATGAACTAGACAAACCTTGAAAGCGTTATACTAAGTGAAAGTAGTTATCACAAATGATCATATTTATATGATTTCATTTATAAGAAAAGTCCAGATTAGGTGAATCCATGTAGAAAATATAGATTAATGGTTTGCAGGAGCTGCCATAGCATAGCAACTGATAATGGGCTCAGAAGTTCTTTGTGTGAGGAGAAGAAAAGATTCTCAACATGGACTGGGATAGTAGCTGGCCATTCCGTGAAAGACTATTCATGGTATAGTTTAAACTGAATAAATGCAATGACATGTGAACTATATTTCTGATTTTTTTAAAAAAAATATAGGCATGGAAGAGGGGAAAGAGAAATGAATGTATTATTATGCAGTAGTTTTTAGAAAATTTGGTAACATGGTGTGTAGATTTATGTATTTGTACATTACACTACAAATGTTGAGGAAGCAATAACTGTTATGTAAATAGGTGATTGTAGCAGTAGCTTGCCATTGTGCTCTCTTCCCTGAGGTTCGCAGAGGGTACCTCATTTTATTTTAGAGATGGGTGGTTTGGGGAATGACTGGTTTTTTAAATGATGTTTCATTTCCAACATTTACAGTATATGTATTATCTTAGGCAGTGGTCATTATAAAAGCATCAGGCAGAACATATGTCACAATGGCCTTCCTTACTTGTGAAGGAGTTGACACACTTTATATTAGTGTGACATTCTGTGGTCATTAGGTTTCTCTTTTCTGGAGAGATCTATAGGGAGAGACAAAGGATGGCACCACATGTAGCCCATTGCTTACCCATAACAGACATGAATCAGGGGTTGGATAAACCTTAAGTATTTTATAGTAAAAACAGAAGACAATTCAATTTTGTTTTCTGGAATAAATAATTTCCTCCTTCTTTGAAAGGCAATAAACAGAATATAGTTAAAACATGGGGAAAAGAGCAAATGACATGGTGGGGTAGACTCGTTGTCTTTTTGAAAATGAATATTGTACTTCCAGTTTTTACTATGTTTTCCTACACTGCAAATGTCTTCTAGTTCTGTGGACATTGAGGTAAATCTGCTCTCCAATAAAGACTTTCATGTGGCGAGATGTTTATTAGCTTTACAAATGCATGGAAAGCTCTGTACCCTAGGACTGGTTGATGTGACAGAGAGAATAGCCTGAATGCCATAAAAATATGACTCAGTAGCTGACCCAGTGGCAGGGGAACTATGTCCCTCTTCTAATCTTCTGCCCCATAATCGTCCCCATCATATGGGATTACTAACCCCCTGGAAGTTTCAGTAGGTCGAATTCCATGAAACCCTGCTAATTCTAATTCAGTTAATTCTAAAGAAAATGTTTAAAACATTCTATTCTGAGAAAAATTTCAAGATAAATACTTGATGAGGCGTAAGAAACCTGCCATTATACCTTGAGATCTGAAACATCTTTTGAGGATGACATTTCCGCTGAGGTATGCTTCCAGTGGGCAACAATCTGTCCCGTCACAGTTCCCATAGATCCTGATGAACTGTCCTATACGGCCATATCCTTGATTCCCTGAGGAGACATGTTTGTGTTGCCCTGTAATCAGTGGCCTTCACCAACCTCCAGAAGCTTCTGAGGATGCTCACAATGAGCTTGTCTTCTCTACACTTCTAGAAATACCCTGGGTTTTGTTTTGTTTTCCTGTGTGCTATTTGTGCAGAGAGTAAATTTCATCTACCATGATAGAAATACTTTCAAGAAACTGTGTTTAAATGTTCCATTTTTTTTCCAACTTGAATCTTGGTATTATATGGGAAAAGGAATTCTATTAGAAGATATGTTTCTAATTGGCTAACTTCAACTCTACTATTTCCTGCACAAACACAAGCTATCAACATGGATCCTGATGGGTACCTTCACTGTCTCCACAATCTCCAGTACTGTTAATATAGTGAGGAGATTCTGTCTGTCTTTCCATGGCAGATACCAAGTGTCCTTCAATCCCTCATTAAAGCAAACCCTGTACAGTGTAATACTAAAATGGCACCTTACTCTGAAAGCTTTCTTAAGTAAACTTGAATGGCAATACTCACCAACTCACGATGAGCTTTGGTACCTGCCACTCTGGCATGATCAGCATAGTAAGTTGATCCACACAAGTATTTATCCAAGCATTTTTGTGTTTTAAGTCCCAGTTTTTATTCATAATTATACAAGTGACATATCTGGAGCCATAAGTAATAGTTAAGCAGCATTCTTGAGAAGACCATATTTTGTAAGGAGATAGGCTTAAGGCAATGATAGGCGTGGCTGTTCAAGAAAGCTCCATGCAGGACAGTACAGCTACAGCATCGGGACAATGAAAATCCCTTTTGAAACCCCTGAAACCAAGAGAGTGTTCTGTCAAATTTTAAACTTTTTTTTTTAATTGGATAGAATAGGAACATGTTACTTCAAAGGTATTTAGTTACAGTGAATTCAGTTCAGCTATTTTTTTTAAAAAAGGAATATCTCCTTTTTTCCTCTCTGCCCTGGAGTATTCATAGAGTCTGCAAACACTGTCTGTTATTTTGTGGGTTCCCCAAATATAACTTGGATAATTATCCTCATATTCGGCTCATTAAACATTACATGCTTTTGCGAATCACTGAAGTATGACAGCGGCCTAGCAGCAGAGCATTTTCCTAAAACATGGCGGGGTTGGGGGGGCGGGGGGAGAACCAGACTGTGTTCTAGTAGCTTTATCTTCAAGTCTATAGTTGTCAAATGAGGACAAGCTCTGACCTACCTGAAGTATGGTGTAGTCTGCTCTGTAATAGAAAAAAACAAAACAAAAACAAAAACATAGTCTCATTTGCAACAAGCCCAGACCTTCAACCAAACCCAGGGTCCACATTTATCATTGAGGTTGGTGGTGTATCTTGTAGTCACAAGAAAAGTAGACCATTCTTCAGAAAGTGGCTCCTGAGTCCTTGGATGCACGAGTTATAGTACGGCAGGGGACCACCTCATCAATCTTTCTTGGTTCCCCAACACAAACGTGCAGTGTGAAGCCGCATGGATCCCTACCGCAATGGATTCTTCTGCCAGTATGGTAATTGTTATTTTAGTCAGGACTACACATTTTGTTCTTATGGTGTTTACATTTTAATCTCTGAAGAGTCATCTACCAGAATTTTAAGTTTAAGAAGACAATTGGGTTTTTTTTTTTGCATGAACATTTTCTGTTATCTAAGAAAATAGGATTAATAAGGAGGCTTAGTTAAAACCATCTACAATGGTTTCCTATGAGTGTTCCAAGTTAAAGCGTAGCATATGACGGATGAACTTGCTTCAGTGGAGTTGTGTATTGACCGCTGTCCTTCACCTTCTGATGTCCAGTCATTTCCTTTGCTCTGGGTACTGTGTGTTTTCTCTGCTCCTCTCCAATGGATACATATGAGGTTATGTGTATGTGTCACTGGTCTAAACCTGGTCTGCTCTCACTTCTACTTTTGTCCCATTTTATACTAGATTTCACTCTGTATTAGAGTAGCACCTGAAAAAACAATTACTAAAAGAAGGAAAACAACTGAGGCTGGAGAGATAGATCAGTGGTTAATAGTATTTGCTGCACTTCTAGAGAACCTGAGCTTAGATCCTAACGTCCATACTAAGGCTCACAGTTTTCTGCGGCTCCAACTTGAAAGGATCTGATACCATCTTCTGGTCTCCAGGAGGATCAGACACACATGTGGTTTGCAGATACACATGCAGAAAAAGCACTCATATAAATAAAGTAAAAACAAAAGCAGAGAAATAGAAAGCCACTTGCAAGTTGTCCTCTGATGTATTGCATTGTTAAAGCTCTAGGCTGATCATGATCCCTTCAGGACATTATCCCCTAACATGTTCCAAACTATACCCTCTAGGGCCCTCCCATATTTCTTATCTCAAGTTTCCCCAGAGCCACTCCTTACCTGGTGGTAGCTTTTGTGGTGAGAATTACTCTCCTTTGCAGCCTTTCTGTGTGATGAATATTTTTGGTTGCCAGAAGTACTTTCCCAAAACATGGATGCAATCTCCTTAGTCAGCTTGAGCCTAAACTGCAGCCATTTATCTTCTCCCTTCTGGAAGCTGCGATGTTCAGGAAGGTTCACTGACAGGCCCCGCCTGCTGCCTTGCAGATTGCCATTTTCAATTGTCCTTAATGGCAGAGAGCACAAAGGGATGGAAAGCTGTTTTGCATCTCTCTGTGAGGATGCTATCCCTGTTGTTGAAATAGACACCCTCCTGACCTGGTCATATTCCCAAGGTCACACCTCTGTGTTGGACTTACAACATGTAAAGTTCAGTTCATATTATCTAATCATTTTTTATTAAGACTCTGCAAACAACACAGTGTCTGAGCCTCAATGTGTCCTTCTGCTTTTCATCCCACAGATTGTGTTACAGCTGTGAAGTGGTTAGATAGCACATCTCTGTGTTTCCCCCATAGTGACGTGCGCACGCGTGCGCGCGCGCACACACACACACACACACACACACACACACACACACACACACACACACACACAATCTCTTTACAGCCTGGTTCTAGCCCCCTCCGTCCTCTCCTCCCAGCCCTGTCATCATGTCCCCACTCCCAATCCCCCCTCTTATTCTCTTTTAGATAAAGGGAGCCCCCCCCCCACCCCAGAGGTACCAACCCTCTCTGGCATCTCAAGTCACAGCAAGACTAAACACATCCTTTCCCATTGAGCCCTGACAAGGCAGCCCAGCTAGGGGAAGGGATCCAGTGGCAGGCAAGAAAGTCAGAGACAGCCCCTACTCCCATTGTTAGAGGACCCACGTGTTCACCAAGCTGCACATCTGCTACATATGTATGTGTAGAGGGCTTAGGTCCAGGCCATGCATGCTCTTTGGTTGGTGGTTCAATCTCTATGGTCCCCCATGGGCCCAGGTGAGTTTCCTCTGTAAGACTTCTTGTGTCCTTTACCTTTCTGGCTTCCTCTACCCTTCCTCCCACTCTTCCACAAGAATGTCTTTCTAAGCCTCTTTTGTGTAGCATGCACAGCCGTGGGCATCACAGGAACCTAGAGAGGAGAGTAATGGTAGCTGAGCGACAAGACTTGAGACTTCCCTTCAAATATGAACCAATTTTATTTTCCCCACTGCTGTTTGTATATTGTTTAGCTGGCTGCTAAATTTAGCATTGCAGGTAGAGCTTGATCAAGCAGTATTTTTGACTCTCCCGTTTGAATTTCTCCTTTAGGTCTTCCCTGAAACAGCATCTTTACCCACTTATCTGAAATCTTTCTTTGTTTTTCCCTGCAGAGCATTTCCTCCTAGGCTTTGTCTAGCCCCTACAATCCTCCACAGTCTCAGGGCCATGTCTGAGTCAGAGTTTAGCTTGAGAAAGGAATTTGAGACAACCTGGACCTCAGCACTATTGTGCATTATTGTAGCATTGCACACTATTAACTCTGAGCTGTGTCTAAATAGCAGTTCTTCATGGCCCCTGCTGTGTTACAGCCTCCATGTGTAGATACTAAGTGCGTTCCTTTCTAATGTGCGGTCCCAGTGTGGAGTCCTACGCCTCCTCCAAGGTGAACCTGCATTCTGTCACTGGTCTTCCCTCCTCCAAGGTGAACCTGCATTCATTCTGTCACTGGTCTTCCCTTCGGTAGCTAGTTCTGGATTATTTGACAATAAACATGAAGTAACTAAATTTAAATATTTATGTAGAACCATGTTTGGAAAGTATCCTGTCACACTTTCCGACAGTGATCCCTGAAAGGCATCTCTGCCTTGAGATTTCTGTTCTGTTAGTGTTTCTCTAATTTAATATTGGGAATGACCTGACCACAAAAACTTTACCCAACACAGGAAAGCATTGGAACACAAGGAAAAGACATCCAAGAGACAAAATACTACTATCACATACACATCCATCACGATCTCCCCCTTCCTCCTTACGTAACAAGGCCACGCTTAACCTAACAGGAAAATCTGGGGACTGTCTGGCCAAACCATACATTTGTTCTGAAAGTCACCTCTAGATGTTAGTGAACGCTTCATTCCTCCTGGGGCACATTGACCCATTTGATTGATGGTTTAATATCTCCCCTCAAAGTACCAACTAGTGCTGGCTGTTTCTTTTAATTTCAAAAACTGTACAGTAGTAACACAGGTCGTCACTGATCTCCTGACCCAGACCCTGAATGCCAACAAAATTAAGTGCTTGCTATGAGTTAGAGATAACCTGCAGGCTACCAACCTATCGGTGATAAATGGCACACTGTAATGGCCCAGCAATATGCATGTGATTGTCTGATTCATATTCATTTGTACATGGAGGAAGGGTGCTGAGAGAGCTAAATAATTAAATCCCATAATGCAATTAAACTTACTCCATTAGAGTTCTCTTTTACCTTCATGCCTCTGGCTGACACTATTCGTATCAGACCTCACCCCAGTGCAATTAAACTGATTAGCCAGTCCTAAGCTGTGGAGTATGTAGGAAGCTTTGTTGTTGTTACTGTTTTTCTTACAACTTTTTATTTGAATGCTCTGTGAGTCAAATGCTATGTTCTCAGGGTACAAGTTCAGGGCTTCAAATGATGTACATAAAGCTCTTTACTGGACATGTTATAGCAGATGCAAGTAACCCTGATTTTTCTAAGAGCATCCAGGGTCCCAGAACTGTTTATTGGCTCCTCAGCTTAGATATTACCTCTTAAGGGACAGGAACATTTTTATACATGCTGGACAGCTGCTGAGTAGACTGGGTGTCTTAGTTAGGGTTTTACTGCTGTGGAGAGACACCATGACTAAGGCAACCCTTATAACGGCAAATGTTTAACTGAGTCTGGCTTACGGTTTCAGAGTTTTAGTCCATTGTCATCATGTCCAGAAGCATGGCATCCTGTAGGCAGACATGGTGCTGGAGGAGCCAAGATTTCTACATCTTGATCTGAAGACAACCAGGAGGAGATTGAATTCCACACTGGGCGGAGCTTAAACACACACGTGTGCAAGCACACACATATATGCATATGCATATGTATATGTATATGAGACCTCAAGGGCCCACCCCCATACTGACACACCTCCTTATTAGTAAGGCCACACCTCCTAATAGTGCCACTTCCCATGGGCCAAGCATATTCAAACCACCACACTGGTCTTTAGCAGTTTCTTTCTCACAAACAGAACAATGATGGACAGGACAGAACTCTACCTGTATTCCGTCCTTCACCGTTCACCCATCTCTTCATTTGTCTTTAATGATTAATATACTAATGATAATCCCTATTAGAGATGAACTCCACATATTGCATATAATATGCCATTCTTTGGAATTCTTTTCTAGCTACTTGTGTAAAATGTGCTCAACAGCCTACAGCACAAATGATTCCCTTTATCCTGAATAGCAGAGATGCTAAGGGCAGTTAGGAATCTTGCCCAAGTGTTAATCTTGAGATCTGCGGGAGAAAAACTAATTCTACCACTTTGGGCCAAATTCAAAGCAAGTTTTACCAAATATTAAATACTGACCCAGAGATGGACTTTGGTCAGGACCATTCCATGGGATTTCCCAGTTGGAATGGCCCTGGGACACATGTTGCGGGGGTGGGGAGGCAAATAAGGACAAACCTATAGGCCACTGTACTTTCCCTGAGACTATTATTTTCCAAAAACTACAGTTCCCAGCATTCCAGGAAGTTACCTGGTTCCTGGGTAGGTGGGGTTTACGGGTTAATTGTTGGAGTTACACAAGATCACACTGCTAGTAAGAGAGTCTGGATTGGATAACTTTTAATGCCAAGGCCCACTTCCCCCCTGTAACCCAGCTGCATTTGATAAAGTATATGATAAAGTGCTATTCGGTGTATTTGTATTGTACAAGTTCTCCATCCCAATCATTGTCAGATCAGGATGCAGCTTTTATTGTGAGACACTAGTGCCATGCATTATTGTCAGTTTTTACTTACTACCACATCCCAGAAGGCTCAACCATGTCTTGAGTTTTTGGACAAACAAAAATTCAAAGGATTTCTCCTGAGAATCAGACCTCCATTGTCATAGAGACATCTTAGGTGACTTCCCAGAAGTGACTTTGCTTTGTCCAGAAAGGTGTCTCATTAAGAATCGATAGACAGACAGACACAGACACTACTTCCCTTTTTTAAAGTAAGATGTCCGTATAAAACATTGATTTCTTTTTTAGAAGATTCATTGTGTTCTTTGAATGGAATATTCTTTTCGTCTAGAGCTAGCAATCTGTACAAAATTCTGTTTCAGGGCACCTGAACTCTTGATTGTGATAGTGTAATAACATAGATTACCTTTTTTATTTTTGAATGTGGTAATGAATGGATTCATGGATAGGAGGGATAATATGCAAGATGTTTCTGCTGTAAAGTCACAGTTTCCCTTGTTTTTAAATTATGCAGATACAGTATTTTTAAAAATGTAAACCAGAACATTTAATAATAAAAATGTCCCAACAACCAAAAGAAAGTAAATGATAATAATTGGTGTTTTACTTTTTAATGTAGCATGTAGTCAAGATCTCTATTAAATGACTATTACTGATTTTACATATTAATTTATATACATCCCAAAAAGATCATGCTTAAAGCTACTGAGAATAAAAACATTTAGAATTACTATTACGTTGTAGCCTATGAGAGTCTATGGTTTTCTTGGAAATAAAGTGAGTAGAGTGTACTTCATTCTTACGCCCTTGTTTGCCAGTGATGGTGCTCTCAAAGTTTCCTAACATTTTAATTGATTTGATTATTTATAATTTTTTAAAATTTATTTAACAAACTTCTGTTGAATCTCAGAGTTGTTTGGCCACTGGGGATATAAATAATGAACGTAATTCTCACACCTTTGCTTTCACGGACCCTATTGTCTGGACCGGAGGAGGATGCAGTGATATGCATGAATAATTAAAGAGCAGTATAAAGTATACCAGAAGGAAAGCTAAGAGTGATGTAGCCAATGCAGAATTTTGAAGTTCAGGTAGAGCTTCACATAAGAACGTGAAGCTAAACTGAGCATGAAATACGTGAATGGGAATTAAGCAAAATGTGGTAAATTAATATTCTGGGCAGAAGGAAAAGTATATATACAGAGCAGATATTAAGTGTGCTTAACTCCCTGGAAGAATTGAGACAATCTGTATAGATTTCATTTAGTGTAGACTGATTTAGCACGAAGTTGAGAATTTTGGGGCATGACGCAGGAGATATCAATAAGAAGCCAATTCGGAAAGCCTTGGTCAGTTATGTTGTTTCAGAAATAAGAATGTTAACCAATATGGTAGTGTTTAAAGGAAGGGGAGTGTGTTTGAATTGCACGTTTGCACAGTTCACGCTGCTTTGCAGTTTATGGGAGGATTATCAGCAGGCCAACAGAAAAGATGACAGGAGATAATTACTATAAATAGAGTAATTGAAGACCGCGATGGCGGTGAGCAGGAAGAGTGGCGAAGGGGAGTATAATAGAGCTGATGCTGAATTTGGAAGATGCTTGCTTGGGAGAGAGAATCAGTAGAGTTAGTGATGCATAAAGGGAGGAGGGAAATGAACAGTGGTAACCATTTTCCAGAAGTAGCTACATTAGCTATTGAAAACTACTGTTTTGTAATTTAATATCTTATAGTAGATCATAATTTTCAGTACAAACAATATAATTAAATATTGGCTACTGTACTTTTTAGATGTACTTGATTTTACTAGAATGTTTTAGATAATTATTTTCTGTGCAAAATTACTTGCCATCTGCTATAATTATACTTTGTATCAAGCCATCACAAGATTGGTTCAGAGAAATGCAGACATTTGTATGTGAGTTGTTGTGTATAGAGATAATTGCACTGGCTCTGCATTGTAGAAGTCTCTGACAAGCAACCTTGGGGCTTAGGTGGCTTCTAAAATAAAAGAGCACATCAGAATTTATCTAAATATTCCGACTACTTTATCTTGACCGTGGCTGCATGACACATGTTGAGCCATGTTGCAGCCACGTAATCCTAGATTTAATTTACAAACTCTGAGACTCAGTGGTCAGTCAGAGTTTGTAAGATGTGACTTGATCTTTGATAGAAGCAGATGTATTTCAATGAGAATTTAGTATTTGTTCCTTACACTTCGGCTTTCCCCCTTTTGTTTCTTTTGTCATTATAAGATTGAAAGTCCCTGTTGTATTGGTGCACAAAACAAAGCTCTCCTTGAAAGGTAATTTTCCAAGAACAAAGAAAATATGAGAATGTTGTTTGATTGTTTGGTTTTCTGTCATTCAGTGTTGCATTAAACAACAATTTTTCCATAAGTATGAATGGCCTCACTGTTAAAAACTGGCAGTTATAAATGCAGCACAGTAATACTTTGAAAGCAAACCTTCCCCAAGGCCCACTAGATTCCAGATGAAGTTGCATCCTATTTAGTTACACACTGCAATGCACACACCAGATTGGTTATTGGAGAGAAGAGTAGCCATTTAATATATTCTCCCATATTTCTTCTTTTATCAAAAGTGAGGATTCTTATAACCCATTTGATCTGATTATTTTTTGTATTTTCATTAAGGCATATATATTTACTTCATCCTCGCTTCGTGGAATGTACCACTTCAAATACTGTTGGCATTCTTCTTGTTGCTGTAAGATTCTTTCTTTCTCAGTACCCTACCCATCTCTATGAGGTCATTGTAGAAAGCTATTATGTCTTTGTTGGTGTACTTTTAAAATCTATTTTTATTTTGGGTTCCTTAAATCTCCTTCTTCTCTCTCTCTCTGTCTCTCTCTGTCTCTGTCTCTCTCTCTCTCTCTCTCTGGCTTTTATCCCCACTAACAAAGACCATGCCCCAGCAGGAAGTAGTTCACAACTGACAAAGATCAGATCATGTGCCTGGAATGATGGCTCAGTGATATGAGCATTTGCTGCTCTTCCAAGAACCTGGGGCACTTCAGAACTACCTGTAACTCCAGTCCTAGGGAATTTGATGCCCTCTACTGACATCCATAAGCATCAGGCACACACATGGCATACTTATGTCCGTGCAAGCAGAGCACTCATAAACATAAAATAAAAACAAATTGGTCTTTTAAAAAACTAAATCTTGGATTGGAGCCTAGGAGAAGTCATTTCATAAATTGCATTAAATATTTGGCATGGAAATTCTGTCTGTCTTTTTGTATTAAATGAGTATACCTCATCCCTATATGATTAGCCATATGAAAACAAGTCACATTTACATAAACAAAAGAGAAAACCAGCCCTAGTGTGTTGTCTTTTGGATTATGTAACCTGGTCTTCACAGTATGGCTTTTTGTTCTTGTTTGCATATTGCCAATGTCTAATGTGCTTGCTGACCACAGACAGAATTTGAAGTTTGTTTTAGAGTTTTTACTTCATTAAAATATTTCAAAGAAAGGGTCTTGGTCCTATAAAAATCTATTGTTTCCTGTTTGCCTAGGGAAGCTAGTTGTTTTGAGATCTGACCAACAGGAAACCCATTGTGCTTATCAAGAATTTGCAGGACCCCTGAGAGCCTGGTGTGTTGTAATACTGTGTATTTATTAAATGCTTTGCAGCATGTTTTAAGAGTTTTTGACTTGAAATAATTTTACTGATGTATATACATATAAGTAACAAAGGGTAGGAAAATTGTTTAAACAATAATTTTATATGGCCTCTGAGATAAAAACTGAAATATTATTTGCAAAACTAAAACTGAGCACGAGGATACATTTGGGAACTGAAGGCAAAAGGACTCTGATTTTAATTCTCACTCCATTTTATGCTGATGTTTATGATGAAAGCAGTAGAAATGGGGCTGGCGATACGAATTAGTTGTTGAGCGCACTGGCTGCTCTTGCAGAGGACCTGAGTTTGCTTCCCTACACCCACATAATGACTCACAACTCCTAACTCCAAGGGATTCTGTGCTTTCTTCTGGCAGCCTCAGGCTCCAAAGACGCATGCACATATAAACATACATGCAAAGCACCTATACACATAAAATTAATATTTTATATGTTAAAAAGTAGAAGTGATATGTAATATTCATGTAACATTTAATCATTAATCATCTTATGTATATCATCTCATTTTTCTGACACTGAAGAACAGGCTCAGGCCATCCATTTTTGAGGATGAGAGCACAGAACTTCAGCCAGATGACCATGTAAAGTCATAGTTCCCCAGCTATGATCAGGTGGCTGCATCCTAAAGTCCTTTAGATGGTGGGATTGTCGGTGGCACTTTGAAACTAATACCAATGTGGTATAAAGACGAGCATGCGCTGAGAGAAGTTTTCAAAATATATGTAAGATAACACTGTTTTAAGGAGAAGTAATAATAACAGTTTAAACATTCTCCAACTTCTCAAAGCTGTACCTGACTTAAACTTCATGAGTAGTGGCTCAGGCGTCTCATCAGTCCTGGTTTGTGATGTCAGTGGCTCGATGTGTGTCTAATTCCATTACTTTACTACATATTTTAAGGCAGGTTATCTTGCTGCCTCAGGCTAGCCTCAAATTCATTATTTTGCTAAGGATGACTTTAACCTTTGGATCTTTCAGACTCTCCTTCCGCAAGGCTGGGAGTTGTATGCTAACATACACAGTTTATATAGTACCTGGGATCAAGGGTAAGGCTTTGTGCTCCATGAGTGGTAGGCAAGCACTCCTAAGTACCTATATCTCAAGGCCGCAATCCCATCAGTAATGATACAACACAGGAAAGGGGCAAATAGCAGTTTCACTTGGTTAAAACAAACAGAATGGCAAAGCCTTTGTCCCACTCTCTTCTGAGATTTACCAATTAAAAAAAATAATCCTTACATTCTAACTGGAATGTGATTCTTAAATATTCCTGCTTAAAAAGGAATATTTGTTCCTGAATGATACACTGGAAATTCTTTATATTATTCTCACAGGGTGGGGTGTGCATGCCTGTGTGTGTGTGTGTGTGTGTGTGTGTGTGTGTGTGTGTGTGTGTGTGTGTGATGGTAGGTATAGAACCCAGAGCCTTGCCTGCGGCGGGCGAGTGCTCTACCATTTAACTGTACCCCAGCCTCTGACTCCGTTATCTCTAGGTCCGGTGAGAATGACTCATAAGTTGAATACAAGTGGGTAATTACTTGCTGTTCTTTTGAATTTGTTAAATTTTCTTATGACTTCCTCTCAGCTATACTCATAATAGCAGTCCTGACTTTTACTCCCAAATCGACTGCCAGGATAAGTGTCACAGCTGATGGTGATGGTGAGGCACAGATGATGTGTGCTTTCATATTCTTTTCTTTAGATTCCATGAATTGCATAGAGTCCCCTTAGGCTGTCACACACACACATGACAATGAGATGGAACTGAAATGGGGTTATAGTGCCACCTGGATTCCTGAGTTCACATTCTGAGACCTCCATGTTATAGCTGTATGACGTCAGGGAAGATATTCATGCCAAGCGTCCTATAATGAAATATTCTATAATTAAATGGTGGAACACTGGCTACCAGTACTTCTCATTTCAGATCGTAATATTTTTCTCTGACACAAGAAAAAAAAATGTGCCACGATTGCAAGCAGATTTGCTTTGCAGCACAAATGCTTTGGTTTAATTTCCATAAAGTATTTACCCTCCCCCAGAACAAAATCAATAAACTTCTAAGACCATAATATAAGTCCCACTTTCTTTCGTATTCCTCATCATTTCTTTCCTTCCCTGTTTTTGTGTGTACACATGTGTATGGTTGTGTGTATGTGTATGCAAACTGGTATGTATTCAAGTATGAGCACATTGAGTTTATGCATGCATGCAAAGGCCATTGGTCAGCCATGTACTGTTCCTAAGGAGCTGTCTACTGTGTTTCTTGAGACAGGCTTTCTCACTGGACTCTGGGGATCACTGATTAGGAGGGCCAGCTAGACAGAGTTCTGCCTGTTTCTGCCTCTCAAGCAAATTACCAGTGTGTGATATTTGTAGGTCTGGGCTGGGCACTGAACTCAGATCCTCCCACGTGCAGAGCAAGTATTTTATCAACTGAGTTATCTTCCCAGCCCCTTCCTTTCCTTTTTCTTTAAAGAGTCCCCTGATAAGTTCCTGCTCCAAATGTCTAGTAGGGCTGATCTGGAGAGCCATCAGTGGAGCTGGGGAGGAAGATGTCCTGCTTGCTCCCTGGGTCTGAGAATACAAACAGCCGGGACACTAAGACATTTGCTAGAAGAAGTTAACATGACAGGTTCTTCTTATCACAGGACGAGGACCTCGTCAAGTGGGGAAATGAAGACATGGGGGGGATGAGAGTCATTCAAAGGCAGGCAAGGTCAAACAACACCCACAGCTATTCTCTTCAGAAAGCAAGGTGGAGAGAGAAATAGCCCAAGCTCCACAGCCATTTGCTTCCCTTAGTTGTTGAAGAATGCAGATAAATGTTAAAAAAAAAATACAGTAATCTGTACTTGCCATCCTTCACCTTCTGACTGCTACTCTTACAAATCAAGTGTTTTGTTTTGTGTGTTTAAGGATCCTAGCTCTTTTTTTCTTTTTTCTATGTACAGCGTGAATTGAACATTGCTTCAGTAATAACTGAGATTAAATATTACGCTCTACCTTCCTTTTCTGTCTCCTCTAAACATTAAGATCTGCTGATTCTTAAGATCTGTGCATAGCCAGACATTTACCCTCAGGCTTCCTCGTGTACTCCCTGCTCCCTGTCTCTGATGCAGGCTCATCTGGTTTCTGTCTCTAAAGGGCATCTATTAAAATGGAAGGAGGGAAAGCTAATAGTTTTTAGATCTCACTGTGTCTTGTGTGTTGGATATTTAAAGCCTGATGTATAATCTCCTGCCTTTGTTTTCTGACATTTTACAAATGTGTTCTTAATATTTGCTTAGAGTTTATAACATCGTCAGCTACACCCCCTTGTAGTTCCTTCAAATAGTCAGACGTTCTCAACAGGCAGAACTGCATCAGAAACCATTTATCTCTGTCCCTATTCGTTCGTGCTCACACCCTAGGTGGGGGACTACTGTGCATTCTTGTCAATTACCCTTTCACGAGCAATGAATTACTTTGAACAGAGCTCAAGCCCCTTGTGGGAGTGGGAGTATTTGATGTCCATATAAAATCTTTTAATAACTTTGTCATTTCCTCTAATGTATGGATTTACAAAAGCCTGAGGGGACTTGGTATTTATTGGAAATGAAAATTGGCATGAGCAGTCGGTAATAAAGTAAATTAATATATGATCTATTTTATGAAGACCATTGTAAATATAATTTAATACATCATCCACACTTGAGAATTCATAAGGTTCTTAACTGTTTAAAACAGGGCATTAGTTAGTTACAGTTACCTGGAACAGTGCTTACTGATTGTGGTTTTGACTTAAGTGTAAATAATAATAGGTAGTTCTGTTCAAACTTGGTGACAAGGGAAGGACAGGATAGGGTGCCAGGGCCTCATCCATCTCCAGGTGCTGTCCTAGGAGGTGGATCTGATGGGAGAGTGTTACTGGTCCACAGTTTAGTTTTAACGATCCCTTTGGGTCTAGCGTGTTCCAGGGACTTGCCCTTGGTACTGAATCTGCTGCCTTCTCTGTTCTCCTTCGTGACTGCCCTTTACAAGTCAGAGCATTGCTTCCTGCCATCTCCTGCTTGATTGCTTCATCTTGTGATGCTTGCCTGGGACTTAAGTCCACACTAAATGTAGCAATGAGACGTAAACGCAGTCTCCGCTGTGGCTTTCCCTTTCCCTAGAATTTCATGAGTGCCCCCTAAATGAGTGACAGGGCCATATCCTTCAGTTCCCTGAGTAGATGTCTTAGATCTGCTCAGAGCTGTTTGCATGATGTGTTTCATCTCCCAGCCTCAGGGGTGTAATACCTAATCCTGTGGTGGGGCAGTATGGGGTATGGAGTGTGAGCAGAGCAAAATTGGCATGTTACCAAAATGTACTGTACAAACTGGCAGCTCCGCTGGTAAACAAAGCACGCAGTTGGAATTTTGAGAAATTAGTAGCCTCCATCCTCATCCACATGTGCTGAAACCCCCATATACTTTTCACCTTTTTTTCCAGAGTTTTGGGCAGCATGCAATCCTCATCGAATATGAGGTAACCACTAACAGACTGAATTAGAGATTTGGCCCCCACTGTTAGTTTTTTCGGTTCTTTCCTCAGACACTCAGATCCTAATTGATTTTTGGAAGTCCTCACATTCGTTTTTGTCATTTGTTCAGCAATGTGAAGGTGTGCCGCACTGGAGGTTCCATTTTTCCTAGGTCAACCAGCTAAGACAACCAACCCCTCAAGCGGATCTTAGAATTGTGCAGTGTTGACAGTTGACAGTATATATTCACATGGGCAGTCATCATAGTGATCCGGTTGGTGAGCCCTTGCTGTAGGTTCTGTTCTGACGCCCTCCTCCATCTTCCAGGAGCCGACAATGGTGAGGTTCTTCCTGATTCCATCCCGTCTGCCCCTGGAACGCTGCCTCACTTCATAGAGGAGCCCGAAGATGCCTACATCGTCAAGAGCAACCCGATCGCACTGCGGTGCAAAGCAAGGCCGGCCATGCAGATATTCTTCAAATGCAATGGCGAGTGGGTCCACCAGAACGAGCACGTCTCAGAGGAGAGTCTGGATGAGAGCTCAGGTAAGCGAGCTTGCTACTGAAGCGGTCGGGGCGGGGGTGGGGTGAAGGGGATGAGCCACCTGCCACCCCCTTATGTGGACGAAGTTAACGTTACATCATTTTAGACGGATAAGACAAATGATCTAATCTTTCAGTGACCTGACAGCTCCCTTTGTTGTTTATCCCAGTATAGTTCAGAGGCATTTTTCATGCTCTGTGTAACTTCAAACATCCCACGTTGTATGAAGTTAATATTCCCATTGGAAATTAAACCAGACAGTTGCTGTTTTCATTTTATGAATTCTAAATAATTTTGAGGCAAATATTAAATCTTTCATCAAAACCATTTTAAGCAGCATAATTTCAATCACTTTTATCTTTCCATGGTTATTACTCTTAGGTCCTTATTCTCCACAGCTGGTGGTTTCTGAGGTTTGTTTTTTTTTTTTCTTTCTATAGTTGTTTTGATTGTTCTATAGTGATACATCCAGAACTAGAGCATCATATTCTAGCGGGCTTTCAATAAGGGTAGATTTTAGGAACATTTTTATTAGTAGGGCTAATTTTGCTGATAAATGATAAGAATATGATGACACTGAGCTAAGGTTTACTAAATACTCAAGCTATGGAGGCCTCATCTAGGGATGCATGATTTCGGCATTTCCAATAATTTTATTGGATAAGATTATTGACATCTAACAGATAAGGAATTGGAGATCTTAAATGTACACGGACAGCTTGTACTAGGTCTCACTTTAATATTTTTGATGATAACACAAATATTTTTAGAAGTTCAATTGCTCATTTTATTTTATTTGAATGTTTTGCTTTCAAGCATGTGTGTATACCATATGCATGCCCGTTGTCCTAGTAGGTCAGAAGAGTGCATCAGGTCCTCTGGAACTAGAGTTAAGGATGGTTGTAAGCCACCATGTGACTGCTGAGAACCAAACCAGGGTCTTCTGCAAGAGCAGCAAGTGATCTGAACCACTGAGCCATCTCTCCAGCACCCTGTCAGAGACTTCATTTTCCTGCTCTTGGGACTCTTTCCCTTCTCTTGGGTTGCCTTCTCCAGCCTGCAGTTTTTACCTTGTCTTATGGTATCCTGTTTTGTCACATTTGGCTCTTGTCTCTTGCAGTCCTGCTCTTTCTTGAAGGGAGATGGAGGCGTAGTAGGTCTTGGGAAGAGGGAAGGTTGAGCAAGGGAGCTGGCACGAGTTGGGGAAGGGAAACTGTGATCAGCATGGAGTGTATGAGAGAAGAATCTATTTTCAATACCAAAAGCAAAATCAAAGATGAATGAAAAAGATCAAGCATATTTTTTTTAATTGAAGTTTCTGTATTTCAGCATGTAATAGAAGTCATATATGCCTTTGAACTTTAATTTTTCACACAAGATTAAGTTTGGACTGACAGTAGATTATTCCTTTTTATGAGTCCTGATTTGGTCAGTAAACTACATAGTAGATTGTGAGTAAGTCAGAAGAGCCTAGAATAATTAGAAAGTTTCAGATAAGCTTATTGCATTAAATATAGCACTGGTATTCAGTGCATTTTAGACGTTTCAGGATATTTAATGATAGGAAAGACGTAGCTCAGATGGGTGCTCTGTAAACATATGAAAAAGACAAGACAAATATCCAAGCAGGCACAGTAGAAATGAAGTTTGAATGTTTAAAAGAGAGGTATGTGGTATTGCGGATTCACAGAAAAGGCCACATCCCACTGGGAATTTTATGAAAGGAACATGACTGATCCTAATGGGCATCGCTGATCATGTTCTGTATGGAGATGGGAAACATCAAGCATCATGATGATGTCAGGGTCACTATCATTAGCCAATGGGAAAAGCTTGGTGTGTGTCCAGTAAAAAGCTTCAGAGGGACACCAGCACCTAAATGGTGGCCCACCAATGGCAGGAGATTGTGAAGCGGTGTTACATCCAATGAGTCCTTAAATGCCAGCAACCTATTGGGCTTGTATGTTACATTGTCTACATTGCTCCAAATGTAAGGCGGAAAGCTGTCAAGTGATCAGCCATTTTTTCTAACACTGTTTAGAAATCTTACATCTAGCCTCATTTAACTGTCTCTTGGTAAATAGTACAAGCCAATTCAATAGTTCACCCACTTGTAATTTCACAACATTCTGTTTTGTTATTATTTCCCCCTTTTAATTCTACCAGCATTGCTAGGCAACTCCATGTCCTGTGGAAAACATTGTTGATTACATTTTCTTCTAAATAAAATTCTGTCCTCTAGTTCTTTTGTTAAGGGCAATTGAAGTTATGTATTTGAAAGTCACGATGCAGAACAAAAAAAATAATAATAAATGACAAAGTCAGGAAAAAAATATATATCTCCTTTGGAAAGGAATTTAAATCTTTACAGTTACTTCTTCGAAAGAAATTTAATAAGCACAGCCTTTTTATATGTCATTTTTTATTGAATCAATAGGAAATAACTATTTCTCTTTAAATATTTTTTCCACGTTATTAATGAAAATTGCCATTTGCCACACCATGGGATTGTTTTCCCAGCTCTGTGTTAATACTAGAATATTAACAGCAGCAAAAAGAGTGTAGATATTTATCCTAAATCGATACATGGATACAATTAAACTTGGAAATGAAATAGCCATAGGTATTAAAGTGTAGAAGATGCACTACCTACCTCTCTGGGTTTCTCCATGAGATGCCGGATCCTGCCAGCTGGAGTACCCTTCTACCAAGACAAGACTTGATAGGCTGTGACCCTATGGTGGGAGAGGAGGTCCCCTTCTGTCCCAGACCTAGGGGATGGGAATAGGGTGAAAGAGGGAGGGAGGGGGGAACGGGAGGATACAAGTGAGGGGCTAACAATTGAGATGTAATCTGAATAAATTAATTTTTAAAAAGGAAAAATAATAAATAAATATTCAACCAAAAAAAGAGATTTAATGAATTTGGATGGGATCTGTAAAATAATTCCTCACAGCCCAGCAGGACTGAATGGCAACGAAGGGGCCAAGGGTAGGAGCCACCATTTGACCAGAAGTACTGTTAGAGGGAAGGACTTGTAGGGAGTCACCCTTGACCTTCCTTTGGACACGTTTCCCATTTCTGAACTATTTGAGTTGATGCACCTTTTTTCTGACACACGGGCCTTAGTTCTTCATGGGTGTGGTGGGAATGCATAGGATCTGATAGAACGGAGAGTAGACAGCGAATCTTTTGTGTTTCTGAATTGGAAGCACTAAGTCCCTTCAGCTGTTAAAAGCTGCAAACTGCCTTCAGTCTTTCTGGTAATTTGGACCCGTCATCTAACCGTTCAAATAAGAAGAAAAAGGATTGTGTGTTTTCATGCAATTTAGCTTGGAAAACCCTGAGCTAGAGTCCTTTCCTGCAAAAAAGTACACTTTATTTGACATGAGTTACTGTGTTTTCACAGACATGGCTATACCTCTTAGTAATGTTCACTCTCAGTTCTCTGCACGAGCCAAGGGACCATCTCTCATTTGTTCTGCTTCATTTCATTTGGAAATATGGGGCTCTTCTTCCTTGTGTTTTGCTTCTGTTAACATCTGGAAGCTTTGAATGGTGGAGCAGCCCCAACCCCGGAATCACACCCCTGTGAAATTGGTGGTGCATTCAATAATACAGGAATTAAGAGCCTTAATGTAACAGGGGCACACAGGCCACACAGCACCGCAAACACCCTGAACAATAAGCTCCACACATCCTCACAGTAAAGCTTCTGTTGCTTGTGGAAAACTTCTGTTAGCAATCACCTAAGCCACTTCATTATCACCCGGTAATATCCTAGAGGTTAGTTGTTGGGGGTGTTTTTCAATCATGTCTGTGATTTCTTAATTTATTTGGCCCAAGAAGCATTGAACTTGAACCGGTGAAATGCTTTGAATTCTAGTGTGTCTGGGAAAAGTCTAAACTTGGCCAACTGTTTTTTTTTTTTTTTTCATTTTTAAAAGATATTATGCCAGGCATTCCCCTCTATGTTTTTTTTTCCTTTTTGCACAACTGCAGCCTCTCTCTTGGGATAAAAGGCTAATGGATTGCGTTGAGGAAAGGCAGCAGAGTAGAAATAAAAGTGTATTAAATCTCAGAGTTTGTATCTCAGAACTTCACTGCGCTGGTGATGAGGATTTGAATACAGTATCTTCCAGGAAAACCATCAATGTGCAGTTTCCTCCAGTTGATTCATGGACAACCAAGGTACCTTAGGGAAGCATACGTTTTAGCTCAGAGAATACAGAAATACTCAATCTCTGGAATCTTCCACTGGCATCTGCACATTTAGAGCTCACTTTTATAGGAATGCCCTTACTCACCACTCTGCAGTCTGTCTTGTTCATCACTTCTTCTTCTTCTAGAATACTGACTCTCTCTTAAAAGGTTTGTAGACAGTCATTATGAACTCCCTGCATAACACATAGGAGACCCTGAAGGACATGTCTCTAGTGTCCAATTTAGCCTTTCCTACAACAACAAAAAAGTTTGGACACCATATTCATTTGAGCCTTCTTCAACAGTGTTAGAAGCAGGCCCTTACTTCCTGACACTGGCCAAATACCTCGCAGGTCAGGGTCTCACTCTCCTGGCGTGGAGCTTGCTCTCTAGCCGATGATAGTGCTCTGGACTTTGTAATCCTCTTTTCTCTCTGCCTTCCTGCAGATCCTAAATTCTTGAGCAGTGATTTTTTTTGATACTTCTTTTAGTCTTTTCTGTTCACAGAACATAAATTTGTATGCCTTCCAATTTGAAGTTTGGGTTATAAAGACCTCAGACAAAAGGAAACACAGCATTGAAGATCTTCTTATGGTCAAGAAGATGAGTAAAGATAATAGAGGTGTTTGGAGTGTAGCTCTCTATTAACAAGCATCACCATTAGACTGAGAGCCTCATAGCTTCCTTTCAGGATTCTCCTGGTGTAAAACGGAATAATAAATGCATTTACCACCATAGTCTTGTAGGTTATAAAACTTATTACATATGATTTATTGAGCAAGGTACTTGATAAACAGCAAGTGGTCTGTCAAGATTAGCCTTAAAAATTATAGAAATTGGACGTTTTAAAACCTTCAAAAGACTTAGCAAGTGTCTGATGATTCAAACATTTACCACAATACTTTAATAATTCCATTCATTATCTGACTTCACTGAATAATATTGTATTATGTGAGTGTGATCCACTCATGCCATGTCCATAGAGCTAAAACATGTCAAATAACACACGTTATGAACTTAGGCTACAAATGTGTGGTTTCCATAGCTATAGGAAGAGAAAATCATTGACCTAGGTACGGTATTGAAAATCATGATGCTATCTGTGCCAATGTAAAATGGCATAGAAGTGAGTCAGATATGAGAAGGTGTCCTCTAAGTGACCCCACCACGTCCATTTCTGTCTCTGAAGTTTCCCCTTCTTGCTATTATCAGACAACACTCTCAAGTTAATTTGCTTGCCTCTGCCAGACACCTCTGAGCTGATTAATTCTAATCTCTGGTGTGGAAGCAACTGGAGAGCTTGGGTGTATTCTTCGCTTCTGTACTTAAGTCTGAACTTGTGGTACTTCTGCAGAATGCGTGAAGTGCTTATTATTCCCGGGAAACTAAAGAGCATTCATTAAGCAGAGTGAGCATACACATTCAAAGGATGAGGATTTCTTTTTGGTTTTTGTCAGAATATATTTTAATCTTGTTGCTAGGATGAGGAGGCAAAAGACATTTAGCCTTAATTAGTCATCTGCCAGTAAAATGAAATACGGTTCCACCTTTTAATTATCTATATTTAATTTACTATTTTCAGTAGCATGCTGTCTGATGACAGCTAAACTCACCCACTATGTGGGATTACATTTTAATGACAATTCTTCCAGAGATTTGTAATTTCAATTACATGAGGTCTATGCACTCTTAGTGGGCAATAGAGCCATGCCGTACAAGCAAGGTTGACTATGAGTATCCTTGGAGCCTTCCAGACTGAGGGAGAATGGTACCCATGCCCTCAACCTTCCTTCAGGGGTGATAAGCCCTTTTTGTGTGATCTTATAATACTCTGAAGTTCTGCCATCATAGGAGACGCCACACTGAATTGGTAGGATGGCTCAAAGTATGGTCTCCTTTCACTTGGTATCACATTGATGACAGCAAACTTTATAGCATGCTTGTCATGATGCTTTTGGCACTTATGAAGGTAGGCATGGATGAGCCACTCTATACATTAGTTTTTCAAATCAGTATCTTTCACAACATTATGACATCTTTGATTTGTTTCTTATATTGTGGTTCTTAAGACAAAATTATTTTTAAAAACCTTGAAATAATATAATAACATTAGTAAAAGTAAAGGCCACAGTACTGTTATACCAATTAAACATGATAAGTGAATATTCAAAATATAGGAAAGCTTTCTATTGCTTATGCACATTTTTAAGACTCTAATTTTGGGCCCATAAGAAATAAATAAGAAATATTGTCTTACGTCCATGATGAATGCGATTCTTCCAGGAGAATGGGTGAATTACTGACTGCTCAGCAGGTAGGGGAAGATGAGGCCTCCTCAGAGCAACAGCTGACTATCTGAAGATCTGAGTCCTCTGGGAGTTTGAGGATCAGTAGAGAAAGCTCATGAATGGTTCTAATAAAGCACTGGCTTCCCCTTCTCCCTCTAAGAACTGAGCAAGGCCTTGTTACTCATGGAATCACATTGTTATGGGCCTTTGGTATTTTTTTTTCCAAAGGTAAATAATCATTCACTTAGTTAGTCCCCATTATGAAACATTTCCAACTGGAAAATAAAGAAGAGAGTATGTGGAATGTGGCTTAAAAACAAACAGACAGACAAACAAACAAACAAACATGAAAACAGGTCCAGAGTTTTCCATAAGAAAGCAATGCCCCGCAACCCAAGGTCGCTAGGCAACTGCCATTTCCATGGGGTTTGCAAAGTGCAAAACATAAAGAAGGATTCTAGCTTTCTTAGGGGATGTGCTTATTCTGTATAATAAGCTGAGCATCCTACTCTAGAGAACTTCAAGTGAGAGAAGGGAAGCGCGGATGGGGAATGCGTGGGAACTGTGTGGGATCCCTCCCCAAGCGCCAGTCAGCAGGTGCATCCAAGAACTGGCTGCAACAATAACCACTGCAGGATGCTAGTGATGGGCTTTGCTGAGTGTGATAATGAGCTGGAGATAAAAGGCAGGAGGACAGCTGTTAGTAGGCACCAGGCTGTCGTTGGCATGGCTCTGAATGTTAAATACTACCCCCGCATTCTTTATGTCCTAAACACCAAGTTAGGATCTTACAGTAAGACTCTGTGGCCCTTTTCTTTAAAACTTGCCAGATATAAATCATTTTAATTCTTTTCTCTTTGCCATTGTTCCCCTCCTTCTTTGCTTGTACATTCTCTGCCTTGAATCATGAAACATCTACCTTCAATTAGTTTGAAAATTCTCAAACTTTTCGTCTCCCGACAGGATTAAACCTGCTAAAAGTAACTAGTGTTTTCTATCCGATAAATAAGGGGATTACAGCAGTAACTGCTGTCAGCATTTTTCTCATTTAAACAAATAAAGCTGACAAATGATGAAGTTCTCTGCTGCTCTGTTATGTTTAGAACATGCAGAGTGATTATTCATCCGCTGCCAACGTTAGTCTATCCACAACTAAACCATCCCAGAGCCTAGAAAGCTCATTAGCATACCAGTACCATAGTTATATTTTTGTATTCTGCTTCACTCTACTCCAGAGCAAAGGCTGATGGTTGTAATTTGCACAATAACTTAAAGGGTTGGGCTTTTCCATGCTTAGTGGAGTTACTCAAGTTACCGGGCACATCGCTTCTCTTCTTTGTGAGATAGCATCTTTTATTAGTCTGGAACTTTTGTACCACTAGAACATTTCCTACAGTCAAGTTAGCTGCCAGCTCTGGAGATAGAAAAGTAGATAGCTGCGTCTGCTTGCCACACAGATGGGTGAGCTACAGTGGAGACAGCAGTTACCTTAAATAGAGAGGCTTCGCTTAGATATTCCCCAAGTGTGGATGTAGATCCACATATGTGCACACTTACTGCCTGTATATGTGTGTGTGTGTGTGTGTGTGTGTGTGTATAACAAATTAACTGGAGATTTGATAAAGAATATAATACTTTTTCAGAAAAATGCCTTATTAAAGAAGCATTATTATATCATGCCGAGTAAAACAAGAGAGATATAAAGAAATCATGATTTTTAAAGGATTCTTATAGAAGGGATGATCTAACCAACCAAAAACCTCACATCTGAAGGAGGCCTCATCGAGACAATTAATGTACATTTGCAGGTGTGGCAATGTCATTTGTGACCTGCCACCTTGATAATGCTGATTAGGGGACTACACTGTGTACAGGAGCACTTGATTTGTGTTGGCTTTGCTTTGTGATCCCTTTAAGAGCATCTGAAATAGAACGGTCACTGAGCCGTCTTGATGCTGAATTCATGACAAGGCTATTCCCCTCCATCCTAGATGGGACTTGACAAAGAATGCCCAAAAAGACATGTTCCGCTTTCTGTGTGGTGGGGATTGTTTTCTCTTTGTTCTTCCCAGAGCCCCCTGTAAATGTCTCTGTATGTATTAGCCAAACAGGTTTTGGGCCTTGTTGATCCTATGGGGACTGCCCTGACGATCTTGGCTGCGTATGCAAACTGGTCCAGACTCCATGCACAACCTTGGTACAGCTTCTTGTGTTCTGGGCCACTGTTCCCTGTCTTAACCCCAGGACTTAGTAGCCAACAGCTAGAGATGGAAGCTGTTGTGTGACCTGACTCAAACCTGCCAATTCTAGGCTTTAACACTCTGCCTTTTCAATTCCCTTTCATGGGAGTCACAGTAGAAAAGCTCTTGTTCGGTTCCCCGTAACCCTTCTGCCTTCCATTGGCCCGGGTGCTTGCTGCTTCCCTGCGTGGCTGAGTGTGGCCTGCTGTGCCTGTTTCTTGCTAGCTACGTAAATTTCATCCCCCATGACTGTCATTTCTAAGATTGCATGTCTAAGCACACATGATTAAAATAAATTTTGGGTGCCAAATTGGACCCATGCATTCTCGGTTTTCTGACTCGGAAATGTGGCCCCTTTGAGCCATTCTGAGATGGATTTAATAGACTCACAAGACAGAAATGAGAACGGAAAAGGGGCTGGACCACATTTTTTATCTTTCAAGCCACCTATTATCTTGTAAATAAATTGAATACTCTTGTTCTTAATGGCAGGATAATAATCCATTGTGAATATATAGCACATGTTCTTTATCCATTCATGTGCTGGTGGTTCCGTAAGCTCATTTCACGGCAGCTCTTGTGAGTAGAGCCACAGGGAACATGCGTGTACAGCCATCTCCATTGCACGCTGGGCTTAATTCCTTTGGGTATATACCCAAACGTGGTAGAGCTGGATCATATATTAGTCCTGTGTGGTTTTTCTTTTGGAAACCTGCACTCTCCTTTCCATAGCGTCCGCACTAATTTACATCCCCGCCAGAAGTGTGTACAGTTTGAGGACCTGCTTTGCAAAGGATGGGTGCGTTCTGACTCAGTATGTGTCCCCGGCACATTACCACTGCTCCATCTCTCATCCGTGGCATTAGTGTGATCCCATCTCCTCTCTTTAACTCTTCAAAGCAGATTATTCATTTGTCTTAAGCGCAAGATGCACCCAAGCCCCCTTCCATATCACCTCACTCCTTATCTCTAAATCTTCAGCTTCCTTTAACAGCACGTGTACTCCACTTCCAGCCACGTTCTAAAGAAACAGGGGTTTTGTCTTGTTTTATTTTTAATGCACTTCATTGTCCCTATACTGTCCTCTTTTCTCCCCTTTGCTAATAGACTCTTCCATTTCTATGCCCTGGTCCTACTATTCTTTCTTTTTTCAGGGCAGGGATGGGACCCGGGGCTCGTCACATACTAGGCAGATTCTGTCTCTGGCGCTATGTCCTCAGCCCTTTCTTTACGTGCAAGGATGGTGAAAACGCAGCAGTAGCATCGCCTCTAAAAGTTCATGGCTCTTTGCTCTGGAGAAACCCACAGATCGCAAGACTTAAATCTTTAAAAAGAAGAATACAGCGTACAGGAGCTGTCCACACGAGGAGCTGTGGTGTCAGTAGACACGAGGAGCAGTGTTGTGTGCTGCCTCTTCCACTCGAAGGAAGCTTACCTCATATTGCACACGATGCTTCACTTGTACATAAGTGTCCCTGTCACATATTATGTATCATGTGTTATTGATTGGGTGGCATGGACGTTTGCCCCATGTGATTAATTCACCTCTGTTATTATTTATTTTTTAAACCTTGCCAACAGCAGAAGCAGAGCTGTATTCTACTTTTTTCTGTGCAGAGCTTTTGGCTCGATCTGATTGTAGTGGTCCCTACCCTCCTCCAGTTGCTTTTCTGCTCCTTTCCTTTAAAAAAAAAATGTTGAAAATAGATTCTTCTCTCATGCAATACATCCTGACCAATTTCCCCTCCCTTTGCTCCTCCCAGCTCCCCATCACCTCCTCTCCTTCCCAGACCCATTCCACTCTCATTTCCCTCAGAAAAGAGCAGACTACAAGAGATGGCAACGAAACACAACAAAGCAGGATGCAAGCATACATGGCAAATTTTTCTGCCGTCTGAATTCTCTTTGAGTTTAAAGGGGAGAAGCCAAATTAGGCATTTAATTTTTCTTCAGTTCTTTCACACGTTAGTCTTATTTCCATAGTCAAGAACAAGAAATTGAGCACAGCAATAGGCGTTTCATTGTGAGAAGCCAGAGTATTAGTTTGTAAGACATAAGCAGAGGATGACAACCACCACAGGATCCTCCATCTATAAACTGTGGATGTAGACAGATGACTCTTGTTTTTCAAGTCATGGGATTTTTCTTTTTGTCTACATCACATGGATAGAGGAGCATAGCCCATCTTTGAGTGATGTGCACATTCAGTGAGTGAAGAGTTCTAGCACTCACGGTGGTGCTGGGCTTTCATATTCAAGCTCCGACTAAGCCAGTGTCAGCCAGTGCCTGTGGGCATGAGGACTAGGGAGACTGCCACCTTGTTTGTCATTAGGTTTGGCTAGGAGGAATATGTCCCCTTTCATCCCTGGCACGACATGAAGTTTAGCCAGCATTCCCAAAGAAGGCCTGCTGTGGTCCTCGGTCAGAAGAGTGAAGGTGTTTGCACTCCCCAGTCAGAAGTAAACAAGCACATTTCTAGTGATTAGAAGGAACGCACAAATTGATCACAGTCTCATTGAAGGGTCAAAGTCTTCAGCTTTACCCCAGCTCAGATGTTATGTTATGTTTGTTTGTTTTTTGATGTCTGTCCCTGCCCCATCCACTCGTTCCACCACTACTCTGAGAATTTTCCTTGGTCCTCTGTCAGGGTTCTTCGACTCAGATCAACTTCTCTGACTCCCGCATGCCCAGCCCATTTGCTTTGAATCCCATAGGCTTTTTTTTGTTGTTCTCAGCCTTTGATACCGCTGTTTGGGCCGTTTCTTGAATTACAGACCTGCTTATACCACCTCTCATGCACAGGTTATTATTCTTTTCTTTCAAGTCATACTATTAGAGCAACACTTCCTTGGCTACAAAACCCTGTAGCTACTCTAAGAACAACTTGACACCATGTCTCTGACCTTAGTACGTGGACACAATTGGCTTCTACACATTACCTTAGGTACATATTCCTCACAGTGCATTTTGTACAATGACTGAGAGCATCAGGTCAGTGTAATAGGAATGCTGTTCTATTGCATGGCACTGCGTTGGTTGATAATACTCGGTGTGCACACTTTACAGCCCACTCAGCTAGTGGAATTTAATTAGCAGTAATATATTACTGTCTCGGTAATTAAAACCTTGCCTTGATTAAAAACAGAATTGTTTAATTAAAAAGAAAAAGGTTTGGCTAGCCTTAACTCTGTGATTGAAAAATACAGTGGCCTCACCTAATGTTCTCTGTGTCCCCCATCAGGCCTGAAGGTCCGGGAAGTGTTTATCAATGTCACCAGGCAGCAGGTGGAGGACTTCCATGGGCCAGAGGACTACTGGTGCCAATGTGTGGCGTGGAGCCACCTGGGGACTTCCAAGAGCAGGAAGGCTTCTGTGCGCATAGCCTGTAAGTACCTTTGGGAGTGACCTTTGGGATGACCTCGTGTCTTGGAACTGTGGACAAAAGTTAAATACAGTTGACGAGGCCATCGGAAACATCCTGGGCTTCTGTAGAAGGCAAATGAGAGGATATCAAGATGAGCTTTTCCTTCACCAATAAGTTCAGTTCTTTAAAATCTCATTTAAAATGTTTAATCATAACCTGGCATGGTGGTGCACGCCTGTAATCCTAGCACTCTAGCAGGCAGAGGCAGGAGGCTCTCTATGAGTCTAAGGCCAGCCTGGTCTACAAAGTGTTTCCAGGGCAGCCAAGGCTACACAGAAAAACCCTGTCTAGAAAAACAAAACAAAACAAAAGCCTTTGATCATATTCTCCAGAGGTCAATCAGCAAGTCAGTTTGCCTAAGAGATCCTACCTGAATTCTCAGAACTCAAATGTCTTAACAGTGCCAGGAAAATATGTTCCAGAGAATAAGAAGCCCACACAAATGTACTCTGCTTCTCCCCGTCAGTGATAAAGTTCAAGGGGGCACCCATGGGGGGAAGCTGAGCAGTGGCTGTTTATTCTACTTTGCAGCCAGTCTGCAAAAATAAGCCATTAAAAACATTAAGGGATTTTTATAGCCTACTGTTAAGTCTCTTCTCTGTGAATCTTAAAACATGGAAATAGGTTTTAAAACTGCATTTGTTTGACCCAAGTATAACTTAAAAAAAAATGCATAGTTGTAAAAGAATGAGGAAAGAAGAAAGGAAGAAAATGGCTTTTCTGGGGAGTCCAAAATTGTTCTCTCCTATTTCAGCATTGATGTCTTTATAATCTAAACATGATTTGTAATATATAAACTACTCCTTCTGTGGGTGTCTTTATCCCACCCGTTCCCATTATCCCAGCTCTGTAGATCCTTGGACTCCTCCTTTTTATGACTAGGACTGTTATAAAGAAAGAAATAATGCTATAGAAGGAAACTGGGAGGTGCTGGGCAGAGACGATTATTGTTGTTTTATTCAAATACTGCCTATTGAGAGAGCCATAAAGAGTATGGGACAAGAGGGATTTATCTGAGGACTGAAGGAATTCTTCATAGCAGATGTTGATGGTTTAGGGATTAAGACTAGGAGTGAATTGCTATAGGCAACGACATTTATGTTTCCTTGGAAATGAAATCTTCCTCTTAAAATATGCATCTCACCTTCACAATACTGGCAACTTGGGAGGCCTCTCCTGGATGCCATGTGGGTCCATGTAGATCAGGAAAAAGAGGTCACCCCATAAGCCATACTCAGTGTGAGAGCCTTGGGAGAGATATTTTTCCAATAGTTATTTAGTTAACTAAAATTAGCCAACCAATATATCATGACTTTAACCAAGAGAGGGAATATGTTTGCATTCATTTGTCCCATGATAATTCCAATTCTGTGTTCCCTCTGTGGCCTCACTCAAGCCATGCAGAACACTCAGCCCTAGTCAAGTTAGGGTATATTTCTGTGGTACTCAGCCTCAACTGAGTGGAGGAAGCAGCATAGAAGATTTCAACACTGGCTCACTCAGTTTCTTCCTTCTGAGCTTCCTTGTTTTCCTCCTCATCTCACTTTCCTTCTCCAAGGTCGGTGTCACCTACTCTTCAAACTCTTATAAATAGTTTCCCTGGTCTGTGTCCACCTCTGATGTCTTCTGTCTCCATTCCTGTTCATTTAATTCCTGATTGCTATGTGCCTGTTAGAACCTCATGTCTTTGTTTACAGATTTCATCAAAGAATGGTTCAAACCCACCTGTTCTAATGTTCCATCACCTCGACTGTACACCTTGTACGTTGCCCTTCCGAGGTTGTCACATCTGTCAGCCTTGCCTTTCTGACACACAGCCCCACTCCTACAGTCTGCCAGTTCGCATATGTTTTGAGACAGGAGAGAAGAGCCTAGACTCTGCATCTCTGCTCCATTGCCATTTCTGTCCTGCGTCATCTTAGTTGTGCACAGGTGGACAGCATAGCTCATTTGCCTTGCTCTTAATATCTCCATATATGAATCGATGCCTATGTCATGGAGCTGTTCTGAGCACTGCTGATATTCATGAATACTAATTATTTAAACTAGCTGGTTCAGTGAGCACTCTCAAGCTATCACCGGATGCCTTGTGGTATGTCTGGTCCCCTCCACCACTATTACATGAGCTGATCTTCGCTGACATTAATGGAGTGAGCATCCTAGGTTAGCCGTTCCTGAGCTTCTCTTCTAATCACAATAAAAGAAGAGATGAGAAACTATCTATAATGGAATAGGCATTTCTCATTATGTCACTTTTCCTTTTAATCATTTGACCTTTGTAGAACACTGAGATAACAATCCTGTTATTCTCTCTAAAGATGCAAAATAAACTATTTGTCCTTTTCATATGATAAGCTCATTTGTATACAAAAATATTTTCGTCAAGAAAAAATATCAGAATATCGTCATAGCGCATTTTATACAATTCACTTAATGTGTTCTCTAATAGAGTTTGCAACATATTTTTAATTTCTTCCCATGTAGCAAGTTAGAGGCTCTTTAATTTATTTAAAATTATTTATGCAAGCCAAGACATGATTTGTCATTAAATATTGCATTTGACTTGGGGACCAATGTGCATTAAAATGTAAATTGAAATTTAACTAGTGTAATGGCATCAGAAGTGTATGTGAGGGTGCCTTCAGGATCTTACTTGGATGTTTTATTCACTTTCAGGAAAAACACTTTTAAAATAATTTTCCTATTTTATTAGAGTAAGAGAGAGGAGTTCTGACTTCTGCGTGTAAGTACTTCCTAGCAAATAGCACATTGCAGGGAGGATAATCTTCATTTTCAGTGAACGAATAGGCAAATTAGATATAATTGTTACCACCTTTCCTCTTTTCAAAATTGTTTTTTAAGTAATAGAGGCATCTCAAAGTACTAAATAACCATTGATAGATACATGCAGCTTATGAACACGAGGACCATCATCTGAAGGGACTTTACAATTTACTATCATCTTTGTAGTGCTCAGTGAACTGTTCTGTTTCAACACCTGATCTCCTTATGCTTCCTGGATCGAGCCAAGGAGCCATTAAGGATTTAACAAATTTTAAATTGCACTGGGCAAACGCTCCAAGGCAACTGGGACATTGAGCTGATGGGCCTAATGACAGGAGCATCTTGATAGGATCATGGTTGCTAATCTCTACCAACACAAGGAGACTCTCTGGATGCTGCTGTTTGGAGGTTGCTTGGTTTGTAAAGGAAGCAACAGTAAGAACAATTCTTCTCTTGAATTTTATGGCTCATCTTCAAAGTGGCCTCTCTTGGGGGTAAAAGTTTCAGATGCAAAGCGGTGTCTCCTATCATAGATAGTCTGGATATGACTGTGGGAGAAGGCCCAGGCAACTGTACATATTACTAAGAATTCTGAGTCAGTGAACAGATACCATTGGGATGTCTTGCCCAAGAACAATATTTCCAAAACTTCAGCATGCACTGTCATGCCAATCAGCAACTAACGTGGTCCTCATATTATGCTGGCGAGCCAGTCCAGCTGATTCAGGAAGCCTAGCATAAGGTCTCTAGTTGAGAATTTCTTATGAGACTCCTGGATGTGAGTGCCGCCAGCTTGTGTAGAACCTTCCTTCCCGTAACAAGTCGTGAGAATGTATGAAACACTATGTGAGGAGTTTTTATTCACTCTGTTTAGCATGTCATGTGGCCTCTTTATTCAACTTGTTGCAAAAAGGTAGCTAACATGACTGATGGGGACAGATACCTAGCCGTTAGCGAAGGGGGGCAATCTTGGGTATTCTTACTGCCACACCCTGTGAGTTGCCTTCGGTTAGGTAGACACCTGAGAATCATCATGGAAACTTTTATGTGCATCCGAGCGTTTTCTTGAGAAACGTGGAAGTTGCTTTCCCTTTTCATTTACGAGTCAGTTGTGAACCTCCTCGTGGCCAAGTTCTAGTGTGTACGCATTTGTGTCATCCACCTTAACTGAGTCCCTGTAAGCACTCTATGTTATAACAGGGAGGAGTTGGCTGGCCATCAACTCCTGGGGGCTGGGAATAGCTGAGACCTAGTTACCAAACTGAGTTT
Organism: Acomys minous; assembly: GCF_964271855.1. Classification (NCBI taxonomy): domain Eukaryota; kingdom Metazoa; phylum Chordata; class Mammalia; order Rodentia; family Muridae; genus Acomys; species Acomys minous. The sequence continues at coordinate 19,435,076 of NC_140497.1, read as the reverse complement.
AGAAAGGTAAAAATAAATAAAGGCAGCCTACATTGACCCTCACCAAGCTGGCAGAAGTCTGTCTGTAGGGAACAACTCCCACAGGCTCTCCCTCATCCGTCTGGTTCATTTGGGCTGGAGGAGACAGCACGCTGTGGCATCTGCTGCTGGACCGTTGTCAAAACCAGGAATACTCAATTATTCGTAGTTGTTTATTTTCATGGGTGAACATTTGGCAGCTTAGCGCTCTCCTTTATTCCCTGTTTTTCTTCAGCTCCTTCATCTGCTTTTGAGGTGTTGTGCCTGTAACATTAAATCCTTGCTCAAGAATACCCTCCTTGACATTTGGGTGCTTCTCCTAATTTGGGACTGAGAAATACAGAAATATTCCTATCTTGTTATTGAGCTTGTTGTAGCAAGTTGGTCACTTGGAAGAATACACAGTAGGAATCCACTATTTTGTTGATTAAAAAAAACACACCCATAAATTGGTACATGCTAAACAAAATGTAAATATGCTGTTTATTTCAGATGCTTCTAAAATATCTATGTGATTGTGCCAAGGATGAATGAAAAATTAGAAAAATCTCATTTACTGCCACAGGGTGCTCTATACTTACATGCTGTAGTGAAACCAGGATTATTTTTCTTTGCTTTTGGGGGTGGTTTCTTTTTGAAAATCGAGGGGGGAAAGGCATTAAACTGTCTCCACTGTGCATCCCAGCTTCCTGCCTTAAATAAGTGATTATATATGCTGAAAACTGCCAGTGCCTCTGTGTCCTGCTTGCAAAATTAAATATAGGGATGAATAAACACACACTTTACCATTTTTATATGTAACCTTTCATGCCTGTCTTTCCCCATGACATCCTCACAGATGTGCTGTGCTTCACTTGAGTCACTGGTACCTCTTAGATCAGTGGTTCTTAACCTATGGGTCGTGATCCCTTTGAGGGGGAAGTCAACCTACCCTTTCACATGGGTCATGTAAGACCATCAGAAAGCACAGATATTTACGTTACAATTAACAACAGTAGCAAAATTGCCTTTGTAAATTAGCAATGAAAATAATTTTATGGTTGGGGTCACCACGTGAGGAGCCCTATTAAAGGGTCGCAATACTAGGAAGATTGAGAACCAGTGTCTTAGATGCTTGGATGTCAATGTTTCGGGTCAGAGGTCTGGAGCTTGTTTTCCTGCCTTTGCTTTGCCTCTATTCATTATTCTGCCCTGAGCATACACATAGCTCCGTCTCCCCTCTCCCTGTCTCCGACTCTTTCTCTTACCTTATGCCTTTATAGCAGGACTGTTCCGCTTGAGCCACATTCACAGACCCCAGCTTAACCAGTCCCGTAACCCTGCTCACCTCACCAACCTCATAGACCAATTTGGACACCAACAAGCCTACTCTGTAGGGTCCCCACTTTCCAAATTCCACAACTCCAAGTGCCGTCTCTGTGTTCCCACAGCATTTATTAGGACTGTTTTCCAGATATCCATAATCATACTTATTTTGAAGTCTTTTGTGAATTCATTTCTTTTTTTTTTTTTTTTTATAGACAGCCTCAAGGTTCCACCACTGTTACCTTCATTTTTTTTTTCTTTTGAATTCTGAGTCTCATGCAGACCTTATATGTCCCGTTTGTTGTGGATATCTTTCTGAATAGCGATGCCATCCGTGCAAAGCCTGACTCCTCTTCATGAAAGGACACCTGTTCATTGTTTATCACGATGCTGCCCAGCTGTCTGGCTTTCTTGTGAGTGTATCGCTAATAAGAACATGGAAGAATCATGTCTGGCTTCTCCTGTGTGGAGCTGCCTGCTAATCATCAGCATTGTGGTAAAAACAGGTCAAAAGGGAAATGAAGGGATGAGGCATTACAGCCTTGTTGACCTTTGTCTTGCATATGTGGCCTCAGCTGCTTACACTGCCTGCTCTGGTCCAATATGTTCTGTCCACATACGCGTGCATTGTGGAAACCAGTCTTAAATACCTTGTGTAAACTGCACAAAAGTCTGAAACCTTAATTTCCATGACAAAATGTTTCCCCAAAGTTAAGAAAGACCAATAGTATACTTTTCTTCCAAAGGTCAGTCAATTTCTATAACCTTACATTAATTTTGGATATCCTTGAAGGATATGAGAGTCTTAGCCTCTGTTGTAAACTGCTTAAAATCATCTAGTCAAGAGATGAGTGGTGGTTGAAATGCAGCTACAGTCCAGTAGCTAGGCTGCACTCCATGGGGTGCGATTACATGTACTGGAAACCATGCTGGTGCTGGTTTTCTCGCCCAGCCCCATGCTAATGAGTGTCAAGGTTGCAGAAAGGTTCCACAGAGGCTTACAGAGCCAGGAGCATGCTTTCTGAGCCCTCGTGCACAATGAACAAAGTCCAGTGTTTAAAAGTTAAAAGAGTTTGGACCATGACAGCAGTTTATTAAAGCATACATTGAGCCCTGCACAAGTAAATGAAACATAACACCTGCAAAGCCACCCCTGGAAAATCAGGTGATACATGGAGCAGTTGTATAAATAAAGAAAGAAAGAAAAAAAAAAAAAAAGAAAATTACTGACCTTGGAAGTCTAAGGAAACCCTCAAATTGTATCATATAGGATTTGGCAGTACACTGTTTTTGCTACAAAGCCAGTGTCTCTGGGTCTAGGAACTAAGGTGAAAAGTGTGAATGGAGCTTGGAGCTAGACACGACCAGTGGTGGCTCAGTGACGCTCCCTGTGCATTGTACATAGAGAAGCAAGGCGCTCGTGCCTGGCAGTGACATTTGAGAATTTATGGCTATTATATTAGCTGTCTAGGGCAGACAGAGGATAGTAGGGTTGTTTATAGATTTTGAAGTGAAGGCATGAGTGAAGGGTGTCGCTCCGTTGGTAGAATGCTTGCTTAGCATTCAGCAGATCCTACAACTGACCCTCTTCACTCCATCAATATCCTGCAATCTCAGCACTCTGAAGGTGAACACAGGTTCAAGGTCATTAAGCTAAATAGAGATCCAAGTCAACATTGAGATGCATTCTCAAGCACATTTTGACATCATAATAGACCTTAGCAAAGGTTACAGCATTTACTGAGAATTTTCAGGCTAACACTGACCCTTCTTGCTGTTACCACTCTTTCTGTTTTTGTGTCGCTATGATCCTGTCCTACTGAACAGTAGGATGTGTTCCCTGGAAGTGCACCAGTAGGTAGGTTTGTGCTTGCCTACTTACCCAGGTGGCATATTCCCATATGATACAGATGAGGCTACGGCCAACCTACCCTGTGAAACTGCTCTGAAGTAAATATATTTTAACAAGTAGAAATTCTCTTCAAAATTACAACAAAAAGAATGAAACAGTAAGCCTACAGTCACATGCTAGTGTAATCCCATGCCATGTTGTACAAGACAATTATATGTCCTCAATGTTTGCATAACTGATCTTATAGAAGGCCTGTTTACAAAGACCACCATAAATCCATGCAGATACACACAGCGGTAGGTTGACAATAGCATTGATGTCACTGGCAACAGGGATTCTTTAGTTCCATTATAAGTTTTTAAAATGGATGTTGTACACACTGTCCTTTAGCAATATGTATCATATGACTAGATATATTAGATGCAGACATTTGTGGAATTCTTTTATACAGTACCATTTCTCCTTTCATTCCCCTAACTAAGTACACTTTATGACATAGCTTTAGTGTAATTATGAAAAGACTTTGATAGAATACTATTACCCAACTTAAATAACTTCATTCTTTGTCAATATGCAGAAATGTTACTTTGTAACAGAGGTTTAGTTTCTGTGTTACAGTTAGGCATAAAATCTCCTTTGTTTTTTTGTAACTCACGTGATTTTTCAGTCTTCCTTTGTCCTCTGTGACATAGAATTTTGAAGCATAATGATCAGTTATTTTGGCTAATGTCCCTCAGTATATTTTTTTTCATTGTGCAAAATAAATACAGCCACACACAAGGGGGCTCTCCTCGGTTGGACAATTTGAGCATAGAAATAAATAATAGCAAAGGATTATAACTCATTAAGTAAGAATTCACATTGATTGAGTGTGAATAGCTAAAGGAAGCAGCTGGGGAGGATGTTCATGGGAAAAGTGTGTGCTGTATAAGCAGGGAAAGTGGAGTTCAGATACCCAGCACCCACAAAAAATGGGCCTGAGGTGTACACCTGCAACCCCAGCACTCAGGAGGCAAAGGTGAGAAGATCCTTTGGGTTTGCTGGCTAGCTTATATAGCCTGTTGGTGAATGCCCAACTTACTTGACTCAAAAACTAAGGTCAAAAACAATCAAGGACAATACCCAATGTCAAGCTCTGGCTTCCACACACACCGGTGCACCTACATACATACACATAAGTGTTTGTGCACACACACACACACACACACACACACACACACACACACACGCAGAGAGAGAGAGAGAGAGAGAGAGAGAGAGAGAGAGAGAGAGAGACTAAAGAAAGTAAAGGGATACTTCTTATTTACTATAGAATAAAGATGTCTGTTATAATCTCTGTGACTATAGATAGGCAGTGTTATGGAGGCCGAAGCTAATGGGTAAGAGTTTCAGGGTTCTTAGCATGTTTACATACTCTCACTCCCTTTCCATGTCTACTTATTAAGCTAGTAAATTTGTAGTGGAAAATTCTACCACATTCTACCTTAGCTAAGTGATTAGTCTAATAACAGCAACATCAGGACAATGAGTGAGCTGCCTCTCATGTGATGAATGGACACTAATTATGTCAGCATTTCTTTTTCTGAACATATACAGTCATTATGTACCTGTAAGAAGACACAGGACAAATTACATTAAAGATCATTTGACATGATAGGTCATTTTGAGCTGTCTGCATGTCAGATACTAGTGATGCCACAAGATCAGTGTGGCTCATCTCTCTGAAGCCTTCAATGCGCATAGGATTATGGGGTCCCATAGTGTACGTCCTTCATTGCTCAAGTGGCTTATGTCAAATGACATCATACTGGAACCCCCAACTGTATTCTGTAAGTAATCTCTGGAGTGCTTACACTACTTTGTGGATATTGAACATACGTTGTCTGAAAGTCTTGGGACCAGAATTTTTTGGGTTTCACAGTCTAATAAATGTTCAAGTAACTACAACTGCTTCACTCATTTCCAGCCCAAACCCTCAGAAATGTTCCAAATTCACCAATTTTTTGACCATCAGATTTTGGAGCATTTAGGACTGGGGATTTTGTTGTTGTTGTTGGAATTGAACTGCTCAGCATTTTCTAGTGAATCTCTACAAATTACCGTATTCTGCTCTATTGTTTAAACTTAAGGGGAGAATAATGAAAATGTGTGTATTCTGTATAGATACAACTTTTTAAATAATATTTACAAACTTAGTTTCTTTCCAAAGGCAAAGCCGTGGATGCAGCATAGTGCACACTCCTCTTAGGTCAGTAGAAATAATCATGAGTGGTACAGGACGCAATGACAAATCTGAATGAATTTTGAGGATGTAGCTGTAAACATCAAAGCACTTTGTGTACCTCATCTTCGTAGATTCCACCCATAGATGGCCCTGCCTCTCTTGCCAGTAGATGCACTTCAGCATGGAGTATGAAAAACTTATCTATAGAAACTGTGCCTCTTTGAACAAAGAGCAATGGTTTGTATACTCCTGATAGAGATGGGCCTACTTTTGCCTAACACGTGCACATCTATGAGTGACAACGTTAAAGGTGGGAGTCTACTGAAAAAAAAAATGTGTTAGGGAGAAATGAAATTTCCTCAGAGACTATTATTTTGTGCTGTTTATTGCCAGTCATTATTTTACCAAGAAGGATTTGCAGAAACATAGCCACTGCCTTTCAATGAAATCACAGGTTAATTTGGTCTGCTATTCCTTTAGGGAAATTGACCTTGAATTTCTTGAAGATGGTCATTTCTATTCAAACCTCAGTAAAGGTTTATTGGCAAGGGAAAAATAGATTTTACTTCAATCAATACTCAGTCTTTACACTAAGTAAACCTTCTGACAAACCAACAGTTGGAAAACAAAATAAACAAACAATAACAACAAAAAGAAACGGAGTCTCATGGTCTTTGCATACTAGTGATTCTTTGTAGGCTCCTGTCCCGTCTTTCTAAGTTTGGGAAGTCAGGATTACTTACCAGATGCTTTGTAAGTAGCAGAGGGATGCCAACTTAAGGGAAGAGTCAAGCATCTGAGAATAGTTCAGTACCCTGCATGTTTTACACAGCCCAAGAGCAAAATACTGCCCCTTCTTGGAGGAGTTCACAGTGTAATGAGAGAGAGATATACTTGTAAAGAAGAATTTTCAGTGGAGCACGAGGAGCCACCAGGACAGCTGCAGATCTCAGGGGTCCAAGATACACTTCTTGAGTTACTACGAAAGGTAATTCCTGAGCAACACAGAGGATTTCTCTGGAAAGGAATCTGCACTCAGCGATAGAAAGGAACTTGGGTATGGCCACAGAAGAGAGCTTGGGTAGACAAAAAGATGCATGTGTAGGGTGACTGTCTCCTCTCCAAAGTGCTTGGTCAGAAGGGCTTCACATTTTCCAGAGTTTTGAATTTTGCAATATTTCTGTTGACCTTATTGGTTGAAGATCTTTAATTGAAGCCTTCACAATCTGCAGTGGCCCAAACCCAAGACTGTTTTGATCGCCAGGTATTCACAGGTATTCAGATTATGATATTTAATATGTGATATAGTAAATAAAAGTACAAGATAATAGGAAATACTACAAATTGAGAGAAGTAGGTAGGACAGGAGAGGAAAGTATTTGGATCCTCAGCTAAGACTTCAAATTCATCCAGGACATGGTTTGGCCCATTGAGGTTTCACATGCAAGATAGGAAGATTGTCGATGTGCCCTTTAGTTCTGACATGAGAGCTTCCATTCACCATGGACAACTAATGAGAGAAGTGATCTTAGATTGTGTAGACTAAGGAATTAGCAGGAAGATGGAAAGCAGGAGGATAGAGATGAATAACTGTACAAAAAGTGGACTATATAGAGAAGAGCTACAGCGTGGCTGGAAGTGACCATTTCAGGGCTAGGTGATGCTGCAATGTAAACATGAAGAGTTGAAAGACTTAAACATTTACAGGAAAGGAATTGGAACAAAAGAAAAACGTCAAATCAGGAAATCTGGACTCCTGTTCTAGGCTCAGCCAAATAGCCTTAAGCTCTACTGATTGCTAGCACCTTCCCCAGATGATAGATAGATAGTCACATTGAGAAACTCAGAAGTTAAGGTCACCCAGATCTGCTCAAGAACGTTGACATCATACTCCTTAGTAGGAAGGACAGGAACACTTGGTCATTTTGCAGACATTGGCCTCCCTTCTTTCTACTGACTCCAGGAAGAGCTCATTAGTCTCCACTCCCCTGAGGAGCTGTGGATGGTTGATTGCTTTAGGGAAGGTGGGAGTCAGTTTTCTCTTAAGAGCATGGTCCCTGGTAGGTCTACCATGTTCCAGTGGATGGTCCCCAATCATGAGTGCATGGGCATCACAAGTTAGAGTTATTAGCTTACTAAAAACATAAAGGAATATAAAGTTGGAGAAAGGAGTGGAGGGGTAAATCTTGGAGGAATTGGGGAAAATAATGGGAATCAATATGATAAAATTACATTCTATAAAAATCTGAAACCAATTAGTGTTTTTTGTTTTGTTTTGTTTTGGTTTTGGTTTTGGGGGGTTTTTTTGTTGTTGTTCTTGTTGTTTGTTTGTTTGTTTTTGGCAAAGGGAAAAAATAAGGGACTGCTCTTCTCACGGCTCAACTCACCAAAATGACTCTTCAAGTTTACCACTGACTCCATGAGAGTTCACCCCACTTCCATACTGCAGTATGTCCCCTCTCTCTGTTACAGACAGGGTAGATAGTTTTCTTTTACAAGTTACCACATCGAACTCTGGTTCAGAGCCCTTTTTGGTTTTCTTTTCCTGGAAATGGAAGCTCAAGTGGGTGGGTTTCTTTGTAGTTTTTATCTCATATGTGTTACTTACTAGGTATACTTATAATACTTAGCATCAAGTATGGATTGAATTCTAGTAAGTTTTGGTCTAAATTATTACCTGGATTCTCCATGATGTGGTAAGATAGGGTTAAGGGAAGCAAATCTGTTGTTGTTTTCTTTTCTCTCCACAAAGATGTACTTTGGGGCCAGGCTAGGTATTTGGTGACTATTCTGTAGTTTCAGTGCTTGTGACACTGCCCACATATTGTCCTGGTTGACCTTCCTCACCTCAGGGAGTTCGGGGTGAGGGAAGAATCAAAGATCTAACAAATGCAGTTAAAATATATTTCTTCTTGCTGCAGGGTTGACTTTTCCTTTGTGCCTCTTTCTTCCCCCTTTCCTCTTCCCTCCCTCTGAAGTAATGGTAGAGAATCGGAATGAAGTGGTGAGCACTGAATGCTTGAGGTTATTTTTAGGTCATTTCTTCTGAAACTCATTGCAAGTTCATAGCTCTCTAATTTCCTGTGCAGGGCTGTGGAGGTCACGCAGGAAAGTCAGGGATGATTCTTCATGTCTGTGTCGGTCTTAAAACTTGGTTCCATCAACCATGGAGTTCATTGTGCCTTGGAACTCTCATCAAGATGCCAGGCTGCAAGCCAGTGCCTATAGGAGTGAATAAAGCACCTGAAAGTTGGGAAATCTAACAGAAGGAAGATGGACTCCATGTGTGCTGCTTGAGAATTGAGCAGCCCAGAAAAGCTGATGAATTTGCCACTGTATCTCTGGGTTTTGCCTTCTTTCATCAAAAGCACTTTGATTTGGCTGTTATCTATATTCACCTGGAACTCAGTTTCATTATTAGTATTCCAAAAATGCAATCATACTAACATACAGAATATGGGATTTATAGGTATTCCCTATAAATAGGTATTCCCATGGGGCATGATTTATAAAGATATAAAGTATCCCATTAGTATACATCTATCTCATTTAATACTATTAAAATATGCTATATTTTTACCTAATAGATTTTAAAAAATGTTTTTATTAATTCATTCATTTTTACATCTCAATATTTATCCCATCCCTTGTATCATCCCATTCCTCCCTCTCTTCCACTTTCCCCCTACTCCTCTCCTCTATGACTGTGACTGAGGGGGACTTCCTCCCCCTGTGTATGCTCATAGGGTATCAAGTCTCTTCTTGGTAGCCTGCTATCCTTCCTCTGAGTGCCACCAGGCCTCCCCATCCAGGGGACGGACTTGGTCAAATATGGGGCACCAGGGTTTGTGTGAAAGTAGGTCCTCACTCTCCGCTCAACTGTGGAGAATGTCCTGACCATTGGCTAGATCTGGGTTGGGGTTCAATGTTTACTGCAAGTATATTCCTTGGCTGGTGTCATAGTTTGAACAGGACCTCTGGGCCCAGATCTTCCTGTCATAATGTTCTTGTAGGTTTCTAGGACCCTCTGGATCTTTCTATTTCCCCATTCTCCCATGCTTCTCTCACCTAAAGTACCAACATGCTGTCCTCACCTCCGTCCCACCTTCCTTATAAGTGAAGATTTTTATGGGACATGCCCCTTGGGCTAGTGTCCAGATATAAGTGAGTATAAACCATTTGACTCTTTCTGCTTCTGGGTTAACTCACTCATTATGATCATTTCTAGTTCAATCCATTTGTCCACAAATTTCAGAAATTCCTTGTTTTTAATAGCTGAGTAGTATTCCATAGCTGAAATGTACCACAGTTTCTTTATCCATTCCTCTACTGAGGGACACTTAGACTGTTTCCATGTTCTGGCTAATATGAATAAGGCCACTATAAACATGGTAGAGCATATGTCCCTGTTGTGTGCTGGAGCATCTTCCGGGTATATTCCAAGGAGCGGAATAGCTGGGTCTTGAGGAAACCATATTCCCATTTTTCTGAGATAGCACCAGATAGATTTCCAAAGTTTACCTAATAATTTTTACAGATGTTCGTATGTTTCTCTGTCAAAAATTATTGAAACATTTTAGTATAATTTATTGAAGCTTCGGCTGTCTTTCATGTATAGACCCAGATAATCAATATAATCTAGACTAAGAAATTTCTTCCTTGTTACTTGGAGACAAAGCAAACACAAGGAATCCTTAGCCTGGATGCTTTCTTTATGCAGTGTCCCTACCTGTAGCACCTTCCTTTGGGAAATTGTGCTAAGTGGTTTCTCAGTCATCTTGGCCCTGCTGTGCACCATATGTATCCCACATATACCCAAGTATACGTGCCTAGCAAATAGCTGCATACATTAACAATTATGAAGTCTCATTCACAAGAACAAAGACCCCTGAACTTGTGGTTTATTGTTTGTCTGAGTATGATCTGATACTAAAAAATAAGTAATTGGTGCTGATAACAGAAAGTTCAAAGCACAAGAGAAGCAGAAACTCATGGTCATGAAGAAGTTGGGTTCCCCCTGATGGAATGCTGAGAGGAGACCAGCTCTGGTGGGGCAGAGGAACAGATAACAAAGTGTGTACTGCAAGGAATTAGTGGCAGCCCAGCTGTTGGGTTGTGCTGGCTCTCTTTATCTCCTTGTGTGGTCATTTTACAACTTTCTTGAGACTTGGTTCTCTTAAGACTGATCAGTTCATTGAAGTCCTAGCTGAAGGTACATTTGATTTCCACCTGTCTCCAATTCATAGTTAAGATTTCCAGCTTCCTAAGTGTCAGCATATTCTTGGGTTTTGATAGCATCTAAGTGCATTTCTTTTTGTCCTTATAAACAGGAGAAGCAAAGCACAATGCGTTGTGCTAGGCTAGGTTCTCAAAGTGCTTCCATAAACCTGCAGCTGTCTCTAGAAATCAGCTGTGTCCCCACCGCTGGTAAAGCCAAACCTCTTCTCCCGCAGTGCCATTGCTACCTAACAGTTCATGCTACTAGTCTGGAGGGAAATGACAGAGAATGCTAGTTATAAAATGTTTTATGAATGACAGCCATCTTCCAGCAGGATCACAGAGCACAAAGTATCTGATGGCCTGAAAATCATTTTATGACCATGCAATCAGCCTCAAGCAGTCTTTGTGTATCAGGACTCTTTGTGTTGGCCAAACATCACAGGGTGTCAGTAGACACAGACAGCAGATTGCTGTGATATGAGGAAGTCACATGGAGAATGCCATGTTGGTTCATCTGTGGCAGAAGTGGCCACTGGTTAGAAGCAGAAGTTAGCTACAGCTGGAATAGCTGGGATACTCAGGGATTTTTGGACGGGGGTTGACGGATGCCTCATCTATGTTGCTGGGGGCCAGTGGCACACTCCTTTAATCCCAGCACTCCGAAGGCAGAGCCAGGCGGATCTCTGTGAGTTCGAGGTCAGCTTGGTCTACAAAGCAAGTTCAGGACAGTCAAGGCTTTACAGAGAAACCCTGTCTCAAGACTCACACATGCACGTGCACATGTGCACGCACACATACACATAGAATCCAACAGCAACAAAAGCAATAAAAGAATCTCTATGCAGAAGTCTGTCCTACGACCAGTGGCTACTCAATAACATCACACAGCAGCAGTCAGACCTGGAAGACCCAAGTCAGGGTGAGGACCAGCTGAGTGGTCTGAATAGCCGGTGTCAATATGAGTCGTCAGAATCTAAAACAAAACAGAAGGAGTTAAGCAAAGCTGGCCAGAGAGGCACAGATAGTGCACCGTCACCTGGCAGGATGCTCTTCATATGCTTCTCTGGGGAACTGCAGTCAGTAACTGACGTCTCAGGCCATTACTGTTTAGGATCCAAGGACTGAGGCAGAACCAAATAGAGGCACTGGGCCCTGACTTCCATTATCTGCTGGGCATCTGCTATGCGTTGCAATCAGCCCTTTTATTACAACAAATGACCTGCATTTGGCTGAGTTACAAAATTCCTTTTATGTATGACAAATGTGGTTTGTTGTTCCTCCTGAAGAAACAATGGGAAAGATTCAAACCCGATTTGAAACCCGTGTAGTTGGACAACTAATGGGACATTGTGTCATCTTCCTGCATCTTAACAAATGGCTTTGACTATGACTATTAAAAAATGTCTATGATTTTTCACTGGCTGATTTGGTTTGAATGAGTAAATTATTTTTATTTCATTGCATTAACTGCCAGAACATTGAATGAGCCGATAACTCCCTGGTGTTGCTGAGCTGCAGAGAACTATTATTCGGAATTGAATTTTTATTGATTTTCGTGTGCTACAATGACTTTTCTAACATAGTAGCATGAAAGGAAAATGAAAAAAAAAAAAAAACAGGGCATGGGTGAGAAAGGGGAGGCTGTTGTTTCCTGTGGCTCAGCCTAAGATATGCCACTTAGGGATAGGTGCTGCCAACTCTGATTATATGGTTTATAACCAAGCCATGTTCCTGCCTTCCTCACCTTGCATTCCTCTACTCTACCCCTAATGTTTCTAGTCATCTCTAGCCTTGTTGACATTCTACTGTAGAAGTGTGCAGGGTGACAGAGTGACAAGTAAAGCTCTAGAAATAGAAAACGCAATGAATTGCTTTATACTGATGATGTTACACATGGGAACTTTACACACACACACACACACACACACACACACACACACACACACAGTATATGTGACAAAGACAGTACATAAGTTCATCATTTTATAAGTCTTATATTTATCATATCTGCCCACGTTTTCTTTGGCCTCTTAACTCCCGAGAAGGCTAACAAATGACATGAGCTGAAACAGAAACTCCTAAATCTCTTGATTAGTTCATCCTCCCATTCCACAACTATTCATCAAGAGGCAGTGTATGCCATTTCCTGTAGTAATGTGTATTGCTTTCGTTGTTGGGACAAAATGACTCGACTCCAGATAGATTTATTTTAGCACCATTTTAAGGTAGGGAAGGCATGGTGGCTGACATCTCTCGAGATCAGGAAGCAGACTTGAGCTGTAACTCTTAAGATCTACCTTTGGGTCCTGTGCTCCAAAGGCCCCACATCCTTTCCAGACAGTATGACCAGCTAGAGACCAGCTGTTTCAAGACATGAGCTTGGGGGAATGGATATCCTCCATTCAAATCAAAACAGAGATAAGTGACAATAAGCCAAACAGATGAAAAGTTTGCTCCTGGTCCCACAGCTAAAGGAGTGCTTAAAGTCGCAGTTCACTGAGTGTCCAAGGCAATGCAACTTGATCTTCTTTCTTTGGTAGATGTGGTGAGAGTGAACTAGATGCAGTGACATGAAACCGAAGGGTCTTCTGCCCAGATTCCTGTCTCAGCACACGGTACAGAGAGGTGCAGGGACTCTGGAAGCAGCAGATTGCTTTATTTCTGGTGTTTGATGTTTGTGGGTGTGAATGTATCTGTTCAGAAATTTTGCCAAATGCATATGCACATAATCAGTGCGTCCATAATCATTGAGAGGTAAAGATTTGAACTGTTGAATAATTTTATTTTAGTTTTCTTTTTCTGTAGCATGGAGAGTGGTCTCAAACAACTTGCTCTTTACGAATGAGAGAATTTTATGTTGTTCAACCATGTCTGAAGTAGTTAGTATTGTGCAGTGTGTGTGTGTGTGTGTGTGTGTGTGTGTGTGTGTGCGTGCGCGCACATGCACATCTATTCATATGTGTAGAAGTCAGAGGATAACCACAGTTAATGTCCACTTTGTGCCTTGCACCTAGACAGGCTCTCTAGTAGACCCGGAACTTTGCCAAACAGAGTGGGCTACTTGCTGTCTCTCCTATCTGTGTCATTGTACTGGGATTATTGACCCGTGCCCCCATGCCTGCCATCTGCTCAGGTGGGTTCTGTAGGCCAGAACTCAGGTCCGCCCTCTCGCAAGGCCAAGCACATGATGACTGAGACAGTTCCCCGACCCGGGAGGACCAGGCTTTAAATTAGCAACAAGCGGAAACTGCAAATGGGGTGAAGACCATGTTACTTAAGATGGTGAGACCCGCCCCCCCCCCCCGCTTCATCTTGAATAACTCCCCACAAAACTTTCCTCCAGGCCCTCAGTTCTAATGGGGAGGGGCCTCTTTGTCCTCTGTCTTTTCCTTCATCATTCTCCCTCTTAGTTGCTTGTTTAATGTCTACCTTTACCTTGAGAGAGTGTGCAGTAGGTGGACCAAGATGCTGTGTGTGCCACCTAAGTAAAGAACTGTCACTGTTGTTGGACAGGGCCCAGTCTGTGCTCAACAGTGAGCAAATGAAAATGACGGTGGCACATTTTCTGAACATGTCACACAAAGGGAACTGCTACAAGAATGAGGTGTAATTTTCACTTCTGTACTGTCATATAGGAGTAGGTAAATTCTGTAGGAAGTAATCTTTGCCAAGTGATTTTTTAATCATATACATACATATATATACATGCATATATATATATGATTGAGATTTCTTATACTACACTATCTTATTTAGCATTACCTTATGTATACCTTAATTCTTACGCACCATGGCCTTCTGCTCTTTCATTGCTGCCCCACTGTTCAGAGAGGGGCTCTAATCATTTTCTTAGCTGTATTTACAGAATTATAGAGTTGTATCAGTGAAACTTTAAAAATCATAGTGCTACTGAAAAACCCACAGAACATGCAATTCTCTTAAATGTAGAAATCAATATTTGTGAGTATAGTCACTGATCTATACCCATCATCCTGGGCAATTTTAGGGTATTTTTATGTTAACCGGAAGGTCATTATTCATCTTCTTCTCTTGCTCTACTTCAGCCCCAGCTGATCACTAACCTGTTTTCTCGCTGTTTGGCACTACCACCTATTATGGATGTTTTATAAGTGAAATCACACAGTATGTAGCCTTTGGTGAAAGGCTATGTTCAGTTAATGTAAATTATGCATTTAAATTTTACCCATATCATAGCATGCATCAGTATCTTACTTTTATTGCCAAATAATATTCCATGATAGACCACATATTATTTATATTTTAATCAGGTAATCATCGTGTAATTGGACCTTCAAAACAATTTGATCTGTTTACACTTGCTCTTCATATATACCAGGTGTTTTCTTTTAGCAACTTTCAAGGCTTTCCCAGCCTGATTTCATTTCCAACCCTGGGAATTGCTATTTAAAACAAAGAAATAAGTAAAACTGGTTCACTTAAAGGAGAGAAGAGACGTGTTGATTCTTGCTACGTTAGCCTTTTTGTAATAACTATTGATACTGTCCTATTACTTGTCTTTAGCCATCTGTGTCTCTTCCTTTATAACTGGTTTCCAACCCCTTTGTTATTTTTTGTCAGGATTTCTTTAATTTTCACTGTTTCATGGGAGATTTTTAACATAATAAGGCTATTTGCTGCACAGTATTTTGCCTACAATGTTTTAGGGAAAATAATTTTATTTTTAACTGTTACATGTCAATCGTTTTCTTCTTTTTCTGGGTTGGGGGGCGGGTGTTGAGACAAGGTTTCTTTGTCATGGACTTGCTTTGTAAACATGCTAGCCTGAAACAGCAATCTTCCCGCCTCTGCCCCTCTGAGTGCTGGTCACTCATTTTCTTAATCACTTGTTCTTCAAGTTAAAAGAAATCCTCCTTTCTTGAGGTTCACTAGATATTTTATTACTGATGTGCTTCCCGTTAAAATGTTTTTACTACTACAGCATTTATTTTAGTATAAAGCAAGACATAGATCTTCATTTTTTTTTCTTCAGAAGGGCAATGACTCATTTTAATACCTTTTCCCACTTAATTTATCATGTACTAAATTATACTTTTTATTTGAGTGTCTCTGAAAAATGCTCCAGTTTATAATTAATTTGTATCTGATTTATGATAAAAATCATCCCATATTAATCATCATTAATTTATCATAGGATGTAGTAATATATAAGACCTTTACCTTGTTATAGAGCCATTGTGCTTGGGAAGGGTTTATGTATTAATATTTAATCTTTAAAAATTGCTATATATAGCCAAGTGTGGTTGCAGATGCTTTTCGTCTCAAAATTTGGTAGGTAGAGGCAGCTGGGTCTCTGTGAGTTCAAGGTCATCCTGGTTTACACAGAGATTTCCAGGCCAACCAAGGCAGCACGGTGAGACCCTGCCTTTCAAAAGAAAAAGTTATATGTAGTGGGAATTATTTTCCTATTTACAGGTGCAGAGGCTAAGGCAAAGAGAGTCAAGGATATCTATTGAGTAAAGGACCTCATGGTGTTATGTTCCAATTCGAACACAGTGGCTTGATATCAAATGTTAATGCATCCACTATGCCTTATTTTAGCTTCTGTCACAGAACTTGAATTAGAAATTCTGAGAGATGAACCTTGTTTCTGGTCCTATCAGAGAAAAACTTTGTTTTTCTTTTCTTTTTTTTTTCTTTTCTTTTCTTTTTATTTATTGTTCTCTCATACCATACATCCAACAACAGCCCCCCCCTTCTCTCTAATCTTCCCAGTCCCTTCCCTACCTCCCCTTCCCCCAGATCCATTGCTTCTCCTTTTCCCTTCAGAAAAGAACAGGCCTCCTAGTGATATCAGCTGAACTTAGCATAACAGGATGCACTAAGACTAGGCATTAACCCTAAATCAAGGCTGGGTGAAGCAGCCCAGTAGGAGGGAAAAGTTTCCTTGAGCAGGCAAAAGGGTCACAGACACACCCACCCCCATTGTTAGGGGTCCCACAAAAACTCGCAATTGAAAGAGCCACAACATGTGTGCAGAGGACCTAGTGCAGAGCCATGCAGGCTCCATGACTGCTGCTTCAAGTCTCCGTGAGCCCCTATGAGCCCTGCTGAGTGGAGTCTGTGGGTCTTATTCTCGTAGTGTCTCCAAACCCTCTGGGTCCTATTGTCCATCCTCCTCCTCTTCTGTGGAGTTCCCTGAGCTCTGTAAATGTTTGGCTGTGGGCCTCTGAATCTGCTCCTATCCGCTTCTGGAGGCAGCCTCTCGGATGACCGTTGGGCTAGGAACTGATCTTGTAAAAGTACAGCAGAATATCAGTGGCCAACCAATGACCTGTCTAACCTGACGCCCACAATAGGAGAGGCAGCCCGTGTCCAGAACTGTCAAGATGGTCAGGACCCGGAAGCTGACTGGCTTCCAGACCTAAGACAGAAACGAACGCAAAGAAGATATTTAATTTCAGTTCTACAGTTTCCTTACTTTGTGCAGCAGTTTGTTTTTTGTGTGTCTGGAGATAGATTGCCTATTATTAGAACCTGTGTAGGTCCCTGTGCGGATCCTTTCTAGATCCAGAAAGACTACTGTTGCTCAGATTGCCTATTCAGAAACTAATGAGTTTTCATGGCCTGGGGTGACAGTCATAGCCAGAGCAGGAGGCATTTGCCACTGTATCAAAGAGCTTATGTCTGTAATTTTGAGTATATCCAGGAGCTAGCTGGAATTTGTATGTGGAGCCCTTAAAAAAAAAAAAAAAAACATAGATGCCACCTATTTAGAAGGACCTATGAAGGACCAGGCTTAAGATTGGATCAGAACCCTAAAGTCAAGGGGTTTCTCATTTGAAGTGATATCTGGGGGTGGGGGTGGGGGTGGGGGTGGGGGTGGGGGTGGGGGTGGGGGTGGGCTTGATATCTGCTGTTACTGAAGGATTCCACTGTGCGGAGCTTCTCTGCCCTCCATGCTCCTCTGTCTTTAGTCTTTCTGTATGCAACTTGGAGAGTGATGGTGCACTTCCCATTGGACTCCTCTAGTGATGGGGAAGCAGAGTAGCTTGGTCCTTGCTTGGCTCTGATTCTTCCTTGTGAAATTTACTGGAGATCATTCCATACCCCATGTTTGTAGGAGATAAAAAGATACTAGAGTCAGTACAGGGTATTCCATCAGAGGAAAACCGACCTCACTGAGGCTCTCTTTCAGCCCGCTGGTGTAGTTAGTTAGTATAAAGTAAGAGTGACCGTTTACTGTCGTTTTCATTTGTACTGGGCAAAGATAAGAAGCAGAAGAATGTATTGACATTCCTACTGTTATCTTTTTCCGTTTTACATGTTTAAAAACGCAGAGTATTTAGTGGTAACAAAACTCAGATGATCATTTGCCAGCACTGGCTGAGACTCCTCTTAGCAGATAAGTCGACTGAGGAGGTGGAAAAGAACGGGGAAGACAACACCGTTAACATGCCACCCAGGTCACAGCCCTATCCGGTATTACTCTGGCATTTTGGCGATTTGGTTGGCTCACTGTTGGTTCCAGTAGATGAAATTCGATACGATGCTGAGTGGCGAGGCCCTTCTTGGAAGGGAGATCTGGCTCCAGATCTCCCTTGAGAGACAGCAGAGCCTGACCTATGGTGGGATGTGTCGCAAAGAGACCCTCCAACTCTAAGCTTACTCGCTCGCTTTGGTCCATGTTTTTGTTGAAAGTTTTGTGAGTCCATCACTCCAAGAATCAGGGACTCTGCAACATGGGGGCAATTTAAAGACCTTGGATAGAAGGAAGCTGCCTCTACAACTCAACTTGGGGCAGCAGGGAATGAGAAGGTGGACCATTTTCATTCCAGAGACAAAGCCACCGAGCATACAGATGCTGGTCGGCTCTGGGAGATAGAGCTTTCAGAGAACGGCGAGTACGTTGCATGACTGCGCTAGTTACTCGTCGGGTGTTTTTGACTTGCTAAAAGCAACTGGAATGTATTTATAAAGATGTAACTGATTCTGGAGTTCTGCTCTTTACCGAGGACATATTTCACGTTATTGTAAGCACTGAGGAAAATTAAATCAATAAATCCACAGCCTGTAATTTGAAATCCTCAATTTGAAGAAAAAAAATAGATTGTCAGGGAGGGAGGAGAAAAATCCTTTCCACAGAGGAAGAATTGTAAACAACCTGTCTTGGCTCAGACCTTGCTGTGCATCCAGGCGACAGCAAGAATTACCTTATTCAGTAAGATCATCAAAGGGCTGTCCTGACACCTCCCTAGGAGCCAAGGCCAGCTGCCTACCCTTTAAAATGGTAGAGTAGAAAGCTATGCAAATGAGGCTGGCGGGCACTCTTCCTGCCGAACTGTCCTCTTCCCTGGAAGTCTGTGCTGGTTGGCAGTCAGGGTGAGTGTCAGGAAGCAGAATGAATTTTCCCTCTCACTGGCACCGATGCGTTTCTGTGACCACTGGCAAGCCAATTAACCTCCACAAGTGTCACCTCTCCATGTGTAAAAGGTTAATAGTGCAGCTTGTTTGCAAAGTGCCCGGAGCCCCGTGCGAAGGGCACTACCCACATACCCAGCATGGCTGCTTGACTGGAGGGCCTTGCATTTCTTAATTATATATCTGGTTGGATGGGTTATGGATTTTGTTGTGACTGGCTATGGCCCCTTCTCCCTGGTTACAAAGACAACGACTAATAGGTGATCTCACTCTATTACTGTCTTCCCCAGCTCCCAGAGGGCTAAGGGAATGACAGAGGTTACAGATTAATAATGCATTCTTCAGTGAACAAAAAAAAAATTATGTGCATCTCAACTTCATAATGGCTGTGGATGTTAATTTATTAGGCCAAGTATTTCATCAGATGCTGAACAGATAATGCTGGCAAACACTTACGAAATTATGAGGGCTTCCCCCCCCCTTGTCTCCTAGTAGTTTTTCCTTCCTTCGTATCAACATAAAGTGTTAGGAACCATTTTGTTAAGGTGTATTTCAGGTGCATTTATCAGTATGGGAAAAGTGATTCTCTGAAGTGAAGTCAGAAAGTGACATATTTGTGTGTATCTAACTTTTGACATGAAGCTCCCTGTTTTATTGAATTGGGGCCGCATGTGAGTAATGCCTGTCCCAGCTCAGAGTGGCACACATATCTCCTGTGCTTCTTCGCAGATTTACGGAAAAACTTTGAACAAGATCCACAAGGCAGGGAGGTCCCTATTGAAGGCATGATCGTGTTGCATTGCCGCCCGCCAGAGGGAGTGCCTGCAGCAGAGGTAAGAAGGCCTGGCCACAACAAGGGGCCAAGCCTGTCCTCAGTGAGAGGACAGATGCCCATGTGACTGAGAGGGGAGAAAGAACCTAGGCCTGGCATGCTTGCTTTCGGGTCTCCCTTGCAAGACATGATGAAGACATCATGAAGGCAAAAGCTGGGGACTAAACCTGCCTCTTGTCAGTGCTGATTGACCGTGATTCTTGCAAGGCAGTCTGGGATAGAGTATGCCCTTGATTCTGAGGATAGACCTTGGTGTAACACAAGAGCAAGCATGCAGACTGTAGTTTATAGATCTATTAAAAAATAATAAGTGTGTATCATTTGCCTAAGTTCAGTACTAACTGTTCCAGCCATGGCTTTTCTGTGTGAAGCTGGGAAACTGTAGTTCCTTCAGCGAGAAGTAGAAAGACTTCAAAGTAGAAAAACAGAAACAAAGAAAATGGAAATAAGAAGGATTTGTCATCCATCTTTGCTAAAATATCTGTATGATTTGTAGTGCGAAAGAACAAAGGAAGAGAAGAGAATGAACACAGTACACACACGTACACACCCCCCCACCCACCCACACACACCCACACCCACACCCACACACACACACACTTGCACATTCAGGAAGAAACCATGCTGGATGGATGCTACTCAGGCTTAAATGGTTCGCAGATATGAAGTAAACAGACTTGAAAATTAAAGTGAGCACACCATGCATGATATGAAATAATTAGAAATGAAAATGCTTATTTTTAAATTTTTCCTTACTGTAGAACAAAAAAGATATTAATCTTCTGCCACTTTCTTACGTCCTACAAAGCACATGTGTAGGCTAAATAAACCCGTTCCCCTGCATTTTGGTACAGATACACACACGCACACACACACGCACATGCACACATGGACGTAAGTGCACTTGCTTTATTTGTTAATTACAGATACATTATTCTGGGCTAAAAGGGGCTAGAACTTTGTTTCCTTAGTTCTGTACTGGAGGTGGCTATGAGGACATTTCTATTTCATTGTGGGTCAGTAGGCTGCTGCACAGCCTAGGCCATTGTTTCTGGCAACACTTTGGTGCATGGAGCCGTCCCACTTGTCTGTCATGGAATGCCAGTTGAACTACAGGTTCTGAGCACCACCAACACTCACAACTCTTTGACTTTGATTAGTAGCACAGAAAGGAGTTACGGTCTCATAAATCAGTATTTTCCACTGACAGAAGGGAGAATGGGAGAAGAAATATGAAAGCAAAGGGAAAGAAAAGTGACAGTGTGTATCTGTCTTCACTGCTGTGGTCTCTCAGGGTGGGCATCTCTGCCAGTGTCTGTTGACTGGTCCTCAGATCAGAGAATGTACTTGTTGACTACATATAAAAGGATGGTCCTATGCTGGTTAACTCTACAGTTATGTCAGTAACTGCACTAAGTTTGGAAACTGGAAATATTTCACAAGATTGTCATTGCAAAATGTTGTCATAATTTTTGTCTTAGTCGGTGTTCTATTGCTGTGAAGAGACATCATAACCACAACAACTGTTACGAAAGAAAAACATCAAATTGGGGCTTGCTTAGTTTCTGAGGTTTAATTCCATTGTCATCATGTCACGGAGTATGGCGGCATGCTGGCAGACATGGTACGAGAGAAGTAGCTGAGAGTTCTATAGCCACCAGCATCAGGAAGAGAGAGAAACCTCAATGCCCGCCCCCATAGTCACACTTCCTGCATCCAGGCCACACATCCTATTCCTTTCAAATAGTGCTACTCCCTGATGACCCAGTATTCAAATCTATGAGTCTATGGGAGCCACACAGCTATCTACCCACAGCAGGTCATGTGTTACTCCATACCATCACTTGGTTCCTGTCCTGACCCTGCTGCAGGCCATGTGATGTCATCACTGAAGGGAACTGTGGTGTCAGAGGCACTGGTGCATCATTTCGATATACCAGTCACCTCAGTAGACTAGGCAGTCACCCACTGAGTGTATTGCAAGTCACTTTCGGGACATGACTACATCTTGTTTGCAGAAGACATGTTATTAATACAATGACCTGTCTCCGCTAGGTAGGCTTGGCAATCAACTGACATGTGGCTTGTATAAGAATATAAAGGCATTCGAAGGATGGTTGCTTCCGGCTTGACAAATGGAAATGGCCAAATCACCCTGAATGTAACCTTCATGTAACTCATGATTATCTCATGGTTCTTTCTGCTGGATGCAGTTTGTCTAATTCATGTGTAGTAACATAAATGTATATGTTAAAAAAGAAACATAATAAAATAATATTGTAAAAAGAATATAAAGGCACCACTTATAGGGTACCTTGCAATATACAGTAAGTTTAAACTGCAGAAAAGATTATGAATTACTAGAAAGAGACAGGATGTTCAAAGATACAGGATGACCCAGCATGACTGGGTCAGATCACTCACATTAATAGGCAAGATTTGACATCAGCCAGGAAGCTCAGAGTTGAGTTGCCCACTCTGTAATCAGTTTTTTTTTTTGAGGCCATGTACTTAGCAGGGTCCCTAAGCCTTTTCTCAAACTTGGGAGAGCCTTGGGACAGTAAGAGCAGAGCTGCCTTCTCTGTTCCTGGACATTCTACCCATAGCCCTAGACCTGCTGTGCATTCCATGTGTGTCTGACACAGTAACCTGGTAGAGAAACAGCAGAGTACAGAGGCTTTGGAGCTGAGAGTCCTTGAGCCTGGGGCACCACATGATAGGGGCCTTCCTAATTGCAAGGAGACTGGGTGATGCTCTCATAGGCTATAGGAAGGAATTGAATGCCCAATGGTCACCTTGACCAGACATTGATGGGTTAAAAAAAACAAAAGAATTCATAGAGTAATGTCCATACTCATTGCTGTTTTTTGTTTGTTTGTTTGTTTGTTCATTCTTTTTCTTCTATTTGGTTGTGCCCTTGACAGAAGGAGTTGTCAGAAAGGGCTCAGGCTTTCTCTAAGGGCCACACTGTGAAGTATGGATTATAAAGTTAATACCCTGATGTTCATAGATGGGCTATGGAAATGGCCTGCCAGACTGAAAACTCTCAGCATGGTAAAGCAATGGGAGAGATCATGGCCATTGGCATCCATTGCTCACTCAAGACTCTCAAGCTGATGGACAGCTACTACGGCTGGTCACCAGCTACCCTCAACCTCAGCTTCCTCACTGGGAAATGGAAACAACACTTCTTTGTAGGATTGCTGGGAATCAAAGAAGAAAAAAAAGTTAAATATTTAGTGCACTTTCTAATACTAAATTGATATCAGGCATTATTGACTTCTCTGGTTCTTCCTCCCTTTAGTTTTATTTTATTATTGATTTATTTTGTATGAACATGTGTTCATGCATTCATGCAAATGTGCACATGTGTGCATGTGGAGGCCAGCCGGCACCCTTGGGATGGTGTTCCTCAAGCTCTGTCTACTTTGTTTTTGATCTAGGGTCTCTCACTGGCCCTGCGCTTCCCTGAGTAGGTTGGCTGACGAGCCAGTGCCATAGAGCTCTACCTGTCTCTGCCTCCACAAGCTCTGAAATTACAAATGTGTGCTCCTCCACACCCAGGCTATTTTTTTAATTTTCTTTTTAACCTTACCTGGGCTCTGTGGATCAAACTCCAGTCTCATACTTGAGTGATAAGTACTCTCCTTACCAGCCTACCTCCTCAGTCCTCCTTGGTTGCTTTTAAAAAGTAGCCCTTGGGTCCCGAGAGAGAGAGAGAGAGAGAGAGAGAGAGAGAGAGGGGGGGGGGGGGGGGGGAGGAGAGTCCTGCTGAGGTTGGGGAACTGGATTAAAGCTGCAGTCTCCTGCAGTACACTGTTCTGAGTATCAGTGATAGGGAGCCTCTGAGAATTTCCTCATTCCCACAGACTTGACATCTCCCAAGGGAAGGACACTTGGGAAAGCTTCCTGCTTCCTTCTTTTTATGCTGCCCATGGAGGAATTAACTGTCTACTGATGAAGGCCACCATGATTACTGCACCTCCCCCTGCAATGTATTAGGAATGTCATTGTTAGTAAAACACCTTTCAAAGACTGCTGAATGTAAACTTGAATGTTATCAACAGACTTACTTAGACATTGCTTGAGGGAAACTATTACATACCTTAAAAGAGAAGTGATGATA